>NW_020884884.1:7559786-7591458 GCF_003945725.1 Corapipo altera | reverse complement strand
TTCCTGCAGCAGATATCCCATGGTATATCTAACTAAAGCATTAAATGTATTAACATGACACACTGTTTTCCTGCAGCAGATATAAATATAATACCATCTCTAGAATACACAGCCTCAGAAGGAAGGCCTAAGAAAGCAATGATTGCATTAAATTGTAGTTTTGTTACTTGATGTCTAAATTTTTGATCACATGAAGGCCTCAATAAGCATTTTAGATCAGTTTCAAATGTGAAACTTCTAAGCCTTCATCTCATCTCATCTCATCTCATCTCATCTCATCTCATCTCATCTCATCGCATCTCATCTCATCTCATCTCATCTCAAACATGTTAAAAATCAGCTATGATTTTACTGTTCACTATTTTAAAATATTCTCCATAAGCTCTCTCTCTATTGTTTTCATTAATTCCCCTTCCAAAATTCCTCCTTTTAGGTCTTGTCAGTCCAAAGATTTATATTACATTCTATCGACTAGTTCTCCCAGGTAGTTTGGTAAGACCATCACCAAATCCAACCAAACTAACCTAAGTGAAGGATCACCATAACCCACAGAACACAGCCAGGGCACTTCGAAGACAGAGTCTGATGTTTGATCCATGGTACACCGAGCAAACATTCATTAACAAGATGTTCATGATAAAGAATATTTTGGGTGTTGGGGTTTTTTGTTTGTTTAGTGGGTTGGTTTTTTAATTATTTTTTTCCTCTCTGAATATCTAATGTGGATTTAAAAATACACAAGTCCATGGAACACCAACAGTTCCTTGTAGTTTAACTGGCTGAACCTCACATTAGACTGTAACTACCTGTTAGTTTGTTTCTTTTTTCTTTCCATCCAGATTGTATAATAATAAATCTTTCCCATCTTATTTTCTTCCCTGACTTTTTCTCTGTCCTAGTTCCTCCTCTTCTTAGTTGCAACTTCACACTGTGGAAACTTGCAGTACTATGACTAACTGTGGAGAGAACGAGTCATAAATTAGTCACAAGCAAGACAAGCATCTTAGCAGGCCCACGATGACTTAAAACACTAGACTGGTTTCTGGCCCAAGGTCAAGCTCCTAGAGGTCCTTGGGTACATAGATCTAAAAAGGAACTAATTAAAATTATTTGCTCTTAGCTGTCCACCTGTATGGAGTCTGGTTACACAGCATTCTAATGAACCACCAGCAAAGGGAGCCAAGCATCTGCTCATGAACATGTTGTCTTTTCTACTTTTTGCTGTGCCAGGAGGTAAACATGCTATTAGGAATTTTCTTTTTTAATCTCTGTGACCCAAGACATAAATTGCAGTGCATTACTTCTGCTTTTACTTAGAACAAACCAGATTTTGTTACTAAAAAAAGTTCAAAACTCTTCAACCAAAAACACCTCATTGTATATCACTCCAGACAAGCATGAAAACAAGGCTAATAAAGCAAAAACTAGTTCCTTTCTAAATGAATTGTTCACAAACAGGATCACATGTCTCTGACTAGCTCATGGCACTAGGCACATTGACAGACACCACATGCTAGAGCTATCAGCTAAAATCCATGTGGGGCAGAAAGTCTAAGGCTCTTGATTCTTCACCATCCTTCCAGTTAAAATACAGCTTTCAGTAGCTGTTACTGGACTATTCTCTGCAAGTTCCAAGGAAGGCTATTCGCAGGCAGGCCCTGCTCAGTGAAGTACACAGCTCAATGTTGAAGTACATAGCAAGGTAGCAGAACTAAGTTTCCACCACTTCCAACCCCAGCTCAACCCAAGTCTTGAAATTATGTAATTTGGCGATGTATGTGCGGGCAAATGGGATGTAAAGGTGGGGAGGAGTCCGCAGCCTGAGTGATCAGATTCCCTGCTCAAGGACTCAGCTTTCTTCTCCTTGACCAGGGCACACATGCCTCACACTTGTAGCTGGTTCTCAGTTGAAGAGAAAATATGAGTTGCGTCAACTAACTTAATTTCAGTAGCAGAAGCAAGCACAAGGGGTCATTTAAAACTGAGAGTGAACATTTTGGTAGGTTATTATTAGTGGCTGCAAGATGGAAATGTGATTCTCTCTCAAATAGCAATTTTCTGACTTGGACTCTCTTTGAGAAAGCTATTCTTGAGCAGTGCCATCATGCCACTCTTCAAGACTGCACAGATGAAAGAGAGGAGATTTCTCAGGGAACGTTAGTATAAAGAAAAAAGACAGAGAAAAAAAAAAGACACCAGTTCCTGAAGTATTTTGTCTCAAATGCAAAGGCACAGGCTGCCCAGCCCCACCTCCCTAGCAGGAAACAGACTCTCTTTTTCAGCTTAAGTACTCCCACTCCTTCTGTTCACTGATTGATTTTGTTTTGCTTGACTTGACAAGACCAGGTTGGACAAATCTGAATTATCTGTATGTTGCTGACTGGATCAGCTGCAGATCCTTTAGTATGCTTGTCATTTAGTCTTATAAATTACATTAATGAGGGCTGTAAATCTTAGCTCTCTGAGGACATAACTGTGCAATAAAAAATGATTCAAATCTTTAAAAAGGAAAGATGCCCCTAGAATACAGGCTATTCTTTAAATGCAGTGCATCCCTTCTTGGAATTTGCCCTGAATTTCTGCTGTTGAGTTTTTTAAACATAAATTACCTTCCTTAAAGAAAAAAACTAGCTTACCCAAGAGGCAAATTTGTCTAAACTCTTTCAGAAGAATGGAAGGAAAATTAATTTCACTTGAATCTATGAAGTTTTGCATGGGTAGAAATACGTGACAAAATGTTTTGCAAAGATGTTTTAAGACTGGATCCAAAATTTTGTGCTGGTATATTTAACCATAGATTTAATCAATTAAAATAATGCTATTTAGTAAGCAATAAAATAATATAGGTATTCTGTTTATTCTCTGTTTATGCCTAAATAAAAACAATAAAATGAAAGAAAAAGAGTCTGTCAATAAATCAGTGAATAGAACCACTAAATTATTAGCAGAAGGAACCATGTTTAAAATTCAAGTCCTCTGACTTTCAGTACTGCAAGAAGCACAAGATGTATTCAAGTAGATTCCAAAAATTGGCTTCCTTTGATATCAGTCTTTTCAGAGGCATAGAAGGGTGGTTAACAAGTGATATAATGCTCCTACCTTTTTACAAGTTCTCTTTACAAAGCATTTAACATTCAATTAAATGTATTAAATGAATAGTGTGAGTCATATATTAAAAAAGGGTACAACCCAGTTTATACAGAGGAGCCCAGCATACAAAAAGTTAACAATATCATCTCAGATGGCAAAATTTTGAAGACATCTGTCGGTTGACTTAATTTAGATAAGACAGAGTGCACTATATATATAGATCACTCCCACAAAATAATATGCATATTTTTTATTGTAACAGATTTATCAGCAAAAAAAATATTTTAAAAAAGATAAACAACTAAAATAAATTTCTTACTTGTCTGAAGTAATCAAAAAGAAGTTTAAGTAATACACTATTTTGTTTGGAAAATCATACTAAAAGATGCATTCTAAGGCAAAGTAATTTCTCTAATATTAGAATTCTCTCTCTCTTCCTCATATTTCTTATTTTCCTTGATATAAACACATCGAATTACCCTTTTCATTAGCTTGCTTTTTAATACAGCTTTTTAGCTTGCTTTCAAGGACTAGAGTCTATGACTAATGCACATGCATTTGCTGGTTTGATGGGGCCACAAGCATTTCACAAAGCCCAAGCTCCTTCTGAGTGGGCATGATTTATTCACACACTGAGTGACACTCCGTTGTTTATTGCCCAAGTGTAACTTGTTAGATTCAAACATAGTTTTTCTTCCTTTCTTTGCTATTCTGCATCTGATCTGCAGGTTCAGTCTTTAACTGAATATATCAGACATCCTCTTCCACCTCCAGCATTTTTTTATGGACAACTCCCAAGAAATGTCAACAGCTACAAGAATTCTTCAGCTTTCTGTACCTCTGTGTAATACTAATAACCAGACACTTTCCATAAGCTCTGCAAAGGTCTTATTAACACTCTTCATTGTCTGGACCAGGCTCATTTCATTAATCACATGGACATTACCGAGTAGTGCTGATGGCCAGGGAATAATGGACATGCCAGAACTCCTTTAGAGTCCAGCAATTAGTAAGTTCCTAAGTAAATTCCTGCCCATTCAGAGAATTACTCATTTCCTAAGAACCTGCCAACTCCCTCAGAAAAAAAAAAAAAGTCCAAAAATGGTTTTTGGATGTCTGATCACAATATTTCTTTGCAGAAGAATTATTCTCAAAATGCTTCTACTTGAAACTGAGGTAAGTTTTCACTCTACCTTGTTGGTTTTCAGAAAGTCCTTGGTGAAAACGAGCAGGAGGAGGACAAATGACCAGTTACTAGACTGACAAGTTCACTACATATTAGAATATCTCTTTCTCCAAAGAATATTACATATTACACCAAAGATACAGACTCTGATATTCCAGTATCCTGGGCATTTTCAGTTCAGATAATTTCCTTGGAGCAATTAAGTTTTAACTTGTCCCTTAATTATCTCATACAGATGCTTCAGTGTTCGGCATTTTGATGACGCCAGCTAGCTTTCTAGTGGTGTCTCCTGCAATTTCAGAACATGCCCTTTTCTGTGGTTTACATGTAAAGACATCATTTGCATATCACAAGCTAGTTAGTGATTGTGTACAGCTCGGATAAATGGATCATAAATCCGAGGCACAATGTCACAGAAGGAATTAAGACACAAATCCAATACTTTATCAGCCCACGCTGACCTTAACATTGCATCTTGATATCAGTGTGAGAGACCCAAAATATTTCAACTACTACAATCTCTTAGGATCCATGAAATGCATTTAGTGACTCTAATAACACATTTTTTGCTCTAAGAAAGAGGTTCCACTCAATCTCTATCCTATATGTTTTGGTACAGGGTCTATACAGACAAATATCTAAAGCTGGTTGAATGCTTTCTTCAATCAATCCAGCTTCTTAACCCTGCTGAAAACTACACAGTAAAGACCAGGGAAGGTTGGAAAGAGTGACAGAAGGACAAGAGAGATAATCAGTCTGTGTCATTTCAGTGTCAAGAAATTATCAGATTTCTCAGTTGCTCACAGCACTGTAGTCTCAGATATGTTTCTGAAATGGTCATGACTTATAAAAACTACTAGCTATAAAGGATAGCATCAAAATGTGCTCAGCAGATGTTGCCACAAGTCTTGTTGACACATTTAAGTGCTTCTTCCAAATAGGATACACTGTCTGTGCAATTACTTTTCACAAGTCCTTTGTCTTTTTAAGTATTAGTCTTCCATCTCATTTGTAGCCTGATTTAATGACTTCTTTGAAAGTTCTTTTTCCAAAGCCATAACACTTTGGTTTCCCCCGATAACACACAACAAGTGTGTTCACCATGAACATTTTGTGGCCTCTTTGATGACATTGAAGCTCGGTTATTTGGACTTCACGCAAAATTTTGACAACATCCAGAAATGAAAAATCAGTGGGGATTTAGTCAGCTCCCAGAAGGATATGTTACAAATTTGGGCCCAAGTTACACTAGATTGCCATTTGGAGACATATCACTGAAACTAAATGAATGGAAAATGTCCTCTGACTGAAAGCACTCTGCCCTGTTCTCTTCCTTCACTGCTTATCACAAATAGCATCTTTACCATAGATGTGAAAGGTATGCTTCAACCCTTCCATATAGCTTAGAAATGTTGTAAACTACATTTAAAAAAAAAAATCACTAGAGCCATGTTCATACAAGTAATAATATTGAAGTATGATTAAAATTATGGAAGTGCTATTTATGAGAAAATTGTAGCACAGATAAAACGATGCTGCCAAATTGCACTAGCAGCCTATTTGCCTCAATTTTTTACTACTGTCACTTATTATCCTGGCGCATTTAGTACCAAGTAACTTCCCAAAGCTAGACTTAAACAAAAAGAAGTGAAATTTTGCTGGGAGCAGAGCTGCAGGATTTCTCTCTTTTATTTTTTCTAATTATTATTATTATTATTATTTTTATTCCTTAACAAATAGTTATAAAACAGTTGGATGAAATACGCTTCTGGCCATGAGGGCAAGTAAACTAATTTCCTGGAATTACAGTAAAACCACTTATCTCATCTACCACCTATCATTATCAATTACTGTGTCACAAATCCTGGAACAAACAAAAGGCCAGGAATGTGGAAAACCAGGTTATAGGGCTCCTCAGACATTTTGTTGTGGCCTTTTCATTACGTCCAAGTATAATTACAGGTATTAGGAACAAAGACGGCAATGGCAAATCTGATCAATGAAATGACATAATTAAATGGTCTTTTGTAATTTGTGATGGCATCGTCCAAGAAGCAGAGATCAAAATATGTACATTAGAGTAAAATGTCTACCTTGGGTGGATGACTGGGACACTGAACATCACTACTGCCATAAATCCAGGTAGAATTTATTACCTACAGAGTATAGAAAAGGTCAAAGGCCTATCCTTGGCTGGATACTTTGGTAAAACTAATTTTTACTATAATTATAAATCCTCAAAGTTTAATCGTATAGCCATCCAACCTGGCAAGAAACCTAACTTTGTCACTGTGATCATCTACCAGAAAGGTCAACAATTTTATTAAAATAACATACAGCTTATGGATCCAAACTCACATTTTTTATTCAATTCTGCAAATAAAAACCTGGCAAAGGTCAATATGAATGATGACTGAATGAGGACTGAGTTAAAATTTTGGTCTCTGGGCCAACATCAATAATTTTAACAGTAGGCCAATTTAACCTCTGAGGTAATTCTACCTATCTCAGTTGACAATTGGTCCTGTCTAATTGTACCGTTCATTTTAAAAGCATTTAAGTAGTTCTACTTTTGAAAAATGGACATAAATCAAATAATAAATCCATCCTGAAAACTAAGCATATTGGCAAAGGAACGGAGCCTTAACTGTAACATTATGTTCTCTAGACATAATTCATAGCTTCACCATAGCCCACATAAATCACCAAAGAGCTGGTTTAACACAACTAAAAACAATACCTGTGTGCTTACAAAATATGCACATGGATAAAACATTTTATAATATACTAAAATGTGGGTAGTTCTTTGAATTCATATTTATAAATACATCCCCAATGCAAAACAGTCTACTTCATCACATTTGTATGTTCACATCCATAAAGCAGATCTGCCCAGATTGTACTAAGTTTTTATGAGCTTAATGAACAAACATATGCACATAAACATCCATGCCTTTATACAAATACGGAGCTTCATGAGAAAAATCAGAAGGCTAGGTCAGACTCAAGGGAAAATACGCCTGATAAAACCTACACTGAGATTTATGTATTTCCAGAGAACACACTAAAAAAATCCAGAGAGATCTTTGCTTATTTTGACTTCTTGCCTGGTCTGAGGGTTTGTTATATGTCTCAGGGTTGAACTGAAATATTAGAAACCTTGATGAAATTAGACTGTTTTCAGCAAGGCAGGATTTGGGGCTTAAGCTCATTAAGAAATGTCAATCTGAAGCTACAGTCAGTCTTAAGAAAACTGTTTGTCTGCTTTGAGGTTTAACTGGTCTCCCCTAAAAGAAGTACCCTGAATATACAAATTCAGAAAAATAAAACAACCTCTGTAATTGAGATTATTTAAAAGATCAAAACACACATTCTCCCCTTTTTAAAAATAAATAAATAAATATGCAGAGAACAAAAAAGTGGTGGTGGGAGGTGTGTCTTACATATGCTTTTTAAAATCCCTTCATGATATACCAAGTACATATCTAGGGTTGTTTTACTCAGCCATAAAGCTTGATAAAATATCTAAGAGGAGGAGTTCAGGTCCACAGGGTATCGAAAAAATAATTTGACCCTTTTTTTTCTTTGTCATGCTTTAGACTGAGTAAAATGAGACTTTTATTTCCACAGCAGTCTTTTCCATTTTCTTCTGTTTTGTTTCTCTATTTCAGTGATGAGGAATGCATCAAGGGACAGATGAATTAATCACCAATACCATATGTGTACACGTGAGTACTTCAGTATGTTCAAGAAAACAAGGCTTCCATAACTACCATACTGACTGATAAAGGCACTTTTTTTCCATGGTTGTCCTAAAAGTACACAGTAAATACACTCTTTCATAAGTCCTGAAGGCTCTGCGCAGGACACTGGAATTCCCATCTGTACAATGCACGCTTTCATCTGTGTGATCAACACATGTTGAGTATGTTTCTGAAGGTCTGTTTCAAAACTATGGCCATGGGACATCATGTGACCACTGAATCATTTTCTTCCAGCTGAGGGTACATTTTATCTTGCCAAACATTTTCATGGTTTGTGCAAACAGTTCCTGAAGTCTGATTCAGCTGCTCATGATGTGGCTGTCTGCTTGTCTGAGTGCAGGGGAAGGTTTAGGATCTCATATTCCTCTCCATGCTGTGACTTTTAATCCTCTAAAATGTTTCCTGAGTGCTGAATATATGCCTGTTTGATTATTCCTGGCAAATGGCATTTAGGAACAGTTTGTTGATTAATTCTAAGCCATGCTGTGATGGTCTTCAAAGAACACCTTAATAATTTTAAGTTAGCCATGAGGAAAATAACTTTTTCCTTCCAAAATACATTCTGCAGCAACATTTTTCATAAATAATATTTTTCATAATAATATTTTCATGCTGTATTAGGAGAGCTTTTGGGGGTATGTAACGTTCTTATCTACACCATATTTAATAGGATTTATTGCATACACCCTCCACTTAATGAGGTCAAATACGCACAGCGAAGTCTGTTAACCAAATAAAATAAGTCAGGCAGCTTCAGACTTCAAGTAACTGAATCAGTGGAACCAAAAGTCTAGTAGCAAACTATAGTTATCCCTAAAAGCATACTGGATTCATTTTATTGCCAGATCAGAGGACATACGATACATTTAGTCTATGAAAGTGTTGATAACCACAGAATTAGGTTAACAGTGAGCACCACTATTAGTGGTGCCAAATACGTTAGCAAAATACTAACCTCACTCAACCTCTGTTTTTCATACCAGCAGGTCAGAATCCTACCCACCTCTTGGAAAGTAAAGTGATTGCACCACAGTGAGTCAAACTGGTAAGAATCAGAAGGCATAGGTACATTAAGAACCCTTTCAGAGTCACAGGGCTTTAGTTTTCCTCTTATTTTGATTTCTTTTTACTTGAGGATTTTCCTGGTTAGCTTTACATGTGGGTTACTGAAAATTGTCTAATGTAATGTCTAATGTAAACTGTTTAGTATTATCAGTAACACAGCTGAACCTAGACATACACAAGTCTTTCCTAAGACTGCAAACTTCTAAAGTTCTTCTAGGCATCAGAGACACAGAATGTCTACTAAGTGAGCTAGCCCATTTCCCAATCTCACTTTTATGCTGGATTTTTCTGTGCTTCATTCATTGCAGTTTTAAAGTCTCTCAAGTGAAATGGCTTCCTCTACTTCCTGCAAGAGATAATTCCATGCTCTAATAGATCTTTCTCTAATAGATGAATGTTTCCCCTGATACTCTCCATAATTCTCCCTTTTTTAATTTAATCCCATAAATGTAAATTATACTCCCCATAATTTGTATGATTGTTTTTCAAAGGAAACATAACAAAAGTTTTAATGAAAATGAAGCCTGTCTTATGTAAACAGTAAAAATTCACGTTAGAAAGAAAATTTACCTTACTTCTATGAACTAGGGAAATAATTTGATGAAAAGCAATACAGGACTATAGCTCATGCTGTGTTGTGGTCAAACAGAACTTCAACAATAAAGTTGCAAGAGCTTCACTATTTCCACTACCTATTATTCAGGTAGGCTATAAATCTGGTAAACTTTTTCCACTGGCCAACCTTACTTTCTAATCAAGTTTAATTAGCAATTTATGTGAGGGCTCAGCTCCAAGGTCTTTGAAGTCAGTGGGATTCTTTCCATTACTTTCAGTGGGATCTCTACGCCTGTATATACATGAAAACACTGCATTTAATACTATATTAACAGGATGAAAGTAAATAATGTGGAAATATCAAGAAAATACTTTTAAAAAAAATCTTTCACATATTTTACTTCTCTGAAAGTATTTTTAATGAAATCACTTGAACCCTATATTTTTAGGTAAGAAAAATTTTCAACCCCTTTTGATTTTCACTTTAAAATCATTTAAACTTTATCAGCACGCCAAGTGAGGTATCCATTTCTTTGACAAAAGATTTCATTTTCTGTATAGTTTCACAGTGGATGTATTAGCATTTTCTTCTCCCTTTATAGTTATCTGGTCAGTTAAATTTCACAGAATAAATTTTCCTATGGGAGTACAGCAGAAAGTGCTGATAGTAGCTGCATTCTAGCTGTCTTGCATGAAGTTCAGAGACATTAAAGGCATTCCAGCATATGCTCTTGACCAACCCTGCCCTCTGCCTCTTACAGAGAGTGAGATTTGGTATTCTGAATAGTGGTCAATTTTTATCCAAGTAAAACAGGCTGATGTATTGGCAATGAGATAACATCTCACAACTCTGCTCAGTGATGTATACTAAACCTTCTAAGCAAGGCACGAATGCCCATACACCCATATGTAACATATGGACTTCATCTCTTTCCCTCTCCTAGGCACTCTTAGCTACTCAAGCAAAACTCCCATGTTCGTGCTAAATCGTTGCCGGTCAAGTTAAAGTAAACAAAGTAGAGATAATGTTGCTTTTCTTTCCAGCCAGAAATGCTGGTTTTCTGCTTAAATGCATACTTTTGATGGTGGCTCACTGGCAAAATTTGCCTTAGGTAAAAGAAACATAATTATGCATTTTTTAGCTAAAATAATTTTTTCCCTTAAAGAGAAAGGGAAACAGACCTAATCGAATCTCCCAGGGAGAGGCCTCTTGTGAAATTAGAACTATTTTATTGATCTAAGCTCATTTCTATTAAAAAAAAAGAAATTTTGACTAGGTTTTGCACAAAGCTAGCAAGCAGCAAGGAAGTGGAGCCCTGTGGCCTGCATGGCCAGACTGGGCCAGCAGGTCAAATGTTTTTGGAATAACATATATTATGTTCCCAAATACATATATAGAATGGTTGGGCAGTATATATTTATATATATATATATACATATATATATATAAAAGATACAAATCTTAATAAGACATGAAGTACAAACAATCTGTATTATTTCTACATTTCCATATTCCAAGGTGAAAGAGGGCAGTGTTGTCTCCTTATCACTCTGTTGATCTTCAAAGTCAGTTTGGCAGACTTGAAAGCAGTGAAGCTGAAAGGCTTGCAATGTCATATTCAATGGAACTTCACTGCTGTGAAAGTGCGCTGTCACCGCCTAATAAAACTAAATATGAAGAAAGGTTATGTTCACTACAAAAATGTTCTTTTTACACATTACAATTCTGCTGCTGGATCACAGAGGTAGTAATGCAGTTCAACCCACAGTAGTCACACATGGTTAGTACAAGTACTAGTTAATAGATAAAATTCGAGACGTATTTCTCACAATTAAGGGATCCATGATGTTTTATTGTCAATGAAAATAAGCTGTTTTCACCTCATCCCATTACCTAGCATGTAGAACATCAGAACTTCACTCAGCAAGCACCTGGGAAACAGATTCTTGCCTGAAGCTTTTACAAAAATACGTGCACAATATGGAACAGACTAACAAAACTTTCTCTTAGTTTCCCCAGTCATGCCTTTTCTGATCTTTTCTCTGCTTGGGAAAGTTCTGACAGTCTTTTACGACTTGGCATTTTCTCCACTGGGCAGCAGCTATTATCACTGCTTAGGAAATCTGCTTTTCTACACTGTTATAGAAAGCAGTTTATTTGTATTTCTCATCAGACTTGAGCATGCAGTTCATTGTGTCTCAAAAGCAGGGGAGTCACTAGAAAAGCCCTGGGTTGTTCTCTTAGCACTCAGCTATCTTTACCAGAGCAAAAGGCTCAGATAGAGTAGAGATTTCCCTCCATTGGAGGAATGATTTTCCTGGTATTTGTGGTGATGTTGCTGTACTGGGCTGAGGTTGGTTTAAGTATGTGCTGATCCACCACAGGTGAGCCACTATCCACTGAAAAACTGACTCCTTCCCTCTGCTCTTGGAGACTTCTGCTGCCAGACATCAGTGAAGATTCACCTCTTCCATTTAAAAATGAAGCCCAACCCGAAAGCTGGATACCACTTTCACTTCACATTGCTGGGGTTCCCAGTTAAAAATGTTCCAAAGCTGCAAAGTTGGGATGTTTCTCTGCAACAGTTTTATAAGCCTCTTAAGTTCCTGCATAGACTATAACAACCTCATTTAAGCCGCAGGGTATCTTCATTGACATCAGTAAATTTGGCTCAATATCCTCCAATAGATGGGCAATTTGTTTTCATAATAAACAATACCACAAATCACAAGAAAAGCTTCATAGCTGCCAAAATGTCTTCAGCCCTTATAAGAAAAAAAAAACCAAAACAAACCCAAACTCTGCTACAATCAAAGGATTTTGTTTTCATTTTGTTGAAGTGAAATATTGCATTCTCTCAGAGGATTTTTGTCTCTGATTCCATCAAACAGTCTTTTGGCATTAAGGAGAGCAGAGATTACCCTGTAGTGTGAGATTGCATAAAGCCACTTTAGAACAGGAGAAAAAAATTACAAGGAAGATTTCAAGTAAAACTAAATGAGAAAACTATGAGAAATATTTGATTCCCTTTACAAAGGATTGACATTATTAAAACTACTTGCTTGCTGCCCATTTCTCTGAGTTACTATTACTATTTTAATTTCTTAGCCTCTCTACAGAGAAAGGAAAAATGTTTCTTTTTCCAAATAAGCATTAAATATATCACAAATTTATGATGAATACGGCAGACAAACTAGATAATGAATAAAAAACATCCTTGTTTAAAAGAAAATATGAGTATTTCTTGAGTGGTAAAGCTCATGTCATGAGAATACCTAAGACAAATGTAGTTTAACAGTGAGGTATTTTCCACTCTATATTCAAAGTAAATAGCACCCGTAAACAGCTGCTATTCACATAGGAGGACTGGATTTGGATGCATTTCCATTACATTTCCTTAGTGTCTTAAGCAAGTTAAAGGTAAGAAAGTACACACTGTATTGAGAAGTACAATTTGCTTTTCAAGAAGATCCCTGAAAGCCAGCAATGCCATGCCCCCAAAATATCACCTAATTAGGTTTGTGAGAGAACTAGCAGACTTAATTATGAATTTGCACCTTGTTACTGAAAATCAGTAAATAATATAGCTCATACATGTATTTTTAACTGCCAACGATATATTGTTTTGCTTGTAGATTTTGTTTCTGTAGGCTTGGTTTGTTCAGACTTCACTAAAATAACTCAGGGACAATCAACATAAAAGTATCACTGAGACAGTTCCCTTCTGAAATAAACAGCATGTATTAGCCCACTGTCATACTATAACATTTTAAGTATGTTTCAAATTATGCAGAAAACACAAACAAGTCTTTTGAACTTGGATCAGGAATCAGTTTGAGAATTTGCAGTGTAGCAGAAATATCTGATACTTTTTTGCTTAAGTATAACTTCTCTGCCCTATTCTAAGAGCCACTTTCCTAGCTCTTAATAACCCACAGGCTCTTATTATTATGGTGCAGGATGTCCTGTCTGTGGTTTCAGAGGAATGTGGGAAGGACATATTCCAATGTGTCTGTGATGCTCAGGACAACTTTCTTTGAACTGAGACCTGGGCTGTCACTGTAGGCAGCTAATATGTTTCAGGAATAATTTTTTTCCTGCAACATTTACTTGGCATGTAATTTTTTTTTTTTTTTATTTTTTCATTCATCAGAGAGAAACCATGAAGCTGAAAGTATGAAAATATAATCTGAAAACATATGTTCTTTTGTTTTTGTCCTGATGATCACATCTCTTGCAGTCAAAGGAAAACAATAATGTGAAATCTTTACATGTATTTAAAGAAAAGTTTTGTTCTGACCTCAAACTTGACTAGAATTTGAGCCACTGCATTAGTGAAAATGAAGAAGGAAGTTGCTCCTTTTGGAATGGAAATGAAAAGCAGCAAATGCCTGTCAAAGGGACAAAAGGGAGAGCTGTTATTTGAAAACTAATGCATATTCATATGCATATTAGAGGAAATAAAATGACATTTACTGCACACACAAAAATTACTTCAGTGTCATGAGAAAGTACTCAAGTTAGATTTAAACTAGAAAAATTTGATCACTGTAGATAATTTACAGCAGTACAGTGCATCACACAGATGCATTTTCTCTGGTTTTTTTTTTGATTTCCCTGATGCCCCCCTGACATAGTTCTGCCCCATACCATTCAAAGTGAGCTGACCCAAACTCATCTAGGTTGGACTGCACTTGCCTTTGTGTCCACTATGGTATGTCATAACATGGAAATCACCGCAGGGTTTCAGGTTTTTTTTAGAAATTAAAATCTTTCTTGAAACTTTAATCTGCCCAGTAAATTCCAGATGTCACTGTAAAGTGGAATCAGTGAATCCAGGCATTCATTTATTATATATGAGAGGTAAAATGTGTTTTTTAGTAAAGCAGACATGCAAAGAAAGTGAGAACTTCAGGACTGCATGTCACAGACTCAAAGGGGTACTATTCATAGCCTACTTTGAGATCAAGAACATCAATTAATTAAGAATGATAAGAAGCTAGCACGTCTTTAATTTGAGTAAAATGTTCAACCAAGGAAGTAGGATAGACATAAGAGGGTTCCTTTAGAGCTATTAGCTGTTTGAATTGATTATTTAGAGACTAGAGGAATGTTATCGCTGCAAATATGTTTTCAATCACTAAACTCTCACTGACCTCAATAGTGGTAAGATGAAGCTCCAAGAGATAAGAGAAAATACCTGTAAGACTTGACTATAATTCACACTGAGGTAAGGCCTTTCTAGTGTTTTCATCAGGATATAAAGAAATACATTAAATACTTGTCTGTCTTTGCCTGTCAGGGTGATAGAAATGAAACTGGCCGTTAAACACCATGATTTATAATACATTACCCTAAAATGTAGTGCATTACTTTGAATAATTGGTAGATGCAGCCACTTCTTTAACTTTTCAGGATGTTTGATATTGTAGTTCATTTTTCTGCTGAAGAACATCAGCTGAATTTTAAAACCAGTGTGGGGTGAAGTGAGGTTAAAGAAGCTCCCTAGTTGTTCTTTCCATGTTGCTCCATTCAATAAAACAATAGCAGAACCTTACACAATGGAACATCTCTGGAAAAAGCAAGTAAGAAAAGCCTGGCTGGAGTTTACAGAACCACAGGGGCAATTTAGCTCATTCTATGATACAGCCATTTATGTTATGTGTTTGACTCTGTTCCATAAAATAGTTTATGAAATTATCATCCTGAGCTTTGGTTTTTCAAAAGAAATGAACATTCTGCAGGTAAGGGATCTGAAACATATACAGTATTTACTGATAGTTTCAACTACTCTAACACTAAATGAAATTAAATGCAAAGTTGATCAGGAGAACAAATTGCACATGTTTTCCACGTAAGACCAAATGGTAATATGGAAAGTAGGGAATTTCAAGAAATGTAAGCTTAACTTTATAAGGAAGAACCAGAATTCCTTGTTATAATCCCTATGGTAATAATTTCATAGATTACAAAGACAAATTGTGTTTCATGTATCACATTCACATACTTAAAAGGTATGTCTGGAACCATATTATTGTTGCATGTACCAACAATCAATTTTCAAATAGACAGAAAAACATATACTGGAATATGTGCAATACTTGACCAAGATGTGCTCCTGAATGTTATTTTGCCTTTGTACTTTCCATTTGGTAATGGATTTTATGTCATCTTTCTTTCCTTTTGTTTCCTTATAGATACTTATAACTCCAAACATGGATGCTTCAAAAGAGACAAAAGAAATATGGCTGGCTGAAGAAAAAGGGTATGCTTACAACAGCAAACAGATTATACATACATACATACATATATATATATATATATATACACATACACATAATGTGTGTGTGTGTGTGTCTGAACTTAACTAGGAACTCAAAAGAGCTTGGCTGCATGCATACAAAAGTGAACGTAACTACCTGACTACAGTAATGAGTTTGTACCAGGCATAATGTAGTTTTCATTAGTTTCTATGCAACAAATTCTGTTGTGCAGAATTTTAACTAAAATATTTCAAAAAAATTAATCAAAATATTTCCAAAGACAAAGTCATCAACATGCCGGTTCATTGATAATTTGATAAAGAAAATCACCCTGAGAACATTTGCTAGCAGCAAATATTCCAGCTTCTCCAAACTCCTGCCTCCATAGGTGCTGATACTGTGCCTCCATAGGTGCATACATGTGCTGACTGCTTGCCATAAACACATTAGCAGATACTTTACATCTTATTTTAATTCCATCATAATACTGAATATTTTCTCACAATGAACACCTGATGTAATAAGTAAATACTGGAATTTTCTCTTTTTTACATGAATGGCAGAACTTGTAAATTAAATGGCTCTACAAAACTATTTCACAGTGCTCGTAATATCTAGACTATTAGTTTCAAAAGCATTAACTGGACATAACTTTCTCATCCAAGAACTGGTGATTTCACCACAGAAAACCCAAGAAAAGACTTTTATGTACAACAGAGTTTACAGTACTGAAGCATTTTTACTGGAAAAAACACCAACCATGATTTTAACAGCTTGATAATCTAAACTCAACTATTAATGAATCTAGTCTTAAAGCAGGCTTTAAGACTGAAGTGATTTACTGCAAAACAACACAATGAGAATGCATATATGTATATAGTTTTTACAGTTATGTAAGAATCATATCTCTTCCTTTATAAAATCCAGTGTTCTGAACATTTTTTTGCTCTGCAACAGAAAGTAAGAAATTCTCTATGCTTGAATTTAAACTGGGAAAAATTTTTTAGGGTCGTGCAAACTTTTTTGTTTTGATCATGCGTAAGCATTAAATTCTATTTTCGCCCTTACCAAGAACTGATTTTGAGTGGAAAAAACAAAATGTGTAAAGATGTTTCTGCTTTTTTTGTTTGTTTGGTTGGTTGGTTTTAATAATCACTTCTTGTCTAAGTAAAAGTCTTTCTGTGAAACATTTCTATTTCAACAAAGGAATGCTTTCAATGAGCTTGAATTAACGTATAGTTCCATGCTATTTTTTTTCTGTTAAGTGTTACCTTTTATAACTTTGACAAAATAAATGTAATACATAAGGTAACTTCCTTCATATATTTTATCAAAGTTATTGCATACCATTTAGCCAACTTTTAAGTAGACTAGCATGGCCATGGCAAAAAAAAAATAAAAAGAGTATTTTAACATGCATAATTTTGATTTCAGTGAGGTGATAATTTGTTTCAAAGATAACTCTAAAGCTTTGGTTTAAATAAAAGGAAAGTGTTTATCAATTCACAGTCTTTTGAAACCAAGAGATTTTACAAGTTAGCTGTATAACACTAATGAGAGCTGTCTTTAAGTTGGGTGTTTAAAGTTAAGTTCCTAAAATTAAGCACCCTTATCGAGCAACTTTGCTGGCTGCTATATACTAATCCACCACTTGCTACCTGTGTTCTGCTGACAGAGCAAAGAAAGCCTGAAACTGTTTGTTGTGGACAAGGGACACATTTTGAAAGACTTCCAGTGACTTCCAGTCTAGAATTAAGGAACATTAAGCAGTTATTCAGAATAGACTTTATCCTAACAAGATTGCTTTGAAAAGAAAAAGCAAACCAAAGTGGGGGTTGGGAGAAAAAGCTGAGTTACTGTACAATCCATGTCCATGTTTGGTTGATCTGTGGCTACAACCACCTCACAACCACCTTATCAGAAAGCATATTTTCTAAAATATTCTTTTAAATCAAAGAAACATACTAAATATGCCCCCATTAAAAATCCTATAAAATAAGATACTTGTAATGACACTGCTTTACACATCAGAGATTATGCGCTTTCAGTTCCCCCAAGGAACACAAATAATCACAATGATGATGTAGACACAAGTAAAGGCTGTTCTGTGCCAAGAATTTTAATCAACAAGCAGTTATGGCAAGACAGCAAGAGACAGCTGTGTAAGCTAAAAAAAAAAAAAAAAAGAGAGATATTTTTGGTGGAAAAATAGAATGGACTCGTTCAGCAATTGCAGTATTATTTTGTAAGTTGACATACCAGTCACTAATAGGATTTGGGCAGGTTAGGTGTGCTCACAATTGTTTGTGAGCTTCTATAGTTTATTTCCAGTTAAGCATGAGCAAAAACAGGCACATGTGACCTTTCAAATATGTGTTGCTGAAAGAAATTAAATGATCAAGAACTATTTGGAGTACTGGTCCCCTTTTCTGAATTGGTCACTGAGACATAACCTTGAAAATGCCATTGCCCACTTCAGCTGCATGCAGACACCTGTGGGAGTCTTAGACTTGCTAACAGAAGACAGAGAAATCCAACCTCCAGAAGGCATTTTTCCTATGACCCAGCTAGATAATTTACAATGGACAAACACACAAATGCACAAACAACTTATTCAACCAGATAGGAAAAATATGCAACCGGGTCTCTGGAAAACAGCTGTTGCTATTATCCGAATCACAATAAAAACAGTAAGTTAAAGCTGTCAGTCACAGAAGCCCTTTCATTTAGTAATAACCGGGTTGCCTCCAGCAAGTTACTGGCTATCTAACTGTCTCTGCTTTTAAGGCGTCACTCTGTCAGGACAGCACATCAGGAGGTATGATTGCGCAGGATAAACCCATGGATTTCTGTTTAAAACTGCGCGTGGTCACAGGCACACAAAATACAACACAATGAACTTTAGAGTGAGTTACTGGCAACTCCGTAAAACAACACTAATCTGAAATGCTTTCGTCTTTAAAATAAAATGATCTGCATGGTTTTTCTCTCTAGTATATGTTTTTATTCACATCTTCTGAAGCCAGTAAGTATTTCGTGACATAGAGGGGAATGAGCTCCCTGACAAACTGCATTTGGACACCTTCTAATACCCCACACAGCCATGCTGCTCTGGGAACAGTAGGTTCATACCAGCTGCTAGAAGGCAAGGCTGGAGAAAGGATGATGAGAAACAGGATAAAGACTTCTCTGACATGCATGAAAATGCTGTCCATCCTCTCACGAACTTTTTCTCCTGGGCAATTAGGAAACTCATATACTATTGCAGAAGATAACTGGAAATTAACAGGTGCTTACCCTATGTGTAGCCTAATTGCTGATCTGCAAGTAAAATCCACTTACCTGAAGCAAGAGACACTTGATTTACTGTCTAGGGGAACTGAATAATTGATAAGTTCTTTCTAGCCCCCTACATGTTGTCTTCAACGAGCAACACTATCCCTGATACAAGCCCTTAACTTGTCCCGTTGTACAGATTTCACTGCTGTAGAAACAGAATACCCTTTAGATACCTATTGCTTATTCTGTAGTGAAAAACAGGCATTAATATCAAAATATTTCACTGTAATTCTTTGTCTGACCATACATCTTGGTTTGGTTTGGAGTGATTATCAGCTGCCTGCCTCCTCTCCCTTTTCTAAGCATGGCATGATGAAATGTGAGAAGCTGTAGTATCATCAGAAATCATTTTTCAAGCCTTGATATCTGTTTATGACTGTTGCTAAAATGGAAAAGTGTGAATTCTCTTAAATTTCAAAGATAGTATCTGCTGCATCCAAATATCTGATTAAAGAACACTATTTTATACCGAAGGACAACACACGTTGACTGATTCATGCATGATACATTCTGGTTTAACACAGAGTAACATTAACACTACCAAAACACAGGGACTGAATGACCTCTTATGTTCCCATTTTTAAAGCTTAGCGTTGTAGCCTCATTGTGCAATTTAGAAGCCTAGAAATCCTCTGCAAATCAAGAAAGTAAAGCTTCTTTCTCAAAGCCAAATACAAGCAACAAAACAGAGACATAAGAACATTGAATGTATTTTTTTTCTCCTCTTCCCTTACTATCCAATGACACTGGATATCTTGTCAGTGGTATTTGTCTTTGAGCTTCTGTATTAAATGAATTGAAACACAGGAATCTTAAAATTATTTTTTATGGTGTCTACAGGCATAGATTTTGCTTATGCAAGTAGCTCTGCCAAACAGTATGTTTTTCTCCTTCCGGTTTAGCTTTGTCTACCATGTGTGGGTGTGCAGAACATTTTCTTGCAGCAACTACATCTCTTTTCCTGTGTCTAAAGGAACATCAAGAACTGAGCTTATATATCTCTGCAACTCCAAAAACCTCCTGGGCACAACTGCTGAGCAATGGATGTGAAGGAAACTCAGAACTTAGCCTATATATGTTTAGAGCAAACAGCATTCAAATTTATAAATGTATCTTCAGTGATCCTCAGCCCTTTTTTTAGGCCAGGATGATTTTTAGATATGTTGAGTTATTACACTAGTTTAACCACTTAAAAAAATAAAAAGAAAAGAAAAAAGAAAAAGGACAAAAAAAATCAGAAACTTACCAGGACCTCAAATCTGATCTTTCTGTAGAATTGAAAAGCTGTTTTTTTAATTTACTATCAGAGGCCTTACCAAGCTTACAAACCAACACCCAGGTATCAAAACCACAATGATGGGCGCAAAGAGTCTACAAAGGTGCTGTCTTCAATCAAGACAACACAGTAACAGTGATTCATAAGTCTGGTTTTGATTTGAAAGTAATTTTGAATTTCTACAGCTCATTTCATACATAAACACTTAAATCTGATCCATCTCCTATGTGGTTTCTTGTAAAGAATAACAGTATTTGCAAAGATTATGGAATACAGCCCATTTTCCAGCTAGTGGAAGATCACTCTACTTCAGCACGCTACATGGGCTTTGCTCAGGATCCCTTTAAAAGTGATGAACAATTTGATTTACATTTTCCCTAAGTAGACTGTTCCACAGCCAATTTTATCACCCTGTAAGGATGTCATGTGTGTGTATCTTCAGTGTCCATTTACTCTGTATTTTAGTCTATCTCACTGCTTTTGTCCACATGTTTTCAGCTAAATAATTGGACCTTGGCCCTGGACAATTGCAAACAAACCAAATTGATGGAGGTATGACAATTAATGGAAAGATCTCCTCCAGGTGTTTAAGCCCTAAAGTTTTCGCTAACTAAAGTCATACTAAATTGCATATATTTAGCTTTTTAGAGTTCAGAAATTAATGTTTAGAGAGCTAATAATGCTAGTTCAACCTCTTCAAGTGTGGCAGTATCTTTATTGTAGGATGTTATCCAGAACCCCAGTTCTGGCTCATCATAGTGATTTTTGCTTTTGTAATGGGATGGCTTTTCCTGAGTAGCCCCAAACTGTGTCTCTTCACATCCACAATTTTGACAAATTCATGTCCACTTGGTGTACACTAACATAACCTGATGACTCTTAGTATTGTGTTTTCCCCCAGAATAATTTTTCTGTAGAGAACAAAATGCTTTAGCATAGTTTCTCATTTCTCAGGTTTTGTTTGCTTATTTGCTTTGTAAAAGAATAAGCTAATTCTTTCCTAACTTTCCTTTTAACTGTGACATCTTTTCTCATATAATTGTCAAGACTGAACTTCAGACTTGTAGTAGTTTTGGGGCTGTGTATTTACTGAGTGGTTAAGTCCTTTTTCCAAGTCAGAAACAAAGATAACAAGTGCAACAAGTCCTAGTACTTGTACGTACTACAACTACCATACGACTTCACTTGCCATTCTCTAAACATATTTAACATAGTTTCAATTCTCATTCTCATAATTTAGTGTTTTACCTAGGCTTTGAGCTGCCTATATTTTTATCTGAATAAACTGGAGTTAACTTTTTGCATACACTATCACAAAGTAGTTCCCAATGAAGTATCAAAGCTGTGTATTTCCAGCCCATTGCTCTCAGCCATTGCATAAAAAGGCATTGTTTTCCAACTTCTCCCCATGTCTGGCACCCCCCCTAGAAATGTCTGTGTTCCAGTGATTTAGCTCAATGCAAGGAAGTTTTTCAGTAATGACAGAAAAACTGAGAAACTGAGAAATGGCTGCAGCAAGGAGAGGATGAGAGCACCCCTTTCAGCATAAACATGGATCAAAGTGATCATGCCTCTGGTAGGAGTACAACTCCTATTGAAATAAATTTGAGAAAATAAATCCAAAAGATTGCTTTTTTTGTTTGCTTGTTTTTACACTGCATGTAAAGTATTTCAGTGGTTGAAGGACTTACCATGATAAAAAGGTAACATGAGAATTGTCACACCAGATCAGGCTAATGGCCCTTTCAGAACATTATGTCTACATGGCATCGATATAAAACTAAGTCTTAATTTGGAGCCTTACTTAGAGGAAAAAAAAAGATCGTAAAAGCTGGTTGCTTACATGTCTTCATTCAAACTGACTAAAGATAAGACCAACCTCTTAGCCAAGCTGCTCTCCCACTTCTGCACGAACCCTCTCCCTAATATTTATGGTGACATAAATACCTTAGTGGTAACTCCACGAAAAACATTGCTGGTTTTGATTAGTATTAGTTTCTTCTAAGGAGTTAAAAGAAAAATTGAGAAGAAAAACCCTACAAAAAGCCAGAATTCATGGATCATGTTCTCCACAGACAAAGCATTTGAAATTTCAGATGCCAGAGAAATTTCTACATTTTCAAATGTAATTGGAATTGAGTAAAACAAAGTGTTATATTTACAGGTGTATGTCTCCAAGGTCTTCATAAATTTAAGTCCTTTGGGAAAATGTAAAATATTTATAGAAACAAGAGACCCATATTGTGCTACATCTAGTTTGCATTTGCCAGTCTATCACGCTGCAGATTATCACATACTGCTATTGATTATTTCCCATGGATCACAACACTGGTTGAGAGAAGTTCTTTTCTCTAAGAAATCTGATGAAAGTAAGAAACAAAAGAGGTATTTTAAATTGAAACAGATGTCTGAAATTTCTTACTAAGGCTGATTCTTGGTTTATCTGCTCTGTTAAAAGGTTAGGAAATAGCAAGGGGGCCTGAATAATGAAGGAATTAATTTTAGATGAATTGTCATTATTTTTTTACTTCTCTGGAGCAGCTCTCAGACCTCTGACTTTCATTCTCTCTTAATTCCACTCTTGGACCAATAGATCACAGTCTTCATTATTAATAACAACATTATTCTGGCTATGTTTGAGGTGACTTAAAAAGTGTTACAGAATTAATTTTTTCAATATCCATTTCAAGCTCAGTTTTGAAAAATGATAGTCATCCTTCCTTGTAAAAGTCTCTACTGAACTAAACAGAATAAAACATCTCTCTTATGGAGAGGTTTCTTATAGAAATTGTGGGAGTACACACCAAATCAGTTTTCCACAGAAGATTATGCCTTGAAACAAAATTTTCTGCATGATGCACCACATCTTCTCTCCTTTTGCACTTTGGTTACCTTCTTATACATCATCACTATACTTCTGGGGATGAACTGGGCAAAATTAAATATTTTGAAAGTTCTACATTAATTTAGTTTCTCTCAGCTGTTATATCTTTGTTCAGAATAAAGTTAGTATAAAATTATAACTTCCTATGGAAAATTTTTCATTTTGCTTGACAAAATCTCCTGAAAATTAGTAATATAATCAGCAAAACAAAAAATAAAAGATGGAAAATCCTCCTACATGTATGAAAATGGCAATTTTTTCCTCCTGTTTGCAGCTTCACTTACACAGGAATGAAGTTCATGAACACAATGAAGTGCACTTCACTACCGAATATCAGTATATGTCTCCAAACCACAGGCGACACATAGCTGCTCAAAGAAACAAATGAAGAAAATAAGCACTGTCAAAACCACCTGTTCTTCTCCAACTTTTTTCTTGGAAACAAATTACCTATTTTTGTTGAAACTTAAAAAAAAATAAAATCTAATGTGTCGAAGGAAAGACCTATGAAAAAATTCAGCTTAAATTTCTTAAATAAGCTGACTGGAAACAACTGAAAACAGAGTGCTAAAGGCAGAAAGCATTAGGCAGCATTCAGAGTCTCTCACATGCCTCCAAGTTCACATGCCTGCTCCCTCTAACTCGCCACATTCCCCTGCCTTCCAGCAGCTTGGGGAGGTCAGTACCCTCATGCTCTCCTGCTGGGAAAACGTCACTGTCTGCTTTGTGGGGAAGAGGAGATCAAGCTTGGTGTTGGCCTCGGGATCCTACTTTGCTGTCTGACATAACTCACCCAAGCATCTGTTTCAGAAATCAGAGGAGTAACATAAAGCAAGAAACACTCCAACTTGTTTTTCGGAGAAATCAAAGAACATTTTCATAAGAAAAGTCTGGAGAGTATATTTTGGAGTTGGGGAATATTTGGAATACACTTGCAAGCTCAAAGAGCCTTGACTCTGGGAACAATGAAGTATTTTTTTTTCTTTCCTAAGTCCTCCATTGCTTACAGGAAACAGCCTTTGGAAAGTTTTGTATAGTAAATAAGCAGGGTTGCATTAAAGACACTAAATTTTATTACAATTTTTCCTCCTCACAAACAAAACAACAGGACCTCCTGGAAGAGCTGCTTGGGCAAAACTGGAAGGCAGTTAAGTGTTTGGTTTGAAAGGACTTTGGTTAATAAAAACTAAAGCCAAAATATAGAAAAAATGTAACTAACTGCAATATTTTAGCATATGTGGATTGAAAAGTAAAAAAAAAAGTGTCTGAAAAGTACTTATGCAGACAAAAAAAGATGTGTATTTTAAATATACAGTTATGCAAATAAAGAGTTAAGATGAAATATGCACCACTTACTATTATGGAAAGGGTAAATATCATACAACTACTCACAAAAGGACTCTGTAAAATACTGCTGAGATTGGGCCCAGCTTGTGTTGTTCTGATTACAATAATTATTCTGTCTTTCTACTCACAAGTTGCATAAAATGCTTTCAAAGCATTCGTCAAGAGAGCAGCAGGCACACTGTCTCTGCCCTTGCCATAGAGAGACTCATTTTACAGTTTCTGCCAAGATCATTCATATATTTTGCATGTTTCCAATGAATAATTATGTAAAATTACAATAACTAAGTATGTACTGGGAGCTCACTATGGCCAAAAAAGAAAGCAATGCCCTTCCTTAATCATACTGTTGTCTTAAATACTTATTTAATTTGATAGTGACAACATGCAGACTCAGGTGGGGGGGAGGGCGGGTGGTGGTGCTACATGATAGAGTCACAGAATCAACTGGGTTGGAAAAGACCTCTGAGATCATCAAGTCCAACCCTTGATCCAACACTGCTGTGGTTACTAGACCATGGCATTAAGTGCCACATCCAGTCTCATCTTAAAAACCTCCAGGGATGGTGAATCCACCACCTCCCTGGGTAGCCCATTCCAATGTCTCTGTAAAACATTTCTTCCTAATATCCAACCTAAACCTCACTTGACCGTTTTCATCCTGAAACATCCTCAACCACCATTACAACCCTGTTTCCACTGCACAGACCCAATGTATCTTTAAGCATCTGCATAAGCATAAAATCATTCCCCACATTTTGGAACCAATTTAGACATTGTTATACAATATACATTTTGTTTTCTACCCAGAGCTCACCACATAAATATAATTATAATGTTCCAGACATGATTTGAGTTTACCACAAAAAAAAATTTGATAGTTATATTTACATTTTCCATAGTACAAAATGGTTTAAGTGTAGAAGTATATTATATTGATTATGTATCCATTGCTGGGTATTAGCTTTGTTTAAATCCCGTAAAATACGAATATTTATCTAAACTGGATGTATGTTTTTCATTTTGTATCTTCAATAATATCTGTCACATAATACAGATAAAATAGCAACTCCAAGTTATTTGACAGTTATAACTAATCTTTATATACTATTTTGCCCATTAATTAACAAAATAATGCACTGTTCTCTGTGAAAAGCACACCCATTCATGATTTATTTTTTTTAATATTAATCTATTTTGCTAGAAAACATCAGCTGGTTGAAATTAAAGGAGGGAAAGACAGTTTTAATTAATGTTTTCTTCAGGAACAAAGTTCCTAAAGTTGGTGAAGTGATCTGTTTTGACAGTTTCAAAACAAAATAATCCCTTTTGTATGTTTGAAATGATTTTTTAATTTGAAATTTAAGACAAAAATTATTGCGTCCAATGAAAATGAAATGTTTGGACTCTTCAAAAGCAAAATATTTTTTCAGATTGCTGGCTCACTGAAATTGTACGCTTTTGTCCTGATTTGAAACGTAATACAAATTTTAAAACTATTTTAATACATCTGGATGTAAACTATATATATATATATATATCTCAGTATACATATAGAGATATACAAACACACATATGCATAGGCAAATGCAAATGTAAACTAAGATGGAGGAATAAATAAATATAAATATAAACATTTATGCCCACAAGAGTCATCTTTGAAATCTGATAGGATATCTGAGACTAAGAAATAACTGTTAGATACTTTAAAGAGAAAATCTTAGGTGCTGGTAAGTTAGATGATAAAAAAAAAACAACTATAGACCATGTTTAATAGAAAGTAGAGGAAGGTGTTTAGCAGAAGATTTATGGCTTTTTACAAAACAGCTTTCGAAACTTGAAAAACCTCTTGCTTTCTAAATGTAATTAAAGTTTTAAAAACTGTATTTTATTCCTGTCTTTACTCAGCACTCTTTAAATATGTAACTGGTAGTACTGGGCTCACCATAGAGTTCTGTACCTCTTAGCCAGTAGGCTTATATTATTCCAGTTTAAATATTTCGCACAGTTGGAAGTTGTCAGCACAAGGAATAGGAACAAGGGGACTGCAAACAGTCTTCTGCAAGTAAGTACATGCACGTTGGCACTCTTTCAGGTTTATTTCTTTTTAAGTTTGTGCTAAGGATGTAAGGCTTTGATTCCATCATTTGTCCTGGTTTTGTCTCACTTACTGACATTGGATGATCCAGATTTCAAACATACTGCCTTCAAAAGAAAAATCATTTATCTTTGTTCTACATTTGGTATGTAGCGAAACCCTCCACATGCACATCTCCTCCAGTACCTGAGATGAGTTTTTGAAAGCAATGAAAACTGAATAGATTTTGATCTTACAGACTGGTTGGAGGTAGGAGAGGTCGGGAGAAGCAGCAAATAATCTCTACAAAAATATTTCCTGGAAATCATTCCTTGCAATTTTCATGTCCCTTTTTGTAACTTACTGATGTGACTGGTCTAGAATACTAAGATACTCCACCACTACCCAAAAACTTATAAGGAAAGTTTGGATTCAAGTGTTAACACCAAATTTAAAATTTGGAATGTGTCTGGATTCAAACATAGCCCCAAAACTGGGAACACCTAAACACAAAATAAAAAGAAAATTAAAATTCCTACTTCTACACTGCTCTGCAATACAGAAATCTGTAAGTAAAACAATTTGGAAAATTCTTCCACAGGCAAGAAGCTTGCAGTATTTTGTAACAACCACTCGGTGAGCATTTTGCAAATTAAAATTGATTCAGGGATTCATGTGTGTGCAATTTGCATATCATCAAACGCAATAATAAAACCTTCAAGGACTTTATTACTTATTTATTTATTAATTAGAGTTCCCTTCATGGTGTTTTGGTACAAAATCAAAACAGTCATGTAAATGACACATGGTCAAAAACTAGAATGCATCCAAGTCTGCAAGAAACCCTGACATTTGACTTTAAACTACATATTGAAAACTATGTTCTCACAGAGGCAAAGTTTGCAAAGAGAGTTCTAAAGAGTTTTCCTTAGAGCTACTCCAGTCAGAAGAAAGCATTTTTCTCACATCTGGCAAGCAATTAACAAACCGCAAACTAAGTGTAAGTCTAAAATATTCAGGCTTTAATCTCAACTAATGGACCAGTGTTCATCCACCAATGTAGCTTAAAAAAGTACTGTATTATTCATCTCTTATCAGCTTCTGTTCTAAGACAAGAACAGCTTCCATTTCACTAACAGCTTCAAGAATTTCCGGGTCTCTGGCCCTGGGAGACACTCATCACATGTATCTGCCCAAGACATTCAGTGTTGCTGAATTCAGAAAAGAAATCAAATAAAAATCCAAGAAGCTTTCCTCGAGGACCATGCCTTGATAGAAATTCATCAAATCCAAATGTTTCAAACACAATTATTGTGGTTTAAGGAATAAAAATTCAGCTTTAATAGCACTGGAGAGTTTCTATCTTACTCTAATATGCTGGGTTTTATTTTAATGCTCTTTTCTTCTAGTGGAACAGTTAAAAATTAAAAGATTTTTTTTTTTTGTACCTAACAATCAACTCTGAAAAAGTAAAAATACTATTTTATAGTGTATTATTGGAACAGTTTTATGCAAAGCATTTAATAATACTTATGTCAGCACTTGATATGGAGGCAAAAACAACACTGTCCCATTTTCTTACACTACTATAGAATATGGTGTAGAATGCTCTTTCTACAGCAAACCACATGATTTTCTTTTGTTTTGTCCCACCATCCCTCTAATGCCCATCTTCTTCCCCTCTTCCCTGCCCATCACACAGCAATAAAATATATGCTTATGTCATACTTATTCGTGGCATCCTTGTTCAAATACTTTTTTTTCCCCACTGAAAATGTTGAAATGTAGGACTGTTCTATGGTTCTTTTACTGAATGAAAGGTTACAACATTCTGCATTAGCTAGAGCAACTAATATAAAGATCCTGCCTAAAATGAGTATGCAAACCTGCACAGGCCAGAACAGGATGTTTTAGGATATGATTTTGTTCACTTTAATAGTAAACCTCAATGTACTCATTACAGATTGGCAAGAACACATACAGATAAATAAATAAAAAAAAAAAAAGGTAGGTACAGAGAAAATCTCAGGCCTATTTTATGTGAAAACAACAGAAGCCTGTGTAGAAACCAGGGGGGAAAACCCCACAAAATGACAAGAAGAGAGAAAAGTTAAATTTCACTGTAGCTAAAGCAGACCTGATTACACTCAGAAAGCATAATTATACTTTTTTGTAGGAAAAAAAATTTGTATATTATCAAAATTGGACATATCTGTGCACAATTCACATTTGCAAGAATATTGCTGCAGTGATCATGCTCTAAGCATACAAGAAGTATCCAAAGGTTGTAGCAAAGATTCTTTTACTTCCTCTGATACAGTGGGAAAAACAGAAAAGCTTTTGGTGTCTGTTCATTCTTTCTATCCATGAGGCACAATATTTTGTCTTTCTGTCACCTGATGACAGACTTATGTGCTTAAAAGTATTACTGGTTTCCTCTAGTGTAATAGTAAAATAAAATATGCTATGTCTACCCATAACCCCCAACTTATTTTCAATTTTTCTCATTTTCCTTGGGTATAGAACGTTCTTGAGACCACTTCAAATAATACTATGAATTTATTTCACCTTCATTGATGTGTTTTAGCTTTCAGCTCTTTCACTGAATGTGCCCAGAACTTTGTTTAATTAATTTCACCAAAGGCTTTATGATTCATAAATGTAAAATTGTTTTCATACTAATGTTTCCTTGTTCACTGCTGTTCTCTTCCTGCTTTCTTTATGTCTGACCCCAGTCAGTCTCATTTGGTATTCCCAAGGTAGAATAGATTTGTTTTTCTAAAGTCATGGGCAGAGCTAATGATACTCAAATTCCCATGAAGTGGGTGTTGCAGAAATTGAACAAATAACACCTGATTTCCACTGAGCTAAGACAGGATCATTAAAGTGACAAGAGAAAAAAATCCACAAACCTCTAAAAACAAAGCTCTTTATATACCTTTAGAACAGTGGAAGCCAGACAAGAATGTGATATTATATCTCCCAACCAAGGGAAATTGAGCTGCAAATAGTTCCAGTCAGGAAAGTGTATGCAACTTTGAACTTTGCTTTTCAAAGGTGAGAGTTTTCACACAGTGAGTTCATGTGAATGGGTGTGAATTCATGGGAACTATTTTCTGAAGTGATAGCTAGATTAAATTTAAAATCACCCTGCCTGTATCTGAAGTGTAAGTGCTGATCCAAAAGAAGTGGAAATGTTCTGATGGAGCAATCTTCTCCTTACCTATCCTAAAATCTTAATATTGCTTTCTCTGTGATATGTGAAATTGTGCAAAACCTCTCACTGTAAAGCAATAGTTACGAAAACACTAAGGAGAGTCAAGTGAGAAGACACACTGTGTGTCTTCTGATTACTTTACTAACATGGATACATGAGAATGTCAAATGTTTTACCTTTTTAAGGACGCTTGTTGGCTTACACTCTTAAGCTCCTTAGTATTTTTCAGCTAATTTCTGAGTCAGATGAGATTTTTTTAGAGGAGAAAATAGCATTATTAAGTAGAAAAATGAGTCTGTAAATTGACTATCAAGAAATTAAAGAATCCAGCAAAAAAACCCAGTAACTAATCACATGTAGACATCACCTGCAGTAAAATAGCCAAAATGTAAATATGTCTCAAACTGAAAATTAAAAAAAAGGTATCTTCATACTTGCTAACATTTTGCTTCCTGTGTGTATCTGGAATACTACAAGTGTCTCCACTGACCATTAGCCACATTCAGAATACAACACAAGTTTCTAAAACAAGACTGTCTCAGATGTGAGGCCCAGATACTCAAAGTGAAATCCAAAATACTTCTGAGCAATGTTTTCATACTCCAGAAAGTGTTTAAACTTACTGCTCTCCTCCCTTTTGACCTGAAAATTTCCTAGGTGTTTGCTCAGTGCATGCTTAGAATTGCCCCAGTCTAAATAGCTCAGAGCCTATTTCTCACATCCCTCCCAAGATAGAATCTAGAAATTTGGCACAGGAATGTGTAGGTCCCCTAAGGCATTCAAAACATTAATCACTACAGAATAACACCCAGAGCACACTGACAGGATGAGTTTCCTCAGAAAATGCAGACTTGCTCACTGTCTTTTAAAAGGATGGGTGGGAATCTGCACCTTTCACACAACAGCTTAATGCTTGCAAGACTCAGTAAGTGAGAGAACTGGATTCAATAGGTTCCTAAGCATACAGACATCCAAAACCCTAACCTATCCTTTTGCAGGAGAGTGCAACAGTCTTTGCTCCAGTACAGTGGATGCTAAGCCATTTTAGAGAAAGAAATCCACTATCAAACGGGCCAGCCAGAGTAAGCAAAGGGACAGCACCATGTTCTATCTTCCTGGTTTAAGTGGGAGTCATGGGAATTTATATATTCTCATCAAACAGAATTTAAACCTCCAAGGAGACAGATGCAACTAATAAGTCATTCAAGACCCTTCCTTCTCCTCCAGCTCTGTCTCAAAAGAAATAAGGATGAAGGTTGCTTTCTTCTGTCAGAAAGGCTTGTAGTGTGAAGAAGAGCTCTGCTGAGGCCCAAGATGTCTGTTCTGCAAACTGTGGTGCAGTTCAGAGATACTTCAAGTAGCTTTAAACAAGTTAGCTCACATGCTGCAAGGAGTTATTTACAGCCACATCAACTTCTACAGCAATATGTTTACCTTGATGAAAGTTTGGCTGAAGTAGGCACACTGCACCACACAGTCTGAACTCAGTGTGTGAGTCTGGTTCTCTAAGATCTTTATTGCTTTTTGGTTGGTTGGTTTTGTTGTGTTCCAGGATTTATTTTTTTCTTTAACTAACAGTATCACACACCTTAATTATCCAGCACCTTATTT
>NW_020884884.1:7134978-7559776 GCF_003945725.1 Corapipo altera | reverse complement strand
TCTTTAACTAACAGTATCACACACCTTAATTATCCAGCACCTTATTTGGATTCAGTTTTAAGGCCCTGCCCTGTACAGGGAACTTCAGTGTATAAATGACGATTCAGGATTTCCACTACAGAGATCAGAAAGCATATAAGTTTGGGGTATCTAAGTCATATATTAAGAGTGGCCTTACAATTTTGTGATTGCTAATAATCTGAGAGTCCTCCAGCTAAGTGTTTGATCAGGGCTAAAACCTCACCAGCAAAACCATTGACTAAATTCACTATTAAGTGCACAGCGGAGCCTCTGTGGGAGTCAGTGAATCCACGCAGATGCTACCAAGCACAGAGCATGATGGCAGTAGAGTTGTATGGATATTATTAAAGGCATAGCCAGTCTCCTGGATCCTTGTTATTAATGTGCAAAATAAAAAATGTGATTGTCTTTCACTTTTGAAGCTGAAATTTCAGAATCAACAACTTGTAAATAAGCAAACAAAAAAAAAAAGCCATCTCAGCTTTGTGCTTATAAAGTATGGTTTAGTAGAAACCTGTGAGACACAGTATGCATGGAGCATTACAACAGTCACTTTGGCAAGCTGCAAATAAAAAGATATTTTAAAAATACACCTCTGGCTTATCTAGCAATACACATTAATGAGTATGGGAAAAGAGAATTTTTCCTGTCTCAGCATGAGCATTCAGGTAAATTACATTGATGTCAGCACTAATTCTTCCCTTAGGACTAAATATTTGCAAATATTAAATATAAATTAAACATATGACATTCGTACTTAAAACTTGATTGTAGGTTTCATTTTCAATTCAAGGTAAGCATTAATGAACTTACACTAAAAAAGGAAAAAAAAAACCCAAACAAAACCCATCCAAACACCAAACAGGAGAATATTTTCACTAGAGTATATGTGAATTGACCAGTACAGCTTCATAACACAGTTCTTTATTTAGCTCTGTTGATTTGTTACAGCAAAACATACTAATGCTAGATCAAGTCTATCTCCTTTGATCACCAGGAAAGACAGCTACAGTATTTAAGAGAGCAATTTTTAAAACAATACATGCAATTTCCTGCATTTCCTTACAGGAAAAACATATGTAATAGAAATTACTGGAATTAAATCTATAATCAGGATGCTGGGTTCAGTTCAAAAGCCTTGAGACCTTTTTGTTTTAGCTGTGCAAGTCTTTTATCTCTGAGGTTTACTTTCAATGTGAGTTTTCCCTGACAAAATAAATGCTCCCCCAGCCATCACGTTTCACAAAATTCACTGAAATAGACAGCTGCTGAGGTCTGTAAAGATGTCCTCTGAAACTGTAGCAGTTTCTTCTCCCAGGTAACAAGTGATAGGACAAGAGGAAATGGCCCCAAGTTGCACCAGGGCAGGTTTAGGTTAGATATTAAAAAAAAATTCCTAACAAAAAGAGTTGTCAAGCACTGGAACAGGCTGCCCAGGGAAGTGGTGGAGTCACCATTTCTTGAGGGATTTAAAAGATGTGTAGTTCTGATGCTTAGGGAAATGATTTAGTGGTGGTGTTGGCAGTGCTGGGGTTGATGATCTTAGAGGTCTTTTCGAACATAAATGATTCTGTTCTCAGCACCAAACAAATTGTCAGCAGCCCCAACATCTCTGAAGCTGTGTTCTTACACTTCTGGAACTTAGTGCAGTCAAAGGTAGAGCTTGTCCAATTATATCACACAGAACAACAAGAAAACCTGATGAGATGTGACATAATGAACCTGACACCATTTTGATGGACAGCAGACCTGCCTTATCTGTTTGTTCTGTCTACTGTACATGGCTGTGCTATAAGAGCCTAATTCCAGCCAAAATGAAGGCTTTTGTTTACACTGTCTCAGCACAGCCTGAGGAGGCTTCATTGATCATAGTTGATGCAAAAAGATTTGTGAAGCTGAGAGGCCAGGAAGCAAGACTGCTTTGCAAGGCCCTTCTTTCAAGAGCATAGGCATGGGGGAGAGATTTCTTTTCAGACCTTTAGAGTGTTTCTAGTTCAGGAGGTCAAAACTTGCTTTATATAAAAAAAAATAGCCTCAGTCTGGATAAGTCTTGCTCTAATAAAATTAGTTCCAGAGCCTGAAAGACTTCTAATGTCTTTTAGATCATTTTAAGGAAGAGAAGGAGTAGTTTTACATAAAATCTTCCAATCTATGAAGAGATTTGGAAACTGCTGGGGATCTTTGACATCTGAAAATGATCCATGATTTGGTAAAGCCAGTCTTGGAACTGGTTGTTCAAAAGATAGTGTAACTTCAACGAGGCAAGAAAATTTTCTCACCAACAAACAATCAATGAATACAAATTCTTCCTTTCACCTTTGGATTTCAATTCCTACTAATGCTTTGCAACAATTATATACAGGCTCATTTCTAGACACTGTCTCATCTTGATCCCCAAATGTTGGTCTCTAAAGCGATAAAACTGGAAACAAAAGAAAGAAAATCCTAAACACATAAACTAAGAACGATAATTTGCTAAGATTTCTTTCAGTCCTTGTCTCCAAGACTAAAATGGTCCCTCTGTGCCTGCTGTAGCTGAATAGATAAAACCTTTGGAAATGTACTTACATATAACTGCAATTCATGTTCCTAAACCTTCAGCAACAGAGTCCAAGGTAACTTAAAAAAAGTCACTGGTTGGTCACCTAAGAATATACCTACAAACCTTGCTTCCACTAAGCACAGTCTTTGGCTTCTCCTTCAGCAAAAGCCTTGCATCCCTGCAATGGCACTTCCTTTCTTGTAGACATTTCCTCCTTCTAGTGTACAGCACTGAATCCACAGGACTACATCCTGCTCCATGGCCTATACTCTAGAAAAAGCCATGTCCTGATGCCAAGGTCCAATTAGCAGCAAATCACCTACCTCCCCTGCCCCTTTGTCTATGGTATGTCTCTACCTCAGCTGCCAGTAAGTGTTCTGCCACCAGCAGTTTGGTTGAATATGAAAAGAAATTTTTCTGCTTTCTTTGGGCCAGTACTCCTGATGTCTGTTGGGAGAAAGGAGCAAGTACCAGTGAAAGAACAAGATTCAGCAGTGTCCAGTGACAAGATTCAATAGGCACAAACTGAAATACAGGAAATTCCATTTAACTGTAAGAAAAAAAATTTTTTTCTACTATGTGGGCGAAACAGGTCACCCAGTGAGGCTGTGGAGTCTCTGTCCATTGAGATACTCAAAACCTGCTTGGACATACAAGCCTGAGTAACTCACAGGATCACAGAATGGAGCAGGTTGGAAAGGACCACAGAGGGTCATCTGGTCCAACCTCCTTGTTCAAGCAGGGTCATCCTAGAGCACATTGTATGGGATTGTGCTTAGAAGGTTCTTGAATTTCTCCAGTGAGGGAGACTCTACAACCTCTCTGGGCAATCTGTTCCAGTGCTTGGTCATCCGCACAATAAAGAAGTCCTTCATCATAGTCAGGCTGAACTTGTGCATCAGTTTCAGCCTGATGACTCTTGTCCTATTGCTTGGCACCCCCAAGAGCCTGGATCCATCCTCTCGACACCCTGTCTTCAGATACTTATAGGCATTGATGAGGTCCACTTTCAGTCATCTCTTCTCAAGACTGAACAGGCTCAATTCCCTCAGCCTTTCCTCGTAAGAGAGATGTTCCAGTCCTTTAATCATCTTTATTGCTCTCTATTGGACCTGCTTCAGGAGCTCCATGTCTCTCTTTTACTGAGCAGCCCAGAACAGGACACAGCACTCAAGATGTGGCCTCACTAGAGCCGAGTAGAGGGAATTCGGATTCTGTTGAAAAACATCAGCAACATTACTGATCTAAACCCAGAAAGTTCATCATATAACTTTTGAATAAACAGCACCATAGTCCATGCTACAGAACACATTACAAAGCTAAAAATGCCTGGGATGATCAAAGAAAGAACAAAATCAATCTCACAGAGACTTTCCCTTTGCAAATTACAGTGGAATTTACTGTGTTCCCTTTCAGATACATAGCTGCTCTGTGAAAAGAGAGCTAGGTTTAGCATACATTTCTTGAAACTATCACTATTTCAACACTGCTGCTATGCTCCTAACTAATGAGCCACACAGCAAGTCAACAGACTGTTTACTTTTGCATTAATATTTAACTTCTATGAATTAATTGGAAAATTTCTTGATAAATTTTTGGAGTGGCTCATATGTACACAAGGTACAGTCAGCTGCCAGTGTAACCAAGTCAAATGATTGCCCTTAGCAACTTCTGTGCAAACACAGCACAGTCTTCCTCAGTTCAGCCTGACTAATAAGCAAAGACCTGGCTTCTTTTCCTCAAGATCATGAAAGCATAATATGAACACTACAATTTCCTCTTCAAACCCGAAAGGTTTTTTCTTTAAAGAATCAGATCCCAACATACTTAGTTCAAGTTCAGTATATTTTTATGTGTTATTACTTTTCTCTTTATCTATTCTTCTTATAGTCTGAGCCAAGATTTATCCTCAAGTGGGTTGCCCCCATTTATTAAAGAGAAGCAAACAGAAAGGACTGGATGTACAAAAGGGGCTCTGTAGATGTTTTCAGTACAGACTTATTTCATCGTTGTCCAGAACACTTCTATTGGCAACCAAAATCACCAAGTATGTCAGCCCTGAAACCCTACGGATGGCATACCATTCACACAGGTCCAAGATTCAACTTTGACCACCCATGTTTCCATTTAAATCATTGCACACAGCCTATATCACTGAATGATAAAGTAGTGCAGAAAAGGTTAACAGCTTTAAGCTATCTAACTCTCTTTGAGAAAATGTAGAATACATTTCTTTATCATGGCATCTACTGGTGTGCCTGAAATCTGTGTCTGCAGCTGCCTTGCAGTGTCGAGTTCTCCCTGGATACAGAGACAGAATAAATCTGAAGCATAGAACTGTGGTGATGTTCCCCTACCTTCTGTGTATGAAACAGGAATCTCTTCAACTTTACTTCAAATTAGTTCCGGGAAAGGCTACAGAGAATGAATTCAAAGCATTTCAAGTTTGATATTGAACATGTCCTTTGGAGTGATGAAGATCACACAGTTATTTTAGAAGTGTTGCCATCTAAACCTGATTCAGTGTAGCCTCCTGATTGCACTTCCAGAGGGAGAAGAACTGAGCAAGCAAAGATGTAATTAACATTTCTGTGACTAATACAAATGTGAGTGTTTCATCCATGCACATACCATATAAAAGGTGGGAAAAACAACTGGGAGAGAGAAATGATCAAACAGGTCTTAATATTCTCTATCCACCTTATGGTATATTCTTACTTTAGATCAATATTTAACAGTAGTAGAAAAACCTGAATTGAACTTACATTGCAAGGAAACAAGTTAAGGAGTGAAAGACAGACAAAGGGGTGCATTTGCCTTAACAAATGGTATCACAGCTAATCATTTTAACAAAACGTTTGTTGTTTATGATTGTCTTCTCCTCCTTTGTACATATGTGAGTGAATTTTGTGTTTAGTTTTGAGAGTTGTTGGCTCCATGACAAAACCTGTACTGATCATGATGATAGGTATTGTATCTGAAATGAAATGTTCCAAACCTCAAATCTAATTAGGTATTTTTTCATGTCATTACTAAAACAAGGAAAATAGCTTCTTGAGTGTGTGTTGAACTAACAGAATAAACGCATCTTTATTCTGTTTATTAAGACAGAGTATGTTTATTATTTGAGAATAAGTAAAAGAAACAAATGTAAATCTCATGATTTTGGGAAAATGTGCCATTATGACTGATACTGCAAAATGTTTCCTTGATTCCCCTCCTCTGAAGTACCAGTTGCAAAAGTCTTCCCTGAATCTTCAGAACTGCAATACAACATGGGATCTTGTAGTGAAGGGTAAAACAAACAGTTTTTCTTATCTTTCATTATGATTCTTAGCAACTTTACCACTGCGCATGAAATCTGTAGGATTACAGGTGCTTCTCCAAGTAGAAAATAGAAATAGGATGCACCTGATCAGTACCACATCAGAGACAGTAAATTCTTTGTAAACAATAAGAGAATGGGTACTGATGTCTTTCTGTCTCTGGGGAGAAGGGATTGAAAAGAGGTCATGCTCCCCCCCTACCCTCCTTGATGTTTTACTTTTCTTTAGTGCTCCATTACAAAAAGTAATGTTGTGTGAACATTTGCAGCACTGGCAAATGAGCAGTAACTGTCCCTTGCATTACTATTACTGAACCATATCGATAGGCCATTTAATCTTTGATGGGAAGCAGTTGTTCAGTCCTTTTTGCTACACAGGATAGTATTACTTGGAAGAATTCATTCCTGTGTTTTTATATCACTCTAATTGGGTAATATTGGAAATTCACTGCAAATTCAGTGTTGATGTGAACATGACATCCTGGAATGCCATGAATGGGGAGGTTTTATGGTAGAAAAAACAAAACAAAAATAGTTATGGTTCAATATTCAAAGATGAAAAACATACAGGAAGATGTACTTCCATTGCTTTTTAGAACACTTTTCCTTGCACTAGACAAAAAAAATCTCTGTTTATAAGCATTATTTTGGGAAATTCAAATTTTCTGACTCTGGTACTAGCTCCGTCTCCATGCAATGACTCCTGTCTTGACATCCTTCGTTGTCCATATCCTTCTACAGTATCAACTCTTTTTTGGGCATGTTTATTTTTACCCCTCATCCCCTGCATGGTTTATGGTCCTACTTCAGTTCCTGTTTTTGAATACATCAGCTGTCCCTTATCAAACTATCACCAAACTTTGAATACAGAAAACACTTCTGGGTTTCCTTCTTACCCTGAATATGTAATAAATTTATCTGCTTTGTTTCCTGAAGGAAATAATTTCCACTATATGACTCAAATAGTGCAACAAATGTCCATCAGTAAGACACCAGCAGCCTAACAAGTAAAACATAGTTCTTAGTCTTAATATGATCCCTTTCTGTTCTTTGTATATGTCTTTTTTTCATTTTAATCCTGTCATATTCCAATTCCTAAGATGTCAGCTATATTCAGCTGTGGAGTATGTGACATATTTGTTTGCAAATAGGAGCTGGTTAACATTTCCAGAATCTGCATATTTCAATCATTTTAAATTCTGTTTGCCTGTTTCTTTTCAGAAAACTAAAAAGAAGCCACATCATGAATAAAGCTGAATATTATTGACTGAATCACAGGAAGGCATCACAAATAGGTTTGCAAATAAATATACACTCTTGTTTGTACACCTGTGTAAATCATTTTATAGTGGTTTAAATCACAGAATCTCAGAATATGCTGAATTGGAAGGGACTGATAAGGATCAATGAGTCCAACCCTTACCACTGCCAGGACTATCCCCAAGAGTCACAACAAGTGCCTGACAGCATTGTCCAAACACTTCTTGAACTCTGTCAGGCTTGATGCTGTGACCACTTCCCTGGGGAGCCTGTTCCAGCATCCAACCACCCTCTGGGTGAAGAACCTTTTTCTAATGTCCAACCTAAACCTCCTTCAAAACAACTTCAGGCCATTTTCTCAGGTCCTGTCACTGGTCACCACAGAGAAGAGATCAGTGCCTGCCTCTGCTCTGCCCCTCATGAGAAAGTTGTAGCTGCAATGAGGTCTCCCCTCAGTCTCCTCCAGGCTGAGCAGACCAAGTGACCTCAGCAGCTCCCCATACAGCTTCCCCTCGAGGCCCTTCACCGTTTTCATGGCTCTCCTTTGGATGCTCCCTAAGAGACAGCATCAGAGCATCTTTCTTATATTGTGGTCCCCAAAACTGCACACAATATTCAAGGTGAGACCACACCAGTGCAGAGAAGAGCAGGACAATCCCCTCCCTCCCCTGACTGGCGATGCTGTGCCTGATGTGCTCCAGGACATGGTTGGCCCTCCTGGTTGCCAGGGCACTGCTGACTCATATCCCTTTCCGTGGCACTGCTTTCCAGCATCTCATTCCTCATTCTGTCCGTACATCCAGAGTTGCCCCATCCCAGGTGCAGAATCTGACACTTTCCCTTGTTGAACTTCATATGGTTGGTGACTGCCCAGTCCTCTAATTTATCGAGGTCTCTCTGCAGGGACTCCCTGCCTTCGAGGGAATCAACAGGTCCTCCAAGTTTTGTGTCATCTGCAAACTTGCTTAGTATCCCTTCCAGTCCCGTCTCCAAGAAATTTAAGATGTTGAAGAGCACAGGGCCCAGGATGGAGCCCTGTGAAACCCCACTAGTGACAGGTCATCAATCTGATGTCACGCCATTCACTATTACCCTCTGTGCTCAACCCATGAGCCAATTGCTCACCCACCACATGATGTGCTTATCCAGCTGAGTGTTGGACATTTTGTCCAGAAGGATCCTGTGAGAGACACTATCAAAAGTTTTACTGACATCCAAAGACTTTACATCAACTGGCTTCCCTTGATCGCTCAGGGCCAACCAGGTACACTCAGGTTCATACCTCTGTTAGCTTTCTAGTAAAATCACAGAAAAAGAAGTAGAGTATTAAGATGTTGCTTTGAATCGTACCCTAACTTTTTTTATGGTTGAACTCCAGAAATATAAAACAATATCACAATTGCATTAAGCAATAACACTATATGCCTTAAAAAGACTGATATTGTATAAACACATATTTCAACATTAAATGTCATTTTGTCCATGGTGACACAGAATTCTAAATTCCACAGAGTCAACCTAACAAACGTCTTTATATTTATTCTTTGTGTGTGTGTACTCAAAGGCACACTATTTCCCTCATACACACAATTCCACTGCAGCTACAACATCCTCTGCCTTTTATGGGACCTTAGGTGGAAAAGGTGGAAAATCAATTGTAGGTCTAAGAGAGACAAGGAAGCTTCTATCCCTGCTCCTGTCATGCTGCTGTGGTTACCTAGCTGGAGTGGAGAGCTTACCCATCTATGTTTAGTTTACATGGGATGTGAGCTGTCTTTTTGGTGAGCAAGGCCCTATTAAAATAATGTGTTTCCCCTTGGTTAGAGAACATTCTGCACAAGTTATGTGTACTCTGCAAAGAATATTTATATATAGATTTATATGCACAGATTGCTATAGATTTAACAAGAAAGCCACTCTGCCAACACTTCAAAACAGCTTTTGTCTGGGATGTGTTTGGTAACTTTAATGTGTTACAGTGTACAATCTAAGCAGCAGGACTCTGCAGGGCTTTGTTCTATGAAGCATAACATGTGGCTGGTCCTGCCATGTCCACTCTGACTTGTCTGTGACGAGCTGGCAGCACAGACTGACTAGGCACAGACTGCCTCCACTCATTTTAGAGCAACAGGGCTTGATGTTCTGAATCTATCCAATTGAGAAGAAGAAAAACAAGTAGTAGGCTTGGAGATTGACTAGAAAACAACCAAAGACATTATGATGGCGAGAAAACTGGTACTGGTGATTTAGCAAGTTATTTTCTTCTACAATGAGGGAATATTTTAACATAAATCATTCTACTCTTTAGCAGTTATTATGCTTTTTCTTTCAAGAGGATTATGCTAACACCAAGCCTTGGGTTCAGGATTACTGTCCACTTTACCTATTACCATTTATTTTGTGATTTCAATTAGAAACAACATTTTTTATTCATTTTTACTGAACTGGTATATATTATTGCTGTCCTCTCCTGTGAGCTGGCATAAGCCACAACAGGAGCTGTCTCATGTGCATGGCATATGAAATCATTGCCATAGGGACAGCTTGGATTACAAAGTCCAACGAGGTCAAAGAAAAGAATTATTTCAGAGGTCTCTGGATCAGGGCCACAGTCTGCAAGTTTAACTGGCTGAGGTACAAAGTACATGGTATCTTTTGATATGGAAGATATTTCATAAATTCTCACTAATGTAAAGTGCTATCTTCCTATTTTGGTGACATCACCACATACACTTAAGGCTTCTTAAGTAGTCCAGTTCCTCCCTTATGCACCAGGAGTATTTGAAAAGGCCACACTATTCAAGGAATAGTGGAAATTGGACAGGAGTCTTCCTCAAAAGTTTTTGCAATTCGATTAGCTGCCTAGCTGATGAAAGAACGTCATGAGTGACTGCAACCACTCTTGAGTGAAACAAATCATGTTTGAGTTATGGAAAATATATTCTTTTCTTCTCTAGGGCATGCAGTATTTGGACCAACACTTGAAAAATCCTCAAATAGGAAAACTCTGTCTTAGCATTACTCAGATCTGAACAGGTCTAAAATGGCTGCCAGAGAGCAATATAATTCACTCAGTTGAAGCCAATACCCTTGATCCATTGCATTTGGGATCAAAGCCAGCATAGAAGACAGGACAAGATTTAGAGAGATTGATGGAAGATCTACTTTCAGTGAGCAGATACTCATTCTCATCTTCACAATCTTCCAGCATAATCCAGCATCATCTGTCCCAAGGTATGGCAGGGATCCAGACAGAATGTGTTGAAATGATTTAAATCATTCCCTCCAAACAACAGTAACAGGAAACTACATCCATGCCCATACTCTTCATTTACACTGTCAAAAAGATCAGTTCTCTCCAGATATTTTCAGCATCAATGTGAAGTAAGAAAATGACACAGATGAGTAAGGAGCACGAAGATGGTACACATCTCTGCTTGTATGCATTAAACCATACATTTGGCACTGATTAGCAATCATCTGAGTACACAGTTTAGGACTGCTGCAAAATGTCTTTGGTTACCAAACACTTGTACAGCTACATCTATTCATTATATATTTATCATCTGCATATGAGAGAAAACTCTTGCAACTTCTCCTTTGTTAAATGCAATATTTGTACCTCCTGTCTCCACCTCAACAATGCATAATGCTATTTAAAGTGTCTGCCAGTACAGCACTTCAGCAACATAGATTCCAACAAATCCATCACAACTGTTCTCCACACTCTACACTGGCTTCCTCCTTGAAATCAAGTGTAGATCTATACCTTCAAAACACTAAGTGTTGTGTGACAAAGATAATATGAAAGACTACTTACACAAAGAGAACAGATGCTGACTGATGGCAAATGCTCACAAATTTTCTACCGTTGTACATGCTAATGCAAAGGTACAGCTTGTTTATGCTGAAAATAAATTTTTTTGGAGGTCAGTCCCAAACTGAAGGATGATCTCCGTCAGGAACTATGACTCATCACAAGCATTTCCACCTTTCTCTCCAAATGTGTGACATCTTTCTTGTCCTGGCCTTCTTTAACTTCCAGCTGATTAATTTTTAAAAGATTTATTGTTTTTAAAAACAAATTCCACCAAAACTAAACACTGCACTGTCTAGTCAGTTTTCAGTGCAGGGAAAAGACGAAAGAAAGAGCAAAATATACGTCATAGACACAATATTTAACACCTGTCCAAAAAGCAGTGCAAATTACACAGAAATGAAGGCAGCATTAAAATCTATTGTGAAAGAAATATTTAAAGATCTTCCTTCTGTTGTAACACATCTAAAGCAATTTAATTGCGTAAAGCTATTCTTAACACCTAAGTGCCAGGCATTGATGCATCCTGCACTCCTTTATCTTATTGATATTTATTTTACTCACTGCCTAACATAGAATTCTGAAAGACAGCAATTATTTGAAAAGTATTGCTCTCTCTTTGTGGCTAAGGTTTATTTTTATTTATTTATTGAAACTGAGCCCTGGCTTTTGAATCAGCTTTATAACCTTCCAAAACATGTTTTTCATGGAAATAAAATCATTATTTTGTGTCTTCAAACTGATTTTATATTTCTACAAGTCCATTTTTTTTTAACATTCCAACACATAAATTAGAAAACTTTATTTCCCTCCTAAGAAAATGTCCCTCTCAGTAAATACCAGCCAGAAATTACCACTGTATATCTGATTTTTTCATAACAACCCAGTAAATTTTTCTGAGTTATCAGTATTTTATTACCACCAAAAAAAAAAAAAAAAAGAATAAAACACACAATGGCACATCACGACATAGTGTGGCCAATTGGAGTTCCAGACCCAATTTTTGAACAGATTGTGTCTATAACCTAAATTTTCATTGTATGTAAGGTCACAAATGGATACAAAAACCTATAACAATAAAAGACTGGGAATAATAATGCAGATCAAACAATTTATCACTGTGCAATATCACTAGTTTTATAAAAGCGTATTCTCTCAGAACCCTTATTTCTGTATGTCAAAGCATAAGGAACTGACTGACAAACAAGGGCTTGTGGAAGAGATACCAGTACTATAATGGATAGCTATACCTTGGTATTTGAATTTTATATTGTCTTAGGTTTGAACTTCTTTCTAGTTTATTAGATATTTATATATATTAATATATATTTCGAAGGAGAAAATTTACAAGGTAGAAAAGGAATGGCAAGCAGAAGTATGTTTATCAAGGCCCCAGTCAGATATTAATGTAAAACCAAGTAAGGCTCCATCAGCATCCAGGGGATGCAAATGCTTTGTGTTGTTCTTTTCAGTGCGCTCTGCAGATTGGTGGAAGATGACTAAAATGGCTAATTACCTACATTTAGGGTCACAGGGATCACGCTACTTTCATTAATCTCTAGTGTTTCCTGTCTGAGAAAATGCAGAACTGAATGTTTAGGAAATCAAGACCATGTTCCACCAACACAGATTGCTGCTTAGCACCAGCTGCATACCTGGTGGAGTTGGGGTTTGGGGTTTTTTCTGGAGAATGGTAATTCAACAGTATGTCAGAATTCTCAAACATAGAACAATCCTGCTGAAATCAGAGAGACTGATAAGAGAGACAACTTTCTGAATATAATCATATTGTTTTACTGAATTATATTTTCTGACTAATCTTGTTAAGGTCAGTCTGTTCTGAACTAGCAGTAGAGGAAAATTACACATAGGCAGCACTATGAAATGGACCACAGCAGTACACCACCACAACCAAATCTAACATATCAAAGCCAGGAAAAGAAAGTAAAGTGCCTTTATGGGAGACCTCTTTATCTTTGAGAAGGTAAATAAAAGAGCTCACCCCTATATAACTGCCCAAAATGAGCAGCTACATCAGGATAAAACTGTAGGATCAAATTCTTTCCATAAATATCCAAATAACGAATTTTATCATAATTTTTATCACAAATTTTATTATAAATGCTCACACGCTCTAGGAGCTGATCAAAGACTTACTATCAGTTGTCTACTCTGACTTGATACTTCATGGAAACTGTTCTTTATTTGAGCAGAATAAACTCATTTATATTGACAGGCATCCTGTGTACTTCAGCCTTAGCTAGACTTGATTTGTTTTTTCTGATTCCATAAAAATGACCTAGGTGCTCACGTTGACATCTCAGAGATGTTTCAAGGGTGGCCTTTAACTGCTGCTAAAGAGGAGGAAATACTAGCCACCTAAAAAAAATCTAAACTCCTACCAGCTGATTTCTCCAAAGGTAAACTTCAGTGTTTTATGAGAAGCTAGGATCCACCACCTATCTGAGGAAGACACTTTAAGTAGGTATCCCAATTTTAACAAAAAAAACCAAAACCAAGCCCCAAATCTCCTGCTGTCTCAAATGCACATCAGAAAATTGTTAAACAGAATCTTTTTAACCAAATTGCTTTACAGGGGATTTAAACACACCTTGGGACTATCTGCAGGCACAGAATACTTCTGAGTGAACCGAGCAGTCTGAAAAGCTTCGGCTTCCTTTTGCTGTCTGTAAAATATGTGCCATGAATACAGCTGAGCACTTGCATCTTTACACAAAGTACAAAAGCAACACAGAAATGTGAATCAATTTCTCAAATGGTTACATCTTCTACAGGTGGTTTTCTTTTTGAATCTAAAAACTAGGAACCACTCCTGTTGCAGGCACAGTTTTTTACCTCAAACACAGAATTTTTTCACAGCCAACTGTAGCCAAAGATACCTTACAATGCTCCTGCTGTTAATTACATCTGCACAAAATGAAATGATGGGCTGAATGGACAAAAATGTTGCAACAAAGGTGACTGAGACTCCCTTTTATACTGTGCAAGGGAAGCAAGTGGGAGCAATAAACCTGCTCTATGGGTTTCTCAAGTATTGAGCCTAGTTATTAAGACTGGTCTATTCTTTGCTAACCGTAGATGGGGAAAGAATTGACCTGACTCTCTGCTACTCATACATAATAAAAATAAACGTGAAAGTAACGAAATTTGTGCAGATCAAAATTTCAAGAGAAATGAGAAAGGGAAGAGAGGCTCAAGAAGTTTCTGTGCCACTGAACTTCTGCAGTTCTTTCACATACTCTGATCCTTGTGTAATGCCCTGCTTTGCCTGTTCTGACAGTGAAATCTAGCTTGGGCACCTGGATCTACTTCCACCAAGCATTAAGTAAGCAGCTTTATATCTATGAATATTGTTATTAACAGCTATGGGATTATTTATATGAATATTTTCTAACACACACAATCAATTTTACAGACAGTTTCTCAAAACAATCTGTGAATTTCTTGCCAATGTGCTCATTATAATTTACCAATCAGCCAAAGAACGTAAACTTCATTTGAAACTCACTTTGAGATTTTTAAAAAAAGCTGAAACTAGCCATATTTCTCTCTACATAGTGCAATCAGGTTTCTATTACCTTATAAGATGGTTCACATTAAAATAAATGGTTCATGTTCCAAGAGATTACAGGATCATTTTGTAAATTGGATTACAACAAAGAGACTTAACATTCTTGAGTAGTTTTACAAAATATAAAGGGACCATTGTAAGAACCTATAGGAAAATTGTATGTTCACACAGAACTTCCCAGACCACCCAGAGAAGCACAGTGTAAATCAGTAATGTAAGAAATTTGACCATTTTTCCATAAGTGTTAACACTAAAATAATAAAATCAAAAATTTCATGCATATAATTCTAGTACTGAAGTAATTATTACAATAATATAACTTAATAGTGAAATCTGCTGACATAGACAGTGTATTTTTATCTCACTAATTTAGTCAATATGGCCACTATTTAACTAATGCTGATCTGGAAGCTTTGGCCCATATTAATGATATGAATTGACTTATTCTCATGGAAGGGATGCCATGGGACAACAGCTCATAAAAAATCCCATCATCAAGAATTTATTCAACAGTACACAACTATAAACTGATTAACTTGATTACGACACTATGAAGATGTCACCCCTATGGTCTCAACAGAATTGCAGCTATATTTATTCAAGTGTTTAGAAATATGCACTATAGGAATATGTAACAGCCTCCTCAGTGGTGTCAAGATCTTAACCACTCAAATGTTTCTTACAAAAGTTTACTTAATGAATAAGAGAAGGCGCCCAACTGTGTTAGCATTGAAACCTTCATACTCCTTTGCTATTAAGGCAAGATGTATCTAAAGAAAAGCTATTTACTTCTTGACAATTCTGAAGTGTTCTCAAAGCTTTTTTTGAATGCAACCCATTAACTTTCATTAGTAAGCAACAGTAAATGGTAACTAAGCCTTAATATTATCTTTGTTAAGTCTTTCATGCACAAATATTTACTTACTAAATGCTTTCATAGGTCTTTTGTTTTGCTGACTATATATTAGACCATTAGGATAAAAGATATAATTAGCATTTTAATCACATTAATTTAAAAAATCCTTAATCACCTACTTATCTCTTTCTGTTGTATGGGGGTCAGTAAATAAAATGTTACAATAGGTGAACTTTGACCCTATAGTCCTAAAGCTCTTCAATTTTTTCCTGGTTTGTTACCAAGTAGAATTAAGCGAAAATTTATGATACAGTTCCAGCTTTTTAAGGACTTTACCATATTAAACAGAAGATATAAGTGCCCAAATCCTTTGCCCTTCAGAAGCAGTATACACAACCCAAAACTGACAGAAATTTTCATAACAGTCTTGTAAGATCCTGATTGTGCACCATTTCTACAGAAGGACAAGGGATAAGAAAGATTTTAGTACTTGGGTATGTTCTCTAATTGAGAACAGAAATGCAGTTATTTCAGAATAAATACAATATTTTTAATTTAAGGAAAAATATCAAAATATTTGAAGGTCAGATTCAGGTAAAAAGTCAAGGTAAAAACTTTCATCTTTGAAGCTATGGTGCAGAAATGGAGCCTATAAAGCAAAAATTACTCATGCACAAGTTTCATGAAGCTCAGTAGGTGATATTATTATACAGTTCCATTACCACTACAGAACTGAAGCCCCCTGTGCTGGATACAGGCTCTGTTACAATCCTTTGCTGTGCTATACAAATAGTCTAATTCAAACTTTTACTTCTGCAGGAGTTAAGAAGTGCAAAAGTAAGGGGAATTTAGTTTGGGTTAAGGAATCACGTTTATAATGGATGTCAATTCAGCAGATTCTCAGAATTCTATGAACTAATCAGTCTGTGAAAAGGAATTTTAATAAATTTAGTGATGCTTTTGGGGGATAGTGAGGGCTACTTGTATTTACATCAAGCGTTAGTCTCTGAGAGTTCAGAGTAAAATATGTTTCAGCAAGGATGTACATGGAAGCATTTAAATTTTAGAAATGTTATACAACATTTTAAAGAAATAATTCTTCAGGAATTCAGTTTAGATTTTAACTTCTGTTGTTGCCTTCTGGTTTATTTCTGTGCTTTTAATATATTTACAATGCAGACATGCTTAGGAGACTTAATTTACTCAGGGTGACAAGCTGTGCTTTAGAAAGTAAATATAACATATTCCAGTGATGTATCAAGGCAAAACTTTGTATTGTGATAATAGGAGAGTCAGTATTTTTGTGAAATATTCTTGAGAAAAGTATTAACCATGCAACATAATTGCCCCTAGCAGAAGTCTGCCCTAGAGCCTATCCTGCCACATGCTAAGCACAGTGAGGCAATCTTTAGTAATTCTTGCTGCTAGACATGAGAAATTGTATTTACTTTCAGCATCTACTGAGCAGAAAGTTTCTGAGCAAGAAATAATTACCAAAGTTCACCCCTTTGCAAGAAACCTTAATGTTACTTGCCAACTGCAGTACAAGAGGATCTTTGCAGCACAATGGTTAACTGGAATCACCTTGTACTGGGTGCTGGAGGCACAGACATGCTGGACTAGGAAACAGACTTACACATCTCAAAAGTCTATTTTAGTCATTGTTGTTTGTTGCCAGATCATTTATTAGTATCAGAACTAATTTCTATCTCAGCAGTATTTAGATTAATATAAATAATTCTTCCCGTAAGCAAAAATGAACAAAGAGGTTCAACAGCCAAGTGAAATGGCATCAAGATCACATATCTTATCAATAAACTTTGGTAAGCTTTCATCAGAGCTTGCAGAAATAGCAGAAGCATAAAGAATGGGGATAAATTAGCCAGTTCTGCTTGACTGAAAGAAAGGAAAAGAACAAAGTGCCAATTAAAAGAATTTTCTTAAGTGAATTAATCTTCAGTTCTTTGAAAATTACTAAACAAAACCATTGCAATTACATATCGTTTGCTGCTTATTACTATTGCTGTTACTACTGTTTACTGAAAGAAGTTATTTATACTGCTTTTTAAGTATCAGGATGTTTTCCAGAAATACAAAAGACTGCAAAGAGTGAAATAGCTTTCTCAAAAGGGTTGTCAAATAGCACAGAGAGTACACTGTGGATAATGGAAATTAAAAAATCCCTTTGTGTCTTCTTTCAGTTGCAATATTCTTATGTACTGCTGTAACTTCTTTGAAATAAGAAATGAGAGGAAAGTGTAGTCTTTCAGCTATGGAGTTCCCTTTAAAATTTTCTGCATTCAGCCCCTTGCTTGTGACAGGACCCATCAGGCCTCTTGGAGTGGTCTGAACTCACCATGTGTATTGTATCACTGTGGTCCTCCTCTCAACTCTGTTTGGGTAAGCCCCATAATATACCCGTTTGCCCAGCTGTATTATTTCTAATCTCACAAAATCCCACTTGGCAAATATCAGTGACAGAGAAAATGTAAACCTGTAGCAATCACGGAAGACTTTAGTTACTGGTTAACCCTCAGTCCTGTATATACAAACACAGCTTGATCTCTGATCATTGTTGAGAACTGGAAGTTTCATGGCATTATTTAACCCACTCTGTTTGCTTTAAAGGATTACTTCATTCCCCACTCCCTCCCTCTCTCCAGCAGCTGTACTCTGCTGAAAGCCTTCCCCATTGCAGCCTGCATAACCTTTCACCTTACTTAAAATGCAACCTCGGCGGATCCAGCGCACAACACATTGCAGGACACAATTTTGTCTCTACAACAGGAGCTGTTTGCACTGCACTATAATACCTAAGTGTTTCTCACCAGAATCCAGGCAGCAAACTCATCATCATTTAAACTCAGCTGTACAGTTTAATCTTGGCAAAGGACCGATCAGGAAAAGTAACCCCATAGCAAGTCTATCTTTTCTCCCACACTTGAACAAACTTAGTCGACTGCCAGACAAATGTCGCAATGAGCTGTGGTTTTTTACACTTGAAATATTAACTAGTGCCTGAGAGCAGATATTGGCAGGGGCCACATACACACACACAAAAATACCCTGATTCTGAAAGCTCTTCCATTTGTATTCATTTCCTGCATTAATTCCTCCCAATTCAGTGAAAAAAAAAGATGCCTCCTTTGCTTTTCAGCTTTAATTTCAGCAATTAAAGCTGCAGCTATTACCAATAATACTGTGTGCAGCTCTAGGCCCCTCAGTTCAGGATGGATATTGAGGTGCTGGAGCAGGTCTGGAGAAGAGCAACGAGGCTGGTGAAGGGACTCGAGCACAAACACTGTAAGGAGAGGCTGAGGGAGCTGGAGTTGTTTAGCCTGGAGAAGAGGAGGCTCAGGGGAGACCTCATCACTCTCTACAGCTCCCTGAAAGGAGGTTGTAGCCAGGTGGGGGTTAATCTCTTCTCCCAGGCGATCAGCAGTAGGACAAGAGGGCACGGTCTTAAGTTATGCCAGGGTAGGTTTTGGTTAGATATTAGGAAGAAATTCTTTACAGAGAGAGTAATCAGACATTGAAATGGGCTGCCCAGGGAAGTGGTAGATTCACTGTTCCTGGAGGTTTTTAAGTTGAGACTGGATGTGGAACTTAGTGCCATGGTCTGGTAAACATGGCAGTGGTGGATCAAGGGTTGGACTTGATGATCTCAGAGGTCTTTTCCAACCTGGTTGATTCTGTGATTCTATGATTCGATGGCTATTTCAAGTGGCTTGATCTGTGTGAGGTGCTACCTGATGAAATAGCCATTGATTTGACTCACTAATCTTAAAGGTCTTTTCCAAACTAAATGATTCTTTAAGAATATATTTGTTGAAACGTTTAAGCCCAGCACCTTCACAGAATCATAGAATATGCTGAGTTGGAAGGGACCTACAAGGATGAACGAGTCCAACTCCTGGCCCTGCAGAGGATATCCCAAGAATTGCACCATGTTCCTGAGAGCATCATCCAAGTGCTTCTTGAACTCTGCCAGGCTTGGTGCTTTGACCACTTTCCTGGGGAGCCTGTTCCAGTACCCAACCGTCCTCTGGATGAAGAACCTTTTTCTAATATCCAACCTAAACCTCCCCTAACACAACTTCAGGCCATTCCCTCAAGTCCTGTCAGTGGCCACCACAGAGAAGAGATCATGGCCTGCGCCTCCTCTTCCTCTCACTAGGAAGTTGTAAACTGTGATGACGTCTCTGCCCACTCTCCTCAGACCAAGTGACCTCAGCTGCTCCTCATACAGCTTCCCATCTAGACCCTTCACAATATCCATAGCTCTCTCTTGGATGCTCTCTGATAGCTTTATATCTTTCTTATATTGTTGTGCCCAAAATTGCACACAGTAATTATTTTGTCACAAGGTTGGAAGGGATCTCAAGAGTCATCTGGTCCAACTTTTCTTGGCAAAAAACCGCAGTCTAGACAAGGTGGCCCAGCATTCTGCCCAGCCAGACCTTAAGAATCCAATGTTTGGGAATCCACCACTTCCACAGGGACATGATTCCAATGGCTGATTGTTTTCATTGTGAAAAAACTTCCTCTTTTCTCCACTCAGAATCTCCCAAAGAGTAACTTGTGCCCATTACCCCTCATCTTTTTCATGTGACTCCTTGTAAAAATGGAAGTCTTCTTTGTAGCCACCCTTGAAATACATGGTGATAAAGTCTCCTCTGAAGCTTCTCTTGTCAAGGTTGAACAACTCAGTTCTCTTTGTTTATCCTCATATGACAGGCTTCCCAGTCCTTTGTTTGTCTTTGTGGCCCTTCTATGGACACTCTCCAGCCTGCCCACATCTTTTTTTGTACAGCAGGGACTAAAACTGAACAGGTTTGGTTCCAGGTGTGGCCTGACAAGCTCTGAGTAAAGTGGGATAATGCCTTCTTTTTCTGCTGTTGATGCCCTTGTTGATGAAACCCAGCATCCCCCTGGCTGTCTTTGCAGCAGCAGCACACTGTTCACTTTCATTCTTCTTCCATCTTAATCCACAGATTTCAATCTCATGGTAATGTTATCTTTTATCTTACTTTGCCATGCTCCTTTTGAACCACAAGCATAAGATTGCTGATAAACTAACAGCTATGAAATCTTTCTGTTTGGATGGTATTTGGGAACATCGCAAAAATAGTTTATTTTCAAAATTTTTTGAGGTATTGGTGGCTACAAGTATTTTTCCTGTAACCAAAGCATCTTTTTCACCCAACTTCTTAATTTCACAAACACCATTTACTCAAAACAATAAAAAGCATCATGTGGCTACTAGAACTGAAGTCCTGTTGTAGTTTTGATTTGAATCACACAATAAAGAGAAGACGTTTAAACTGAATTTAAAAGATCCCTCCTCCCAACCGTATTGGAGAAGTTAACCTATATAAATACACATTTTGGCTTACTGGGGTTTTTTTGTGGAATCCTATCTATCTAAATAACTATAGTGCATTTTAATATTATTCCTTACATCCAAGTTAAATGATAAGCATCAGTGTCATGCTCTTTGAGAATCAGAGAGTATAACGTATATTTAAAAGAGCTATCAGGCACTAGTAAGCTTGAACACTTTTTCTATACCCTACCAGTCATACTGGTGATTTCTACTGAAATTATTTTAAAGAAATATCGTTCAAAGCTGCATTTAACATATTTTTCCAATGATGTAAAATGTTATCCACTTTAAAATGTTTTTACAAGTGGCAATATTCTAACTTTGTAACTGTTTTAATATTATAACCATTTGCTATTAATCATTCTTAACACTGATTTTCTATTTTGTCCCTCTCCAGCTTCTGAAAATCTGAACTGTACCTTGGGAACTATAAAAGTCAGCAATGGGCCAGTGTAAAACCCTATATATTCTGACATATTCCAAATTTGATTTTAATCCAAATCCTGAATATGATCATGTTAGTTTTAGCTCATATTTATTAAAAAAAATATGAAATGCACATACAGTGCAGATTTGCAAGTGTTAAAACACCAGGTAGGATCTTGAAGATCTTTTACTCTGACAAAATCACTTTTAATTCTATTGGCAAGTTTTGCCTGATAATGAACACAGGATCTGACCCATCAGTTTGTCCTCTGTCAGTTTTAGTGGTTCTCTCATTTTAGCCTCTCCAGTAGAGTCTGTTTTATTGCACCGAATTAGTAAAAAGTAGGTTTTTTTCAACGATTTAACTTTCTAGTATAGTTCCTTTACAGCTGTTCAGAGCAATATAGCAGGAGATGTATGGTTTTCTCTGCACAAAAATCGAATAGCAGAACTTTAAAACCACACCTAGAAAGTGTGAAAAACCATGTAAAATGTTGAGCTCCTGGATAAATAGGCAAATTCGTGTCTCCAGCATGGAGTCCTTTCAGCAAAGAAAGAAATATTAATTAGAGCTGAGTGAAGAAGGAGTGAAAAGAGAGAATCTTAGGCTATTTAAGACTCTTCTTTTGCTCTTACATTACTCAGCAACAATTACATTTTATCTGCAAACTTAAATTTTAACAGTATTTGACTAAAATGCGAAGCTGCTACATATCATCAAAATTCAACAGGTTCTGACCTATGTTGTCATTTCTCCTTATTCTCCAGTAAATGAAGGGAAGCTTCATAAATAGTTTCTGTCAATGGGGGTCTCGTAGCAGAGTTACAGGCTCCCCAAGGTTCACAAAAAGGCAACAACAGAAAGCTCCTCCTTCTCCAGGCTTTTCACAACAGACCTTATTCAGCAAAACAATGCAAAAAATGTAATCTGGCTTTCCAGGTATATAAAATTTTACAATGTTACAAGTATCCAATATATGAACATACAGTAAAAGCAGGACTGGGAACAATTCTGAACTTCACACACTTAGGGCTATTTTGAATCAATAGAGCTCATCTTCAGACATTTTCTTAGTGTATCTGAATAATTTTACTTTTCTAAAAAATATATGAGCAACTTTCAGATGTTCCAGTTTAAAGAATTTCTACTCACTCAGCTACAAAACTGAGTTCTCAATTTTTTCTTTTTTTTTTTTTTTTTTTTAGTTGGAAAAGTCCATGGAACAACAGGATAATGCAAGACTATTTAGTAACTCTAGAAAATAACAACTTCCTATGTATTTTGTGATGTATTTTCCAAGGCTTTGAACCACTAATACGAGCCTTGTGTCCGCTGCACTGGGCTGTAAATGGTATCCAGAGACATGGGTTCATTTTCAGTGGAAGACGTAAGAAGAGAGCAATTAGATTCTAAGTTTCAAAAGCTTTACTGGCATGCAGGGCACTTTGTGGGGGGATTTGAGTGACTGATTGGCCTGTCACTGCAGTAATGGGGGGAAGGAATAATGTTTTTTATGCTGTCCTAAGATTCTGGCACATCACATCAGAAAAGTCTGTCTGAGACCAGCCTGCAGCAGATTCTTTGCAATATTTTCATCTGAGAGTGCCCAGTGAAGACTTGAAGGCAGATGCAAAGTATGTACTGGGATGAAAGAGCCTTTTGATATTGAAAAGAGGTTCCCAGAATTATTTTATGGTCCTGTGGGAAACTTTCCATTGTCCCACTGAAAATCCTGCCAATGCTTCCAATACTAAATCATTTGCAAATCCACTAAACACTTTTTTTTTATTATTGTTTTTTGCTACTACTAGGATTGATTTTATTTATTCATTTATTTATTTATTTACCACAAAGGATAAAGTATGAGAATATTCCATTGGGAACTACTACATTGTCTGGGATGTTTCATTTTCAGGAAGCCTGACATCTTAATTTAATTCCAAAACCACAAAGTATTGCTTTTGTATTCATTACATAGAAGAGTGAGAGATTTTAATTTACTTAACATGGGTCACAAAAATATACAAAAATTACTGAAAATGAATAAGCATATTACTCTATAGTGTATACAAATATTATTGACTATTGAATATTTAATCAAAGACAGCTTACTAATATTGAATATGAACAATATTCAATATTGTTCCAATATGTGTTCCAATCAAAACACAGACAAAAAATAAATCAAAATATACCCAGAGACATTTTTTCCCACATGGTTTGATTTACAGACCATGGAAAATATGGAATGTAGAACTAGCATTGAAATATATATTTCTAGTTTTGCCTCTGCCTTTGCCTTTTTTTGTTATGCATAATTCTGCTTATTGCTCCATAAATGTGAAAAAATAATTTACCAAATTACGAGTGTTCATCAAATAGTATCCGTGATTTAATCCAATCAAATAACAAAATTATCTTCAGAAATCTACCAATTTAAAACACAAAATGGATAGATGTAGCCCCTTGATATAAAGTAGCTACCACAAAGAGACAACAACTGAAGGAAGCAGCTCCATGAAGCTCCAAGACTCATCACATTACAACACCAAAAATCACTAGCATTTTTCAAAGATATAGGTCATAAAATTTTGCAGAACACTTACCCTAAATCAATAATAACTTTAAAAGTAATAGAAAACTGGTGCTCTGTTGTTGCTGTTAATCCTTGATTTTTTTCATGTATCTCAAATACATTTTTTTTTTTACCTAACTGCAATTAGGAGACAACATGGGAATTTCACAAGAGAGGAAGGAAGGCCTGATGATCCTGAATAAAAGAGTCTTCTAAAGTCTCAAAAAGCAATGAAATTAAAAGAAATCACCTTCCCCCACATCCACCCCTCACCACCATCCCCTCCCCCCCTTTTGGGGAGTTTGAGAGTGGGGATGGGGTTTTGTTTTTTTTTTTTTAGAAACACCTATAAGTATGAATTCAGCTTCAGGATTTTGGGAGACTAATCCATTCACTGATTACTTCAGATTACCAGTACCACTGACTATTATTAGGAATAATTACCTTTTCTTCTCTGTATAATCCACACTGTCTTTAGCAATCAGCTCTGGTTCCTTTGTGAAACTAAGTCTGTATTATGCCAAATCCAACTCACAATTAATGAGGCTTTCTTCAAGGTTCTTCTACCCTTTCAGCTCTTTTATTTTTACTACAGAAACAATTTACTTTGTTTAAATTTTATCGTAATTGAAATTTTCCCCTAATTGAAATTTTCCCATGCTTTAATTCCAGTTTCAGCATGGCCTTTCAGACATCCATACAGCCTCTGGACCACAGGAATTTTCAATATTTTTGCTCACATGCCAGGCTGATTTTGAAGCTGTCAAGACACCCTATCTCACAGCACCTAAAGGAGGCCAATTCTGCTACAGCATGCATGTGTAAATACCTGTAGTTAGAATCAAAAGTAGACATTTCCATATGGTGAAACAATGGTAGTACACAGACACACATATTAAGATTGCTATTGAATTATTTCACATATGGTAGTAACTAATTTTTATTATGACCCTGGCTATTTTGCCATATTTTTAAAATACCTGATGGGCTTAGTGTGCTTTTAATACTAATAATATAAGCATTTTTATTTAAAGCTAACATTTTTCCTGTGTATTATGGTTAGAGGTCAAAAAGTATCAGAGGTTGGCTTGGAGTGAATATTTTAATCCTCTTCTGCCTCTTTAGTTTTAAGGAAAAACAATTTTAATGAGTAAGTTCAGGGGAAAAATTCTCTTCTGCAAAAAAAGCAGAATCAGCAATTTTTTTAATATTTAGTAGAGTAACATCCACCTCCTCCCCCCCCCCCAAAAAAAAAGGAGTTTGATGGAATGTTTAGATAAACCTCCCTCACATCAAAGAACTGTTGGACTTCCTATTGCTATACGACTTCTAACAAAAGGTTTCTTGTGGAAAATTGGAAGTCTTTAACTTATCATAAAAATAGATTATGTTTGGCTCTGTACATATGACCATAACATTCTGTTTCTGGTCAATGCTGCTTTGGTAGCTGTGACTGGGACACCTGGGACAATGGTTGAAATTGCTCTGGCAGATGAGCAAAGGGAGGAGTGAGCGATGGGTGAGTGTCATTACATCACATCACAACACTGCACTTCATTGCACTCAGTTGTGGGATCCCAGTGCAGGAAAGATGTTGATAAATGGGCGTAAGCTGAGTGGACCCCACCACAATGGTTGGGGCTGGAGCACTGACCCTGCGAAGAGAGGCTGAAAGAATTAAACCTAGAGGTGTTGTTCTAAAGTAACATAAGTGGTTTTGTGTTAATTTACTGAGTAAGGCTACTGGAGTAAAGAACTGAGATTTTCTTCTTTTATGTAATCTGTAGCCCAGCAAACAGTACTTTATACATTTATGACTACAAAGAATACAAGAAGGACAGAATCAACAGCACGTTCCATACTCATCTTTGAATTCACCTCTATTTGGAAATATAGCTTGAGAGAAATTTGCAGCTCCAGCCACAGACCACTGAACTTGATACGAGTCTGTTGATCTGAATGCACATGGAATAAGCCATTATTTAAGATGAAATATGTGCTGTGAAGTACTTTCAGACTTTTGTTATCTCTAATCCACTGTAGTCACTGCAGTCTTCTAAGCTCACAATCTGAAATATCATGTTGATTGGATAAAATCATGAATTTTCTATTTGCTTACCCTCGTGAATGGTGAGAGATTCTGATTATCTTCAATAGCAAAATGAATTGTTTTATTGGAGGATACGATGCCACTGTACTGCACTGTCAGTCTACTATTGCCAGATAATTAGAAATTTGAAAAGTTTCAAATTATTCAATGTATTCATCTTTAGGAAAATGTCCTCACATCATGTTAGATTCTTTTTTTAATTGAAAAGCAACAAAGCAAAACAAAGAACCCATGCTGGAGTTTACCCCACCTTTTTCTCTACATCTGCCAAGACAAGGCCCACCTTCTCAACGTGACAGAAACATTATTGAAAAAACAATGTGCCAGAGGCTTTTCAAATTCCTTGTGGGATTCTCCATCAGATACACTGCTCTACAGTAATAAGAAGTCTGCCACATAGGCTCTGGATTATGTTTAAAAGATCTTAGTTGGAAGGGACCAAATTTAGTGTTAGAGTAGTCATCATTTAGAATAGTATTGACTCAACTGCAGGGTTTTTTCATCTCAGACAAGCCACTTAAAATATCTGCTGCAGGTACATTGTCTGCAATATTAACCTGTCTGTCTAAGAAGTACATATATTCAACCTGTAAAGCACTTTCTAAATTTTTCAACACCTACATTACTACTTTCTAACAGTAGCATTATTTTACCACAGTTACATGAAAATAAAGAACAGATCCTGAATATCTTGTTAATACACCCGGAGTACTTTGGGTATGTATCCTCTTATGACCAAAACCGACAAACATTTGGACAAGTAGCTATTAAATAGGACTGATGTAAGGAAAAACCACACCAACAGCTATCTAGGAAGATTAGCAACATTTCCTTAGAAAAAAAATCCAGTCATCAATTTATATAAGTTTTTGGCAATTCTGGCTTGAATATAAAAGGACTGTTCTTTAGTAGACTGGCAACTCTGCTAACCATCAAAAAATACTAAAGGAAAAAGCATTACCATTTAATGCTGCTTAGTCTGCTCAGATCAGTGACTGTGTGGGTGGTTCTTGGAATATGTATTTGCAAAAATATGTTTTGGATCAGTTGAGCTATAAGGAGATCAGTTATATCCTCTTGTGGGTTTTCCATTTTTAATACTCATTCTTGCTGCTTAAAGTTCAGAAGTGCAGTATCTAACAGTTTGATGAAATAAATTTACTTGATTGAGATAATTTCTGTCAGATACCTGCAAAGAAGCTGCTGCTCAGTGAGGGACAGATTCCAATGTCCTCATCCACAGTGAATGGGATATAGCATCTGCAGTAGTTAATGCACTTCTTTTGGACTGTGAGATTTTTTGGAATGAAAAGCAAAATCAAAACTTGGCTTCAAAAAATGTCCAAGTTGCAAAATTGTAGTGTGGATACAGACTCTGAAGCCCACTATACATTATAAAAGGCCATACTGCTTGATCATATAGTTCTGGTTTGGCTGAAAGTAGCTCAAAATGCTAAGTCAAGACAATGAGAAAGCTTTTCTATGGATTTAAATTTGGTCTGAAGTGTTTGTTTTGGCATGGGCCTAACTGTGGTTCTCTACTCTAATATTTAGTTCATAAATTGAACTAAACACCTAAACTAAACACCAAACTGCCACATAAGCTAGATAACTAATGTGCATGCTAAATATAGAAGTAGCTTGGTTTCAAAATGTTATAGCAGCCGGTTAAGACCTGGAGCATTAACAGTCTTATACTAAACCATTAATTTTCAGACAAAGCACAGGGAACCAGTTCTTTTTCCCTATCTTCCTACAAAGAAATTAGCATTGTGTGATCTCTCTATAACTTTCCACATATTTCTATCATTTCTTGCTCCTTTCCATTCCCCTTGTATGGAATTGCACTAAATTCCAGTGACAGACTACATGTATACCTATCCCTTTGTCTTCCTAATTGATAGTACCGTCTTGAAGACAATTTGGATTCTGACAGGCTGATAAGCAAGTCTGGAAAGACCTAAGTAAAGCTATTTTGCACAAGAAGGAAGTTTTCCTTCTGTTTCTTGATGAAAAGCAGAAGGAAATACCTCAAAAAGAGGAGCTGTTTATGTAGTTGGCTTAAAGGAGTTCCAGTCCGGTCCCTACTCACGCTGAAACACACTTGGTGTCCAGTTAGTTTTTCATTTTTATATATCAGTACTGTCTTTTTACGCTTTGGTTGAAATCACTGCATGAAAAGCATAGGTTGTGTGGAATTAAAACGGGTCCTGCAGATCAATTTTGAAAAAAAAAATCTGTACAGGGTCAGATCAGCTCTCACAGCTGATCTCTCTATTAAAGCTTATGTTTACAGAGTAAAATTAATACTAACCTTGCTTAGGGCCTTGACCTCTAAATGTTGGAGGGAAGCATGTCTAGAACTGCATCACAGCGAGATGTCTAATACACTTTTGATAAGGATCTCTGAAACTGATACAATGTATTTCTGTCTTTGAGATACCCTTTGTAAACTCATTCGGAGGAGCATGAACACTACTCAGTGGGAGATATGAATTAAATTATTTCTATCTAAAGATTTCAGAAATTAGTAAAAGTCATATGTGCAAGTGTAAAATTATAATATGGGTAGGACTCAGTCTGAAGTCTAGATCCCAACTCTTCCCACATCTGAGGAAATGCAGACTCACTTCCTCATTTTGCAGTTAAAGATCTATGTACCAGAGCAATACTCTAAATATACAAAGAAGGCAACTGTGTACAAGTCTCTGCCATTTAGTTCTACCTTTGCAATGAAATAAATAAATTAATTAGTTTCCACGGTGCCAGCATTTCATGAGTTTTTTTCCTCTACATTTAATAAAACCTAATGGGTAAACAGACAATGGAGTGGAGAGGGTATGAACAACACCAGATTATAATATGCCATTCAAAAACAGTATTAGAAAGTCTTACAGAAGGAGAGGACTTAGAACCTTATGCAGGAAGCAGAGAAGTAAATTCTCTATTATGTTGAGATGAAATGTGATTTTACAAAACCAATACCAGCAGGCAATCATTTTTGCTTCTATTTTACCACACCACCAAATATGTAATTTTTTTTCACCACTTTGTCATGGTAGTTTTAGAGCGTCCAAACTGTACAGTTTTTTAGCACTTTGCAATCAGTTTAAGCTCTCTAGGATCAAAACTTTCTAGTAGCTTCACATTAATGTGTATAATCTTGTGAATCATGAATAGAAAAAGCTAACAGGTTTATCCGCATGCCATGGCAAATCTATTTAGTATTGTGTACAGTTTGTTTTTCTTAGAGTTGTAAGTCTTGAGATTGCTAGTCTTTGCTTTGAAAAAAGCATTTCAAATAGTTTTCCCAAATACTCTAATCCTTTTCTGCCTTGTCTAAGTTAGGCACGGTGTAGCACTCAGTACCGCAGCCTTTATACACCGGTTACATTCCAACACTGTAATAATATATGTATAAATTGTGGACTACTGTGTCCAGTGTTATAGAAGGAATGAATTTGTCCAGAGGTAAGGCAGGTCTTGGAATCAGTATAATTAAAGGGCAAATGTCTAACAGCCATAGGCATCCACTTTGAGACTGAGCATCCTAGCCATCACAGCCTGTTTCTAAATTCTCACACACACTTCTAAATTCTCAGGAGGTGAGGAACAGAGCAGTGTTTTTTGATCATTCTGAGAAGTTTTCTTGAAATATTAATGGAACTTGCTTTTAACCCAATTTATTTAAAACTGTAAAGATAAACATCTCATAGTATTTTCATTGTTACATGCAGCTAAAACCCCTAAAAGTATTGCCACTGACACCAAGTGTAGTGATAGAAACCTTTTTTTTAATGATCAGCTTGTACTATGTGTCTATTCAGAAAAGTCTGAATAGAATCACACTCTTCAGAGACTTCCCACTGCAGTATCCTGTTTACACAATGTACTTTTAATCATTTAAGAAGTATACTGCACACATCATTCTTTACCATGAGATTTATAGTTTATAAACAACTTTAAACTGTGTTTGCCCTTGACAAGGTCAAGAAGGGCACACAAACCATCAACCACACCTTCAACTATAAAGTAGCTCAGATCTGTCATCCGAGTCAAAGAATAAATAATAAAGATTAATGAAAGTAGCTCTTAAACTACTTTCAAAATGCATTCTATTTTCAGAATCACTAATGGCTGGTCATTAAGAAAGAAAACAAATGGATTTTTTTCTTTTTTGTTAGAGCTGTGTATTCAGCTGAAATTTAGACTCTGCTTAATACTTTTTCAAGGAAGTCTGCTGCCATGATGGAACCAATATTGTGATGAGGAGAGCTGCTACATGAAGCTTTCTGAACAGCATACTGCAGAGTATCTATAGAAAATAGGATCATGAATTTGTGTCTTTAGAATATCTGTGGCTTTCTATTTGCCCCTTATCCTCACGTGCATGTCAGGAAAAAGCTTCCTCGCTATGCAACTCTTCACTCTTTCTCCTTCAATTAAAATTAAAACTTAAATGGAGGTTAGAAAAAACACAGAAATCAGTAGTAGCTAATCAGTAAAGCGTGTTCCAAGTTCCCAGGTTTAGATGGGACTTGGAGTAGACTTGGAGTAGAAAGTATGTATTACTGCCAGACTGCTCTATATAAATTATTTAAACCTCAGAGAGAAGATTTATCTTTCATTGCTCCAGGCACGCTCTTGCCTATGAATTCAGACTACCAGATGGTACAATTACCACGGATTTCAGTCATACACCTTGAACATGGTTGTTCAAGGGCTGCAATGACTCAAAATACCATTAAGCAACGCATATTTACTCATGGAAATAACTGTGTGAAAAACCTATATGTACAGGCAGGTTTTATATGGAATTTTCAGGAGTAAACAAGTGTAATCCAGGTTGGAATTCAGATCCATATGCAGCAACTATGTTAATAAATATGCCTAGTCAAATTAGGACACAACATAATAATATCTGCTATACAAATGGTAACATGAAATGGGTCATTAACTGGGATATAACACTCTTTTCCATTAAGAACAAAATCTATCCTTTTGCATTATGGTGTATTTGAGCAGCTACGGAAGAAGAAAAAGGAGTGAAAAATCCTGGTTACCTCTTAGAGCCCTGGACTAGAACATGGTCAGTCTGGTCAGCAGATTGGAAAAATATAGGGGCCAGGATGTGCTCAATGGGAAGAGATCCTTCAGACAATGAAGCTGCCAAATTCTGTTAAATCTCAATAGGATACGTACAAATGTGAAATTTTAAGAATCTTAAATTTAAACAAAACTCCTTGTCTTTCTCACAGAACGACAAAGGACATTAATGACTACCAAATTCCTCACGCCCTTAAAGTATGGAGTTACTAGAATTTTTCAATACATTATCTACATATCTTTAAACCTAGGTAAACTGGCCCCTCCTGACGCTTTCTTAGCAATGGCTGCACCGTTCTTGCTGAACATTTTCCAGAACAATTTAGGTTGAAGAAGATATCCCACACAGAAAATATTAACTGAAATTACTAACATTTGGCAATATTATAAGCAAGTGAAGATAGGCTATTATAAATATTAGGCAACTTTAATGTCTTTATTTCTACACGTGCCACCTGTATATTAAGTTAACTTAGACACTACCAAATTACAGTGCTCTCTCAATAGAATTTGAAGAAAGTACATTATAATGAGATTCTTGTAATTGCTCAGAGAAAGATCTGTTTATTCAACATAATACATTAATTACCATATTTTTTTATGACTTTCTGTGCACATTAACAAATTCCAGATCTCTATCAGATCTCGACCAGGTTCAGAACAAGGACCTGGAATAGGTGTGGGGAGTCCTGTGAACAGATCTTCTCTGCCTTCTCTTAGATGAAAATCTGATAAAGCAGTCCAACTCAGAGGATCTACATTCATTAACGTCAAACAATGAATGCCATTGAAACTGCTTTCACTACAGTTGCAATACTATAGCATCTCATCTATTACTTATCAGAGAAGTGTTATTATACTGCACATTTTGCTAATATTCACATATTATTTATGGGAGAGCAGATTGTCAGCCTTCTGTGGAACATACATTTTCCCTTTATGTTTCTCTCATTTCTGTAATCATAACAAGTATTCTAATCCACATAAGACCCACATAACTCATTAAAATTCATTTTAAAAATCACATAATATACTTTTATCAGTCTATGAACTGCAGGGCACACACACCACTGAAACATGAAGGGAAATAGCCTAAATTTTAATTTTGGGAGTCCTTTGGAGCACCAGGTGGATGTAACATCAGAGTGCAATTCTAGCTACTGGCATTCAGCTATATTTTGAAGTAATCTTCAGACACATTTGTTACTTGACTCTTCCACAAGTTTTCTTATATATATATAGTCCATCCATGCACTGAAGTCTTTCATACATTCATCTTTGTGCAAAAATAACCATGACTTAATATCACCATACTTCATATCAGTCCTTGAAATGTCACAAGCAAAGTTGCAGGTATATTTCTAGTTTTGTTATCTTCTACCATACAGATTCAATGGCAACAATTCTTTCATGAGAAAAGCAGTGAGCTAAAAATCCTCCCGTGAGCCAGCAACTGAACTGCACTGGGTCAGCTAGCACAGGAGTATTCCTATGAATCCAACAAACACTAACAAATGAATTTCACAGTCATTTTTGCTCAGCATATATTAAGATGGTTCATTACTCATATACAAAGCCATACAAACCCAGCAGAAGGGAAATACATTGCATATAATTTGGATAACTTATCTGTGGGTAATAGTGCCAAAATTACAATTATGTTTGGTAAACTCAATACACAGTGGACATATTTCAACAACCCATCACTTGAAACATGAAGAAAAATTCAGTCGGGCTATCAGTGTCAAGTAAGTCCATATCTGAGTTCACATTCTGCTCTGCATTAGAAAATAATTTTTATTATTGCTATAATTATTTTTTTCTGTGATTGCCTCTCAAAAGAGAACTTCTTATTCACTCCTATAGACATATAAGTTTTGTTCGGATATTCAGTGTAAGAGTCTACAATTTTAAGATGGCACTTACTATAACAGATGATGAAAAATGTTCATCTCTAGCTATAGTTCCTAGTGCATGAGGGAGGAATTGTGAGAGGAAAATCTCAAGAGGTATTATTTGTATGCACTACATAGGTCTAACAAAGACTTTATCTATGCAGAAGTTTTTTCTGACTGTGACAGAGTTACTTCCCCAAGGACAAATTAGAGAATCATTACAGGTTTACAGGAGTAACCCCTAGACCAGTAATAAAGAACTGAACAAAGACCTCACTGGTAAACAGTAGGTTGGGACACAAACAGAAACCTGATTAACAAAATCTTCCAAAAGTGACACATCAGTTGGATTCCACAAAGCTAATTTACTTATTAGATGCTATGAAAAGCTTGTGTATGCTACTTGTTTCAAAGTTTTTACAGCTTTTTACCCCTCACTACTCCCTTGCCTCAACCTGTGTGGGTTTCCTGCAGAGACAAGATCTCACCGTGCATATCATGCTTCCTCTCATGCCAGAAACAAACATGGATGAAATGAATGTTGGCCTAGGGATATCTCCCAGTCAACAATTAGTTTTGAGACTCCTGATCAACTCAGTTCTCAGTGGAAGCTCTTACTGACAAACATAGATACTAAAGGAGAACTATGACAGGAATAAAAGTGATTACCAGAACAGAGAAAAAAAGACAATTGTATTAAATATTTCCAAGTTGCACTCCTAATGAGTTTGACACTAGTGACACTGGTAAACTACTGAACTTATCTAAAAGGCTGTAATTATATTTTTTGTATTTGTTTTGTCATTTTTTAAATATGTGATGATATGGAGTGTGAATAAGCCAGCCTTTGCAAATCCATTTCGTTTTCACATGGAAAAAAGCAGGCTTCTTCTGATGACAGGAACATTCCTTTCCCCCACCCACCAGTCTGATTTATTACTTCTACTCAAATGTCAGCATTCAGTTGTTTCACCTGGCTTCTTTTTTTAGCTATATAGCAAACTGAAATCAGCCCCTTGTCAAATTGCATAGCTTGACACAGCTGGGCCAGAATTTTACTACAGGTGGGAACTTATTTATATGATTACACACATTTTTATCATCTACACAGACTGCTGTTTTCCAAGACAGCAATGAAAAACTCTATATGGAGCAAAAATATAGCATGTCTGTTTTACACAGAAAAAAAACCAAAAACCCAAAAGATGCATTTAATATTCTGTCAGTGACTGCATCTCTGTTCTTTGGAGAAATGAGGCAACAAGCACCCCATTTGGGGTTCCCAAGGGACAACATTCTAAAGCAATTGACAACACACTGCCTTGAGAATCCAAATGACTACACAGTCTTGATGTGATTTAACATGCATGAATTACCACCAGAGAAAACACTGAAAACTATTTCCTGACAACAAAGAAAGGAGTGTATTCATATACACGCCTTTGATCAGATCCACAAACGTATTCTCATGGAGTTATGCTAGATAAAGAACACTGTTACCACCACCCTCCCCTCTCCCATTCATATATATATATGAGATTAAATTTTGAAATAGCAGGTTTTTAGAACTGGTCTGTCAGAAACTAGCTAGTGCATCTATATTTGTTCTCCTGTGCAGCCCCACAGTCCCAGAGATGAGGGGTGCTGGCCAACTGTGCACAAACACAACGTCCGCTCCCACAAATGAGGTTCTTCCACAATCTCTGTGCTGATCTGCCCCCAGATGCAAAGGTGTCACTTTGTACAGTGTTCTGTGCCTGAGAAAATATCACTGGTTCAATGCACAGAAGTTGGGTCTGGGTGACTGTGAACTGCAGTTCACTGAAAGCACCCACTGCGTCTCAGTTGTGCCATCGTGCGCTTTGTGCTAATGTCAACTCACTTTCAGAGATAGAGAAAAGGAATATCTGGCTTCCCTCCAGTTTTTAGGTCCCAAAAATGAGCAGACAGCCACACAGAAAATAACCAAAACATAAAATTGTACCTGAAATGACAAGAAATTTGCTACAGTACAATTACTAATTTTATAAAAATTTATAAATTTTATAAAATCAGAAAATTCATAATAATTTTTACTTGAGACAAGAAATTATTCTTTTAAAACTTGTCTTTCACAGAGTCACAGGTGGGTAAGGTTGGAAAGGATCACAGTGGGTCATCTGGTCCAAACTCCCTGCTTAAGCAGGGTTATCCTAGAACATATTACACAGGATGGCATCCAGATGGTTCTTGAGTATCTCCAGTGAGGGAGACTCTGAAACGTCTCTGGGCAACCTATTCCGGTGCCTGGTCACTCACATAGTAAAGTTCTTCCTTATAGTAAGATGGTACTTCCTGTGCATCAGTTTCTGTCCATTACCTGTTGCTCTATTGCTCAGCACCACCAAGAAGAGCCTGGTTCCATCCTCCTGGCACTCTCCCTTCAGATACTTACAGACATTGATGAAGTCCTGTCTGAGTCATCTCTTCTCAGGGCTGAGTAGCTGAGCAGGTCCCTCAGCCTTTCCTTGTAAGAGAGCCCCTTAACCATCTTTGTTGCCCTCTGCTGGACACGCTCCAGGAGCTCCATGTCTCTCTCATATTGAGGAACCCAGAGCGGGACACAGCACTCCAGATGTGGCACCACAGGGACTGAATAGAGTGGCAGGATCAGCTCCTCAGTCTATTATGTATGTTTGTCCCTCTGCTCACAAACAATAACCCACCCCTCAAAACCAAAAAATGGTTATAACCCTCTTCTAAAATTCTAGACGGAATTCAATACTGGCTTTCAGCAACTGTCACTCTAAAGCCATTTGCAACTTTCTCACAACCAAAAAGTAGAAGCTTCTAAATCTCAAAAAGATTACAGTGTTTGAAAAACTTCTGGCACGGTTGAATTAGGATGAGTTAGAGATTCCTTTATTTAATATGAGTTGTGATTTTAATTAAAAAATTGCATTCATTCAAGGATTCAGACTTTAAACTGTTGGGGATTCATTTATGGGGATTCATTAGTGAAAAAATTTATTTTTAAATTACTAAAATAACCTTCATTTCTAAAGAAAGCTGTACCATTTGCTCAGTTACCAGATCTGTGACGAACGAGCTGTCACTGAAATGTGTAATATACGATCTGCCTCACTGAGCATTTCCCTTTCATTTGAGAGAGTGCCTAAATAAATGTTGTACTCTACTAAGTGCAGGGCCTGCACAGTGTCAAAGTCATGGCTGCAGTGGGCTCCTGCTGGAGACACTCCAAAGCCATGGCCCCTCTCCCTCCACCAATGTTCAGAATACTTGCTCTATTAATCATGATAACCTTTCTTGAACTGGAATTACCCAAGTACCCAATGCAAAAACACTGTTGGATCATCTTAGCTGAAGGGGGAATCTCCCCAGCTCCCAGCAACAGGTTTGCCATCATTAGAAGCACTCCCATTGTGGTCATCTTTGGCAGTGAAGCTGTACAGTTACACTGTACAAGTAACTTGGTACTGTCCCATTAACATGACTGCTCTCATTCAAACAAGTGTGGGAAACAAAGCGAACATAAAATACGAGCAAAATTACTCAATAGCTGGTAGGCCTTTTCAAGCAAATCACTGCAGATCAGCAGCTAACGCTGAAGTTCCACTGTTCTGTAGCTTAAAACACCAATCATATGCAAAAAGGATGGCAACAGGAAATACATAAACAGACTTTTCATTTACAGAAGGGAATGGTGGCTGACATATAATTACTTTCCCATAGATCAGCTAGGAGAAGGGGATTTCTCCTTTGTGCATTGTTCAACTGAGTAGGCTCCAATCAAGCTTCAAGGAGCATGCTTCATGAAATACAACACCAAAACTGAACCAGAACTCAGATCTTCTGGTTGCATCTAGTCAAAACACATGATTTGATCAGAGAAACTAATAAGTCTGAGGGCTAAATTCAAGCAGGCACCGAGACTGAGTCCATAAAATTATGAATACACATACCAATCTGTATTTATCTCAGAAAATTTGCATGTGCAAATGGACAGCAGTGTGCATTTACCGATTATGTTCACACATGACTACCATCTTTGGCTCCTTTTGAAAAGATACCTATATTTCTCCTGATAAATCCTGGCCAAAGGCCTAGGTCAGTTCAAACTGCCTTAGCCAGACATAAAATACTTTCCAGGTGGTACTCAGTTCCTTGCAGAACCAAGCCTCAAAACACGGAGTTCTTGTTGGAGTTTCTACAGTGAAGCTACTGATGGTTATGATCATCAAATAAGCAGTGCAGCCCAAAGGCTTGTTCACAAGCTTAAAGGAAAAGCACTGTAACTGCAAACTTGCACAGAATAACAGCTTATTTAGCTTTCAGTAAATGAAGTGTTCTATCTAATAGATTTTTTTTTTCTTCCTCTGATGGGTAAATACTTACCCTATTACTAATGTATGAAATGATCTAGAGCATTAGTGTTTTCATTATACAGTTACTTGCACAGACCTTGGAAAAATGACAGCTTCTGGCAAAATTTACTGGAGAAAAAAACTTGCAGATAGAGATTTGACTTAAGGCTGTTCACTGAGGAGTGGTTTGGGCAAGATCTTATTCCACTTTTGCCTTGCAAGAAAATAGGCAATGACTAGTAAATGAGTTGGAAATTATTACTATAATTAACATGTCTTCAAAGCAGCCGTTGGAAATTGTGCATGCAGCAACAAACTAATGAAGCTCCAGTTGCACAAAAACAAAAGGTCACAATGACATGAGAGAAGCCATGGAAGAAGCTGTTTTAGAGAACTTTTCCCATATTGAAGGCAGACTCTGAAGAGGATAGTGACAACGCCATCCTGTGCTGCATAGTTTCATTGTCTCGACAGTGAGTCTCCTGGTAATGAATGCCTGGTGCTGTCAGCACACATGGAGGTATTTTGAAGTCCTTGCAGAAAAAAAAGAAAACAGGAGGCATGGGGAGGGGGAGTTTAGGATGAATCTTGAAAAGCACAGCCAAAGTATATTGGCGACATGATGAGAGATTTGTTTGGTCAAGTCTTGATTTATTGTGTAAATAATCACTCAGCCAGTGCGCACTAATTGCATACGGCATGCTCTGAACAATTCAGCATGAATCCTTCTCAAATGATACAAGCTCAGTTCTGCACTTTATTTGTTCTCTCAAAAGTAAGATATTCCTGTGGGTTTCTCAAGAGCACTTCAGTCAAATTCGTCCCTGCCTTCGATTCTGTCTGCTTTTGGAGAATAAGAGAAAAACATCTTTATACAGATGCTCTCTGTTTACTTTTTTAATGAAGATATGAATCAAATCAATATTAAAAGTTTTAATTCCATTCTTTTAAAATAAACAACTAAAAAGAAATAATAGTTGGAAAAGCACAGCACAAGCATATTGTGTACAGGTTTTACACAAGCACCCACGCACATATTTCTGCCATGACACCCACTTTTCCACATCATTCCTAATTTGCAATGTTCTTGTTGCTGGGTCTGATCCAAATCCCCCTGCAATGAATGTACGTTTTTCAGTTGGTTTCAGATTGCCTGGGATTCAGTCAAGGCATTTGGGCTTTAAAGAGCGTATCAGGAATGCTGGTTCAGGAGGGGGAGGAGGATGTGAGTGGTACTTTCACAATGTTGATAAACAGCCAAGAGTACAAATGATAGATGAAATTTCAAGTTGTATTGACAAGAAAGCAGGAACTGTCTTTCTGACTATTCTGATAGCTAGACCAAATTAACCCTTAAACCCTTCTTAGAACTGCCTGAAAATAGAAGTCAGTGCCTATTAAAGATCCAGTTCATTCCATTATTTTAGATTTCCTTAATTCCTTTTTGGTTTTTTTTTTTTTTGGTTTTGTTTGTTTGTTTGTTTGTTGTGGTTTTGTTGTGTTTTTTTTTTTTTTGGTAATATCAAAATCCATTCTATCATTCCTGGCATGTTATAGCTCAGGCTGTGGGGTGAATCACATTGAGCAACACTGAAATTCTTAAATTAAACTTCCTGGATACTGTGCAGTAACTTACTCAAAAAGGTTTATTTAGGAGGTGCTACTCGTTGACCTCTGCTCTTTCTACCTTAAAGTCAGTATCTGATTAATATCCTTTTTAAAATCACCATCATTAGCAGTTAGTGACGATGGACTAACAGAATTTATCATCCTCCCCATTTTCCGCTTTGAGTACTGAAAAACAAATAAAATTTCATCACCCTCAGCTTTTTTAACAGATATTGAGGATGCAAAGGAAGTCTGTATATGATGCTTTCATTTTTACCTCTTAATCTCTAATATTTGTCATAGTGAAAAAACACCAGATGTGTTTTTGCTTCTTTCTCTTACACCTTTAGTAATTTATTCCAGTGATCTGAGTGTACACATATGGAGCTAGCCATTACTATCTACTCTGTCCATGAAAGCGATCCACTTGCATGAAGCTCACATGGTATAGCATGTACAGCCAATTTCACTGTAACAGATAGCATGCCATCTGTTAACTGCGTTGTAAGTCTGCAGTGGGACATACTATAATCTTCTTTAAAATATCTCTGGGGTTACTTTTACAGGCTTGGAAAGATAAGGGAAAAATATTTCTTCCTTTGGAAGTAACACTGCATGTATCTTTCTTTTATGGCAGGGCATGGGGCAAGACAAGGTATACAGAAAGCAGTGGAAGTTTACAAAATTAACATCACCTCTTAAATCTTTGTGATGTCTCGGACTGTGAAAACTTCCTAGTTTTGTGACAAGCACTTCATATTCAAAATGAAGAAACTGTTCAGACAAAAAAAATAACAAAACTTCAATAGACAAATTATATTATCTCCATAATGATGGAAATTTTCATTTGCAAATAAGAATATTTAAAAAAGTGAAAAATGATCCACATTCAAATGCCAAGCTTTCATTAAACTTTGTACAGAGTTAGGACATCAGGAACTCTTTCTGAACACCCCATTGACCCCAACCCCCCCCCCCCAAGCAAAACCAAAGCAAAATCAAAACCCACCACAATCTTTCTAAATTATTTAGTAACTATGCTAGATATCTTATTTTAGGAAAAGATTTTGAGAATATAATTAAATTACTTCAAAAACTTTAGAACGTAATCAGCAGAAAAACTTGCAGGACCGTGTGAAAAACTAGTGGTTGTTTATTTGGAACAAAGCAGCTCTCACAGCAAAGTAGTAGAATGATTCATAACTGAATGTTGACATTTCCCAAAAGTTTTCTGTCACCATTGATGAATACAAAGACAGCCCAGAAAGCAAATTTCATGAAAAATTCCAACAATACCTAACATATTCCTTTCCCCTCTTGCTATTTTATAAAGCAATTCTCTCTTGCTTCTTAGGAAATGTATGTTTCCTTTATCTCAGAAATGGACCATGAAATGACATGTAGATCCCAGATCCCTCCTACTCCCATCAGACTCTACAGGTATGTTTAAACGAAGATAGCTTAAGTCTTCCCTGTGTCTGCTGTCATGCAGCAAAAGATCCCTAGAGCTGAAAAGCTTTGATGGAAGAATGAGTCCCCCCCTAGTTTCCTCAGCTTGACTGCAATATTATTACTATAAAGGCAATCCAAACATGCTCATATTCTTCTCATGAGCCATTAATCTACTTCTCTTTCATTCAACTTCATTGAAAGATACAGGTGGTCTTTTACAACACTTTTTCATAAAATGTCATAATTGAAACCTGTCTGATGGCCATACTATGAGTTTTAACTCAGTTTTTCTCAGCTTGGGTCAGTTGAAAAGCATTCACACATCTCTAACTCTATTAACTACATGGCTGCTAAAGCAAAGAGGAGTTTAGTTCATGTTATAGCATACGCCCTTTCAGATTTCCTTTAATCCATCAGAGAAGTTGAACACTGCCAGCAGCTTACAGCCCTATTAGGCAATATTGTAATTTTGACTGTTTTCTTTCACTGCAAAAATATTCCACATCTTATGACACTGTCCATTAAAAGCTGTCTAGAGCACTACTGTGGTATCTAAGAGACATGAAACATTTTGATAAGTAACAGTCACTTCTGTTGAGTAACTATTTAGGACAAACATCAAAGTTTATCTAGCATTTAAAGAACAAAAACCCCAAGGTTGATGGTTTTACCTTGATAGGATATCCATCTTAAAGAATTCCTTATAGGCACAAGCTATGAGCATAGATGCCAATGTTGACCCTCAGATTACCTTATTTTTAACAGAAAATTTAAGGAAATCATTAACAAGTGATGATGTTATAACAGATGATCCCTTTGCTTGAGAATGCCAGAGATTTTACAGCCTGTTTAAAATCTAGCTGGGAAATGTGTCAAAATGATTTTGCTCAATCTAACCACGAGATAAGCTGCAGAGGGCTGACTTCTTGTGTTTTGTATCTAGTAGTACAGCTACATGGGAGAGGAATAGGAGTAGGATTCCTCATCTCCTGTAGCCTGCAGGCTTCCATAATGGCTGCAGTGGTTCTCTTTTGTTCCACACCATAAGAAAGCTTTTATTTCCATGTTCCAGCTTCTGCAGGTTTGAACAAGCTGTGCTTCTGTATCTAAGAGGATGTTTTACCTTAAACAACAGAGTAAAATCTTCAGGTACATTACACTGAGATTTGCAGTTTGACAACTGAGGATTGATTAATGAATGTCTTCTGATTACAACTTTCTTGTAAACATGAAAGAAACCCAAAACCACTAGGGAGCCCTGTAAGATATTCTTATCTAAAAATCCTCTGATGCTACATAAGCATTATTTTTTTTAATGTCTCTGAGCTAAAAAAAAAAAAAAAAAAAAAAAAAAAAAAGGAAAGCAAGTTGGTAAGAAACGGGGTGGGGGGAAGTGTATCTACTGTTTCAGCTTACTTTATTTATAAAGTGTTTATAGCTCAGGTCAGCTCAGAGGTGCACATAGAGATCACTGTGAATCATGCAGTGGCATCTATTTTTAAAGCTGTTGAGGAACACAGAAATATCTTGCATGTTTCCATCTGGAATTGTTTTTAGAAATGCCATCTAGGGGAGCAATGCAGAAACCTGCTGTCAAAGAATAAACAGAATCTTTATGTAAGGCAATTAATCCTTCAAATGCAGTCCAATCTGTGAATGGCTGGTAAACAAATGGGGTAACTGCCAGTATAAATATTTATTTGGGAACAGAGGCAGATTCAAAACAAGTAAAAGTTTGTCTCAAGCAGTTTCTGTGCACACTCTGCAGAGAAGAAACATGAATGGCTCTAAGCAAATGCTCCTAGGAGCTCTACATGTGAATTCCAAATATACAGAAACATTTTAAAGACTTTAGTGTTATTAACAGTCCAGTGAATAGATCATCATGACTTTTTTAATTCCTCAAGTGACAGTTTGTATAAGCTGTTATTAAAGCAAATAAAGTCCAGAAAGCTATTTGATCTACATTGCTTATACTTGAAGATCCTCTAGATGACATGAAGGCAGTATTGCACAGAGTGAATTTAAATGCTAGTTACCAACTACCAGCTACAGTTATTTCACATTTTACAAATCTTAACTTTTTAAGAAGTTTTTATTCTAGAAGGGGAAGACCTAGGGAAATAATTAAATATTCTTTCTCTTATGGGACAACTTTAGAATAAGTTAATGATTCTATTAGAAAAATATTGCCATAATTTTGAAATTATAAATTCAAGAAGTAGAACATGAGAATGCTTTCTCTAGTACAATTCAATTGCTTTGACTACAAATAAGAAATTTAATTACTGGATATGACATACAGAAATGGTAAAATGTAGTCTTCTAAAAAGAAAAAAAGCTAGACTATGAATGTAGATTTTTGTGTGTGTGTGTGTGTCCATATGGTCTATTCTGGACCAGCTCACAGACAAAATAAGATGCACTCTAACTATGGAACAGCAGGGAGCTCTCTCTCTAAATGTTTTTGAAATTATCTTTTACCTGAAGCATTGGAAACCACACAGTTTTAAAGCTGAAATTTTCAACTGGCCAATACTTGGTCCCTGTGGTCAAAGCACACTGTCTGGCTGACAACTGTGACATGCAGTGTACCACTGGATAGTCACATTTAGCAAAAAGTTATGCCAAGATACAAAAGCATATCATTAAAGAGCTTGATATTGCAAGGTGTTGAGTCTACTGGCAGTACAGAACACGTAATGCCTCCCACGGTTGAGGTCAAAACCCATAATTTTTTCCATAGATACTGAAACAACTCTACTGAATCTCTTGAACACATAACACTTGTGAGGAACAAGTTTGCTCCACAAAATCTAAATGCAATATCAGAATAAATTAGCATTGGACAGGGATAAAGTTAGCTTGCTTAAAAGAGATGTATATATATGACGACAATTTTCAAGCACTTCATCTCTGGCTATGTAACACATTATCTTTTCAATCTGTTTCTTCACAATATTTTATTTCTTATGTAAATGAGGTCCAGTTATCTGGAATTTACTTGCTTCTCACAGTTCTTGTCTCACTTCGAAGCTTTCTGTCTCAGTATACTTAAAAGAGAAGATAATTATCATAGAAGACAAGAAAAACTAATGCTCTTTCAAAAGGAATGGGAATTTTGAAACAAGCTTTATTGTGATGAGAGACTCTGAAGTAAGGGCCACACATATCTGCCATGCCTGGTGCTATCTGTTATGCCTGGTAATTCAGTTATTGGTTGCTGATACAATATACAACCTCTGCTTTCCTACTTTAGGATACTGAATCCTCCAAAAAAAAGCAGTAAAAGAGAACAATGTAATTAAATGCATGACATTCACAGATATCAGGTTCAATCCCTGGAGGTTTGCTTTCTACGGGAATCAAAAACCAAAGAGAGGTTTAATTTTTTTCCTTATTGTTTAAATAGTTGAAACTCTACAACAGCCTGTGCCTAAGATATTAATGCCCAAGTAGCAAAATTTTGCCATTCTCTATAGCAAAAATCTCAAATTATTATTATTTGCAGTTTTCCAAAACAGGGACAAAAAGAAAAAGACAACAAAACCTTCTTCAGGACCCGAAGATATTCTTCTGTGGACAGAATCTCACAATGTTGGTTGTCACTGAACCTGACCTTAAAACAAATCTGCAGCACATATCTGCACCTTGACTTGTTACAGCCTGTACCATTCAATGCACCGACTGCTCCCAAGTGACTGACAGAAGAAAGCAATAGGTGTCCTTGGTAAATAGTTGGTTGTTTAAGACTCTAAAGGAATAAACTCTAGACTAAAAAAAACTTAGTTAAGTATCTTCAGCTGTTAGACTCTCTGAGTTGATAAGGTATTTCCATTCAATAAGACTTCTGCAATTTTTAATAGTTGTAAGACACAACTGTAAGCAATTTCAAAATCAATAAATGCTTTCAAACCTCAGAAGTTGTGAGCCATTGTGGTGGTTATTTTCAAATATAAATTAAATATAAGTCCATGAAATGAGTTGTTATAAAGAACAAAGGATTGATACGTACTTTTGACAGAAAAATCTACCTACCGTCATTTTTAAACAGAACAAAAACCCAGAAGGATGATGATTAGCAATAGCAAACTCCACAAACATAAAGTTACTTCACAACATCTGCAACATTTCTTGATGAGGGTTAACAAGGAACACTCTCCCAAACTTAGCAGGAAAGCTCTACTGTAACTTTTTCCTTCAGCAGAATGTCAAGAACATATTCTCTTAAAGCAAGAGTTTAATGACACTAGGTTAATGAATTTTAGTAACAAAAATATTTTGAAAGTCGGAGGTTTAAAACACTAAGCAAAATTATCAAAAGTTTATAATAAATGTACTAAAGCAGCCAAAGATTTGTTCTTATGATATGAGTCTTTCTTTCAAGGTAAAGTATATTTCCTTTTTTTAATCTATCTGCTGTTCACAAAGACACATCCCTCTATTTTTTAAAAGTATTCTAGGAAAGTGAGAAAATGCTATCAGTTATGGAACAGCCCGTTCCAGACAGGAATACAGAAAATATTGTTCATGTGTTCCTTGCCTTTATCAGCTTTAGATCATCCGGGGGGAGAGCTAGGGATAAGGAAGGTAATATTGAAAAAAACTGAGAGGGTTTATTTATATGCTGCATGATGCACTGTGTTGATTTCTGCCTTGTATTTAAATTTCATTGTTATTTTGTTCTAAAGTTCTCATTTCTGTGAAATTAGGCATGTCAAAATTCATCATGAAACTGTATCTAGGAACTAAACAGTGAGATAAATATCTTTACCGAGTCCTAGTGTACCTTTTTATGTTACCCTGCATAAGGGTAATGATTCCTCCTAGGTGTGGGCTATGTTAATCTAATACTGTTACATTACTATACAGAAGGTCTAATAAAGGAAGTTCTAGCAAAACCACAAATGTTAAATCCTGACCAAGGTCCTGAAGTGGGATGGAAAAGGAAAGTCTTGGAGTTTTCCTCTAGCACAGCAGAAAAAAAAACATTTCCCACAGTGTTTTAATAAAATACTTGTGTAACGTTCCAGGGAAAAACACATGGTCAGAGAGGCTTGCTATTTCACCTGCATCTAAAAGAAGCCCCAAAAAATGTATGTTATGTCCAAGACTTTGTTCCTATTATACCGATACCTCTAAAACTCACCCCATGCCTAACACAACCCCTTCTTAAGCACCTGAAGACCATGTTGCTGTCGTTAAAGAGGAAACCAGAAACTCCACATCAGGTAGAGCACATGCCACTACAAAGAGGTTGCTATTTATTGTTATCTCTGAGAACAGACACATAAATTTTTCCAGTGTTGTATGACAGCAATGCTACCACTTGGTTGTGTTGTGGGGCAAGCTACAAATCTGATGTTTTTCAGTCTATTTAATGACTGGTCTCTGAAATAATGAGGAGTAATAGTTTGATGACAACCATTGTGCAAGTTCAAACAGCAAAGAGAAATTTGTATGACCCACAAGAGAGGAAGGATCAGACTGACACCTGGTCTCAATATGTTCAAGTAGTAGAGATTTGCACTCACTCACAGTGGGTCTAGAGGCTAAATTTGCAAATCCCTCCCCACTGGAAGAAGACTATGTTTCTTATCTGCCTCTCATACTATGTTCTCCTTTAAAAACGGTCCCTAAAATGTAAAGAGAGATTAAAGCACCATTGACACTCTTTATTCTATTCCTCACAGTTCTAAAAAGGAAGTCAAGGAAGTCATACCTGTCCCTAGAACAAATAGTATGAAAATATAACTGGAAATGGAATAAAGACATAAACAGATTTTCCTCATATTTTATAAGAACAAATAAAATGGACATAACAGCAAATAAAAGAATGAAAACCTTCCAAGAGTTGTCAAGACATACTTCCCTTCATTCCACAGCAATATCAGAAAAATTATCTCCCTATATTTCCTCTCTTTATTTTTACAAGTCACTTGATGATTTTCTAAAAAGATGTTTGTCTAATAGCACTATTGATACTTAGTCCACACCCTAAGAGAGTTGTTTCCATTTTTTGAATGTCCCCCATCCTGTTCCCAGAATCTTTGGGAACTCAATTTTTTTTTATTAGATTTTCTATTCTACAAGGATATGTTCATATATTTAGATAGCCCTACATCAATATTTCTCCTACTGTGTTCAGTAAAAAACTGACAGTGGTTACACAATTACCTGACCCAGGTGGCAGGGTCAGAATTCAGATCCAGAGCTTTGGATGCATCTGTAGGGTAGCTCACAGACACTCTTCTGACTCATGTGCATTTCAACACTGCTCAGGAACAGGAGGAAAATGGTTTTAAAATTATAATGCAAATACAGCAGCATACATTTTATAGAAACAATTACAAACCAAATACCAGTTCTTTCTGTATATTCCTGAAAACAGGTAACATGACATGAACAGCTAACTTAATGTTTTACTGTTTATCCGAACTTCCTGGTGAACATGAGGTTTTCCAACAGTTCATTATCATTATATATGGAGTGTCATAATTTTTTTTTTAAAATAGCCATCCTACAAAGGAGTCATTTACTACTATCATCTTGAGAGAATAGCATTTAGGTAAACCCTTTCTTGATAGGTTCACTGATCAGCACATTTTTCAGAAACATCAAGAGTGTTTGACTCACTATAATCTTATTTAGGTGATTAAAACAAAATTTTGTGCCAGTTTCAAGAAGCTTCTTAAGACTTTTTATGGATTGTTCTTAAAACAAATGTCATGCAAAAATTTGTTCTTAGAACAAATGTCATGTAAAAGTTTGTATCTTTCTGATCCTGTCTTTTTACGAAGGAGAATCCCACAGAAAAAGAAAATTATGTGCTTTTAAAATTATTATTTTAGATATGGTAAAGTTTTCTGTGCTTATAAGAGTTCAAAATGACAATTTAATGACAAAAATTCTTTAAACCACTTTTTTGTGCTTTATTGTCTTTTGTTTGGGGAAGCACAGGTAAAAGGGCTCAGTAGCTCAGCAGGTTGGTGCACTTAAGTTATAATTGTTTTTCCTGGGTGCAAAACCGGGAGCAAATAGCATAGGAATTAATAAACAACAGGAAGCAAAACTTCAGCTACTGATTTCCAAGCTACTTATTTGTAACTAACTATCCAAGAAAAACAATCAATGCTATTATGCCATGATTTCTGAAATATTTTTGTGTTTTCTTAAGAAAAAACAAAGTTTTAACTTTTTAACTGAGAAAGTAACTATGTGAGAGTATATTGGTTTGTATTGCAGTAAATAAGAATGGTATATAATTCCTTGTTTGGTTGTATATCACAGACTGCAGAAGCCATAAACACACTCCTTTTGACTGGGAAGGGCAGTGTCTTGAACTGTGAACAAAAATAAATAATTTAATGAGAACTTAATTGCAATGAAGTGTAGTTATTACCCATGAAAACTTCTATTTTCCAATTTATACAGCTGTTTATTTAGTTCCTACAAATTTTATTCAGTCTCTTCATTTTCCCCATGCTTTCTCCAGGAAGTTTAGGGATGCATTTACCCTACAAGCTGACAAGACAAAGTTTTCTGTGCACATCACGTTTGCTGTTGTGGACCCAGCCCTACAACAGCTACTTCACTGGCACCTGGGAACTCTGGAAGCAGCCTCAGCTTCAATAACCATTCATACAGAGGAGAGATTTCCATATAAAAAGGGCCTATAAAAAAAGACAAATTTACAATTCCCAACTTGGAAGAGCATTGGATATTCTTATGTATTGCCAGCACAGTTCATTTGGGTCAGAACTTGCTGCAATAGGGACGCCTACAAGCGGCAATATATTTTATTTTCACATGAAAAGCACTCGGAGGTGATAATTTCCTTTTTCTCCTTTTTTATCCTCCATTTACGACTGTGAACCTTCTTGCTGAATGACCCATACAAACAAGAACAAATGTAAGAGTGAGAAAGGATACTTTTTCATTCAGAGAAATCAGGGTCCATCTTAACCAAAAAGCTTCTGTGAAACTGTGAAGGCCCCATAACAAGATCACAGGGATCTGAGCAACCCATGCTCTTACTGTGACTTATGCTGTTGGAGTATTTGGCCTTATGAGTCAGTACATTTTGACTCCAAAGTGTCCTGACTGGAGCTAGTTTATATGGGAGTAAGTTAAACATTTTTAATCCCTTCATAATCAACAGTGTTTGGGACTAATTGTTACTGTTTTCCTGAGGGGATTTCAACCACTTCTAATAGAAAATGTTAGTACTTGGTGTTTTGAGGAGGTTTCAAAGGCATCCCCCAACCTATGGAGAGCTCTATAGGAAAAATCTTTCTCTTCTTAATGGCACTGTCAGTGCCATAGGAACATACTGTATCTGTCATTGCAAACCCCTGACACCAGATTTAACCTCCTACACAAATACGCATTGCAACTACTCTTTTGCCAGACAAGACATAACTATGCAGCTAGCAAGAGAAAAACATTTAGTCTCTTGATTGCCTTCTGCACAAACTGTATAATTAGAGTTTTGTTCTGTAATTTGGTAAAGAAAACAAACAAAACCTATTTGTAATCCAAAGAACCCCAAACAGAATAAAATCAAAGCAGGAATGAAGGAAACGGGGGGTGGGGGGAAGAGTGGGCTGGGGACATGAGGAGAGGGGGAAAGGTGGTATTTTAATGTGTTTTCTCAGTCATGAGCTCCATTCAGCCTGTTCTGGAAAGAGCATGATAAGCTGCACTCACAATCATTACTTCTTTTTTTTTTTTTTTTTGTAAAATGCAGCACAAATATCTAAGGCCTCTCAGTACACTTCAAATTTTCCTTCTCTCCTCACTATAGTAAGTAAGAGCACTGAAAGTCGGATTCAGGACCTGAAAGTCAGAATCAGCCTTTAGATGTGCACAAAGCTGGTTAAGGTCAGTGGCACAGCTACCTGAGGTGGGAGGGTGCTGAGGAGCACCCTTGTTAGCTGAGGGCTCAGAGAAGGAATATGACAGAACCCAGCACATTTTAAATGATGCCTAAAAGGCCCAGTCACAGAGAGAGAGATCTCCCAAGTGCAGCACAGACGTACTTCAGCCGGCAGCCCCGGGTCACCAGCTCCAGCCACTGTTTCCAGTACAGGCACTCAGCCCTGCTGCATGGAAAGTGGTGGCAGCAAGGCTACCACTGACTTTGTTGGAAAATGGTTATTTTTTGGTTATTTTTGCCCCTATGATGAAGTATTCCAGTAAACAGCCCATTTAACTATTTCCAGACTGACATGCCTGTTCGATTTTTTATAACTTTGGCAATTTCACTGTGAAAACAGAGATTGTATTTTGCTAGTGACACCAGTTGCCAAAGCAGCATGTTAATGCCCTTCTCAGCAGTAAAGACAGCAAAATGGAGACATTGGTTTTGCAGTGAGAACAAAACAAATTGAACTGAAACATGCCCATTTTAAAAATCAACAGTGGGCAATGAACAGTTTTACTGGTATGAAACTGGAATGACACTTCCAAAACTGAGTAAGTGCTAAGCACATTTACATCTGTGAAGTGCAGTCGTATGTGACTTCAAACAAACTGTGCTGGTTATGAGAGAAAACTGCATACTTTATTGTTTAGAAAACGTGACAATTTTTCTTCCCAAGGACAATTGTTACCGCTGAGGGTCAGGTTGGAAGAGAAGAGACAAGAGGTGTTTTTTGAATGGAAACTTCTAGGTTTATTTTGACTTCTTATTGTACCTGAATAATAAGAATATGATGAAAATTGTAAAAGAAATTCTTTAGCTGGCTTTACAATTCATTATACGGTTCTCTGAATAACATTTTTGCAACCATAATTCAACAGTTGAAAAAAATAGCAGATATTTTGTATAAGGCCTAACATTGGTAAGACTGAAAAGGATAGGAATTATATCTTATGTCCATTCTCTTTTTACTTTGATCTTTTTCTCCTTAATAACTTGCTCAGTCCTTATTTGCTAAGTATGAAATAATGAAAACTTAGAGCACACCATCTTCTAGAGAGTAATAAAATATCAAATAGTACCTTAAATCTCCAATTGTCTCCCTGGTGTCAGCATTGAAGCAGGGAACAGGATGAGTAAAACACCTAAAAAAAATTTTAAAAGAATAATTAAAAATTATATTTATTGATAACACTCAATAAACTTAAAACCTACAGTGACAAAAAATGACATGGAAGTTTCCTTAACTTTTACGTATGAAACAAATGGCGAAATGGAGGGTTATCTGGGTTTAGTGGCACTACTACACATTAGAGCGTAGAAACACTATCACCTTGGGTCCACAAGGGTAAAACATTAAATTATCCAAAATGCAGTAGAGACAAGTGTGAAAAGAAGTCTTTTACTTTTGCTTTTTGTTAAGTTTTTTAGAGAAGGATAGGAGAGTGCACAGAGAAAAAGTTATTTATAAAATCATCTGATTTTAGAAATCTCATTAATAAAAACTTAAATACCTCAGTGGTGAGCAATTACATTTTGTCAAATAGCTATTTACACTACCGATTTTTCACTAAAAAAATACAATAACCACAAATGAAAACCAGGACAGCAGCAGCATGGGAAAGAAGTAGGATGGGATTAGGGTCTGATATTGAAGTCTTAAGCTCATTCTCTGTCCAGATGGACAGACAAACTTTCTCATGTTGTAATATTGTTCCATTACACTTATATGGCATGGTATTATCCAGAAATGGCTAAACCACTCCAACAGCACTTGTGTATACAAGAAAGTGCAGGACCATTACTAAAGAAATGCTATGATTTTGTGAGGGCTGTGGGACCAAGCTATGAAAAGAGAGCTCTACCACACCTAAAATAAAATTAAAATAAATTAGAGAAATAAAAAAAAAAGTCAGAAGGAGCCTGGTCTATTGAAGTGGATGACAAAAATCCTATAGGATTTTGGTCAAAATTACTAATAATGGTTTAAAATGCTGCTACAGTATTATGATGTGTCAGAAACCTGTATTCTCACTCTAAATTCTCACTGGTCTTCTTTGGGATGTCTGGAGACTAAACTAGACCTTACCAAGTCATACCAAGTTATTTGGCTTGATACAGAAAATGGCGGTGGAAACACTGACTTATGTACTGATTTGCTCAGAACAATGTTCCCCAAGAAACTAATACATAAATGAAGGGAAAATGTGCTGCCACACAAACACAGATTCAGGAAGTCATAAAACAAATAAATGAGAAACCTAAAGGCCATAGAAAAGAAATATTTTTCTCTTTTTCCTGTATCTGTTCTATATGTCTCCCTTTTAAACAAGAAGAATTGGAGGCACATTAATGAGGAAATTTGATGTGAGTTTCCAATTTGACTCTGAAAATTAGGACATCTATTTACCATCTACCAAAATTAACCTAATACAAGAGTAAAATATTTCACAACTGTTGGAGCCAAAGGACAGGACGTCACAGCCTGATGTCCTTAGATCCTTGCTGATAACTCAGTGAGACAGGCAAATTATAGCAAAGTGCAAGCTAGTGACTCAATGCAGGGGTAACTGCTGAAAAAAACAGCACTACGTGTACATTGTGCTAACATTGTGCTTACACATCAAGGAAGCACAATGGTGTTTCAGTGCTTTCAGTCCTTAAATACTCAGATTCAGAGTTTTAGTCCTCAGCACTGCCACAGTAAACAGCACTTCATGTATGGAGGTGTTTGCTGAACCCAGTGTGATGCAGGGAAAACTGGTCTTCTGGATAATAACCTGCTGATAGCTATTGTTCCAGCTTCCAGAAACTGCAAGCTATTTATGATTAGATGTTGATAAACTAAATGTAGATGCCTAAAATAATGACTTTAACCACAACCGTTTGCAGGAAAAGAGGAAGTGTGTTAATGACCTTAGAATAATGGTGTTGTTACCACACAAATACTTAATAATAGGACTACAAATCTAATAGTCTTCACTCTGTTCCCAAGGGAGCTTTACCTGCCAGAGATCAAGCTATGGCTTGGCTTAGGATTTTATGATTGTGGAAAGTGATGGGACACATTCAGTAAGCACACAGGATCAGGAACTAGAGTTTCACATCATGTCCACAATAAACTGCACCACAGAACACATAGTCTGGGTTTAACTGAGATACTGAAATTAGTTTAATAAATAGGCAATGTGACTTACTACTGCAATGTGAGTCTTCTATGTGACTGTACAGTAAATTAAATAATGGTTTTCTTCTGAAAACACATCACTTATAGTCACCCATAAAAATATTACTGGCTTTCAGCTACACATGCCCATGTTAAAAAAAAACCAACACTGCCGACAATTAAAAGATTAATTTATCATATTTTAAGCATTGCTTCACTTTGTATACAATATGACAGAATGGGTTTACAATGATAAGCAAGAGGGTAATATGGTGGCAGGACAATGATGGGGTAGGACAGTGATGTGTCAAACATTTCAGTTCTTTGTACTTAGAAAATAAGAAACCATTGACTGTGGTAGTCAGAAAACCTCTGAAAGGCTTCAGAGAAATGAGAAAAACAGCAGAAAGTCTGTAAAACTATCACTCTGTTTTCTCAATTGAATAGTATATGAGTATACTAGAAATATAGATCACTTCCACCATCTTTACTTTTCACATCAGATTGAATTACCACAATGTGAATTCCTAATGTTAAAATTTGTTATGAATCTAGTCTTTCTTTTGCAGATCAGCATCTACATTAACCACATAGACTTAAAAATTAAATGGAGTAGCTAAGCTGATCATTATTAACCAAGCTTACATTTGTTGATCTATACTGCTGCTGACTAGCTTGGCCTCCAATTTAGCAGCAACAGATCCCTTTGTCTATGGTGATGGATCAAAGGTCACACTAACTCCAACCATGTGGAGCCTAATGATAGCTAAGGGAGACCCATGATGAATATAAAAATAGAACTAAAGATAAACGCTTTAATCACAAGTGACAAATTACATTTTTGATGTGTCAAGTTCAATATTAATTATTTTCAGCTGCTCTGCTTTTTCTTTTTTCTTAAGGAAACTGCAGCAATCTGTTGACATGCCTGGAAAAGTTCAGGTGCAGAATGACCTCTGTTCACTTTGCAGATTTACAGGAAACCATATACTATCCTTGGAACATTTAAGTACTATGGCCTGTGGAAATAGTGCGGCCTGTTAAAAAACATAAGTCCGGAGATGATACTGCTCTTTCCCAGTTTTAGAATCAGCTAAATCTTCTACTTTTGTTTTAGGTACAAAACAGACAAAACCATCAACAGTGCTCTACCAGCAGAGAATCAACAATTGTCTGGAGAAACATTTATAATTAAATAACTTTCTAATAAATTAAAAACATTAAATAAATGGTACTTTCCACTTTTCCAACTAAGGTGTCCCTTCAATATCAGCCTAAGCCAGCCATTCCCTTACAAAATTCCCTTATATGTTTTATGCATTTTTTACCACTTTATAAATCCATTGCCTACTCCAGTGTTTTGGAAAACATCTTTTATTCATGGCAGAAAGCTAACTGGGCTGTAAAAATGAACATACCCAGAAATTGTTCAGTAAGTAGGAGGAAAAATGAATAACTGTAGTAGTTTAAAAGGCAACTGAGGAGCGCAACTTGACAGATCCTGAGCTAATAGTTTTTTCCTTGTCCTTTAAACTGAAGAGTAAACATTTTATGATCATTTCATAGAAATAATGATATTTAATCTGTTGACCACATATGATGAACTAATAGCAAAATCAATCAGGGAAGAACACTGTGGTATTTCAAATACTGAGTTATATGCAGAATCAGTTAAAGCTTTCCATAACTAAACACAAACCAACTCAAAAGATATGGTGATCACAAATGAACTCTGAAAATACTCTTAATACACTTGATATCTGCTTGGGACCTCTTAAATTATAAATATCTGAGATCACTGCTTATTCTGATTGCTGGAGACAGCAATAGTATGAAACAGAAGCACTCACATGAAAATAAAATAAAAAAGGAAAAAGGTAAAAGAAAAAGAAAGAAAAATGAAAAAGAAAAAGAAGTAAAAAGTGGAAAAAAAAGGAAAAGAAAAAAGAACAACCCTAAATTTAAGAAGAATTTGGTAAGGTAAAAGCTTTGTAGCAGAGATCTACCAGCAAAAGCATCTGGCAGCACCATGAAAGCCATTGCACTGGGAAAGAGGCCAAAACAGAGAATCATTCTGTTGATACATGTTCAAAATGAGATGAATTGAAGGGCCCAATGGGCAGGCCTGAAACACATCTATTTATTTTCTCCTGCTAAAAAGGTATTTCTGGAGATAAGGAAACATTTCATAAAGTGAAAGAAAGAAGCCCAGTCAACCCAGTAGATCTATGTCGCTGGGGAAAATTATTTCAATCCTTCATCTCAACCAATGGCTTCCAGCACTGGGATGCAGATGTTATCAATGAAAAAAAGGTTGGAAAAGGGAGATTCATATGAACATCTTTGAGCTATTAAGCAGAAGGGCTGCGTTAAGGCTCGAGCTCTTTGCTTTCCGGCTAAGAGCTAAACACCAAAACTGCAGTGGCTAATGAAGTGGACAGAGAAAAGAAGGATTTCTGGCATGCCAAGGCAGATGAAAGCAGCTGCACTACAGGATCAGAAGCAGCTGAAATCTAGTCTTGCTATCTAGCAGGGTCTGCAAGATGTCCTTGTAGAAGACAGGGAGCAACTAAGGATCTCCAGTAAAGCTGCATCAAAGCTCCATAAATAGAACAGTTATGTGCATCTTACTGTGTTTATGTCTTTTGCTACTGGGTGTTTCAGTTTGGGTTTTTTGGGGGGGATCTCTTTCATGAAAGAGTGTATAAATGGAGAAAAGTAGACTATTAAATATGAGAAAGTTTTGTGATATCTATGAAAGTTTATGACTGGGGCTTCAGACCACTATTTACTACTCACTTTTTAAAATTGAAATCAGGTACTCCTCATTGTCAATCAACTTCTGGATAAAGTGGTTACAGAAGTACTAGAGATATGCTAGGTGACGAAAAGACACCCACAACACTCTATTCTCTGGCTTACTAGACTAATTGATTCCACTACTGACCTGAGAAAAACCTATACGTATTCACAACATGATAGGGTATACATTTTTTCTTCAGCTGTGTTCAGAAGCAATCAAAGTAAATCATCTTTTTCTCAGTGGTACCTGATGAACATTCATGAAGAGAGTACTTGGAGTTATAAACTGGATATAAATGAGTCATCATGCTTTATTGCATTAATGTATGCATGTTTTCAGGGACTGACCTTTGGACTGACCTGTCAGAGGTACAGCCAAGCCATCATCCACTGACAGGCCTTTACTGAGGGAGAAAAATCTTTGTAATAGCACAGAGGAATTTACTAATCTGACATCTAGTTTAGCAGATTAATCTTGGATTTTCTTTGATCATGCCTTGCAACAATGTGCAGCAAGGCAAACCAATCAACAATCATTAATTAAAAGAACAATGAAGAGCAGAGGCTATTTAGTTATGAATGGCACACACTGACTGAATATTACGAGTTCTCAGATGAAAGCAACATTTCCTAAATGACATAGATCAGTATTAGATAAGCTTCAAGATAGCTCTACTCTGTAAGAGGGAGCACTGAAAGAATATTATCACAATCCAGCGAAAAAAGCAAAATGAAACTAGAAAGCTGCCTTTGGGACTTGGTTGAACCAAAGCCCTGCACTGAGATTCATGCCATCAGGCTTTTGAACACCAGGCAAGCCCTACAGTGGGTACTCATGTATTGTCTGCAAACACTAAGGTCTGAAAATTCTGATCTCATAAAACAGGTAAATAAATAACAGTGTGACCCTATTAATCTGTCCCAGCCTTTCTTAATATCAGGTGATATAGTACAGCTTGCTAACACAATAGGAGATTATCTCGAATGCATAGACCCAGATGCTCAGCTGGGATAACCTCATTTTTTTACTGAAATCAGGAGATTTATATTTCTTTACACAAGCTAGAAATGTGATCTTGGATGTTCTGCAACTGAATTTTTTATTTCTTGTATTATGTAATGCAGAAAGTTGAGAACTGTTGAAAAGTCGTTACTCTTACAACAGCTGACTGAAAGTACGATCTGGCTCAGCTTTTGCGTTGTAAACCAGGCCTGTGTTCCTACCTGTATGACATTATAAAGAATGACTAAGCTTTAATTATTCTGGGAAATGAAGTGAATATAAAACAAAAGTGAAATGCTTAAGGGCATTTTGTTTCAATAGAAAAAGTATAAGGAAGTTACAGGTGTGTACCAGCTTAAAACTTTATTACCTAAATAATTGCATAATTATACACTTGGAAAATTGTTTTATGCAAAAAATACTCTTTAATGTTTGCACAGTTTCTTGTGCTGTTTGAATATTGAATGAGATATTTATGTCCAAATGTAAGCAGATCTTGTAGAAGTTCAAAGTACTTATTATTATTCTTCAAGATTTTTCTTAAAACTCCTTGTCAACAGAGAGTGCAAAGGTGATCAGTGAATGCCTCCTGAGTGTTTAGGGCAATGAAGCAGCCTGGTAGGTGGGGGACATTCTGGCACTGTCAAAATTGCAAGCCAAAACTGAAAAGCAGTAACGAGACTAACAAAGAAGAAATTTCTGATGGTCCACAGCTTTTCAGCTAGCAGAGAAAGGACTAATAGAGCCAGTGGTTGAAGCAAAATCAACGAGGTGCACATTTCAAAAATGTGGCTATTTAAAAGTCTATCTAAGACAGCATAGATAGTTCACCAACCATAATTTTCAAATAAAGTTTAGCATTTTATAGATAGATGTGTTACAGCTTAAACAGAAGCTCTTGGCTCCTTGTGTCAGATAGCAAGCAAGCCTGTTTCACCTTGCTAGGCAGAAGATCTGAAGTAAATACCTACCCCTTCTCTTCCAAAATCTATGATTATCTGTCTAATTTTGATGCCATTTCTAAAGCCATACTGTGAAATGGGTAGAATGGCATTAGCTTACATTTGTCCACTGTTCCTGCATCCAAGTACGGCTCCTAGGTACCAGGACATGAAAATAGATTTCTCTTTCAATAGACAATAATTTATCCTTTTTGCTTTTTAATTACTTTTAAACTTGAAAACTAAGTGCACATTTTTTGCCTACAGATACTTTCATGTGAGGCTTAGCCAGAGAGATCTTTACTCTGGATATAAAAAAATAGAAAAATCTCTGAATTTACTCTGGATTAAAAAAACCAAACCAAACCAACCCAAAAACTGTTTTTCACTTCCATTGTGCTTAAGGAAAAAGTCCACTAATTTCAGTTACAAATCATAAACAAAATCTGGCCATAATAAGAGCAATTCTATTGGATCTATATTATGAAACCATCTCTTCACATGGGACACCAGCTCATGTTTCCAAACATGTATACCTAACTTTGAGTGCTGCACCTAATCATCCACAAAAAAAAGATGAAAGATCTACTCGAATACATGAAATGAGGGCGAGACCTATTTCTTGAGCTCTTAATGTACAGTGTAGGATCATATCCAGGCACCCTTGTTCTCTTCCTTCTTCTTCCCAATCCCTTAATAAATATTTATGCTTATTTGCAACTGGTCCAACTGACAATAATCTCTGGTTTGAAAACAGGTGAAAGCACAAATGCATACCCTTAGCTCCAGAGCAGAATAACAAACTCTGATGCCTTGAATACTCTTTACTATAAATCTTTCAGGGTAAAAAGAATGTGCCCATGCCTGGAAAGTGATTTGCTAAGAAATGTTTATTTAATTTCTGTGTCAGGCTTACAAGAGTCAAGCAGTAAACTGTGCAGTTTCCTACTTGCCTTTGAGATCATTGCCAAATGATCTAAAGCATGAATGGATAAAGTTGATAAAAACAGTTTAGACAAAACAACAGAATTGCAGACTAGGATGTATTTCAGGCTATAAAATACAGAATTTCTGCTATGGAGACCACCTATAGAGTATCTACTGTATTAGTTTAAACCACAAGATACAAGAAAGTGCAGAGGTGCCAAATGTGACTGATATGATTGCAGCTAATTTCAATGTGCCAAACCTCAGAAAGAGTTCTCTTCTAAATTCAGCAGGTCTGGCTACATCTCATGGCTTCTCCTATATCTAATACAGAGAAGAACTGTAGAATGGGAAAGGTTTTGTGGCCTAGCAAGCTGCCCTCATTTCATAAGCATTTCTCTATACCTTAAATTATAATTGACTCTTGAAAACTTAATTTCATTTTTTGTTAGAGTAGCTTTAAGAGGCTTTTTTTAATAGGACATTTCTAATCCATATGAAGGTGAAGGCTATTTTTTTCATGTCAAGATTTACCTTTATTGAATAAAAATAAATAGTTACATTTCAATGAATTCACAGAAGGTAAATTTTTTACCCAGACTCAACACAAAGCAGTTAAATTTTTGTCCCAAGTAAAACTCTATTTTTTTTCCTAAACCACATTTTGAGTAAAGTTTAATAATGCATGTTCACCTGAACTTCAGCAGCCACTGTTATGAAAATTATTTTCTTACTTTGGAAGCTTCCTGTTAATGGTCTATATTTTCTTGTGAAACTAGATGCTCTACATACCACAGTTCTGAAACTCTAAAATTAAAATGGATTTGGAGATCATTAGCACTATTTGCAAGGAAGATCCCTATAAGGGTTCTCAAGCTAAGAAATAAATCTTGAAAATGACATCTGATATGCATATTTCAGGAAAGAGTATTCAAAGAAAGAAAACCAATAATTAAGACGGCAACAAAATCCCATTACTCTGTCACTTAGCAGTTTCTTCAACCACCCCAGCAGTGTTTGAAGGCTATCATTAGAGATGTAGCTCCCATAATATAGCTAGAAAAATAGTAACAGTTCTCAGAGGAGAAGTAAGGGAAGTTATTAAGAAAAGATGGAATGAGAGCAATTAGAGAGTAAGGCAGTAAATAGATTTAGAACTCATAAGCATATAAGAAACTAATCTATCCTAACACAACCAAGATTTTCATCAGTCCTAGCTAGAGAATTCTAATTCTCATAGCAATTATGCATTTTATAAATTATCCTAAATGAGGATTTCTAGAATTTTTCTATGACACCATATTACTGTAAATACCACTGCAACACACAAAAAAAATGTATTCTTGTATTTCTAGATACAATCTAGTCTTTCAGTAACATAAGTCAAAATGAAGGGCATTCAGTAGAAGAGAAATGTTTAGTTTGAAATGTGAGACCTTCAGATAAGACAAATTTTTAAATCAAATTATGCAGATCTTTATAATGCTGATTTACATAAACCTGGGTCTTCTTTCAAGGACTAGAAATAGGTATTTTGGAGAGGGAAGATAATTTAAAGCACATGCTCTCTCTCTCTCTCTCTCCTTGACCAAAGGTATATTAGAAAAAGCTACAGCTTTTATGTATAAGGGAATGAAAGATTTTTCTTGATCTCCGAGGAAAGATAAGAATTCCACATTTAGGGAAGCAGGAAAGGAAAAAGAAATCTTAAAATGCAGCACTGTAAACATAGGGAAACTGTTATTTAACATGGTGCCTGTAACACCAGGGTTCTGGGTTTGGCAAAGAAAGGTACCCTTCCAGTCCTACATCCCCAGCTGCTACAGAATATTTCTTTGCAAAAATAAAGAGCTTTGTTGCAGAAACACGTGAGCCTATGAAGTTGCTAAGGGACCTGGAGAAGCTTAGTTCCAATGTTAGAATTATGTAATTCAGAACTGACTGTGAAAACACTTATTACATGATTGTGAAATCTATCACATGGATCTTACCTCTGTATACAATTACATACTGTACAAGCCTGCAAAATTCATTTCCAAATAATTGAAAAGGACAAAAATAAAAAAAAACACTTTTGTGTTTACAGCTAATGTCACAGAAGCCCTTTACATCATATATGTACACTCAATGTAAAATGTAAGATCATGAATCTTAAGGCAACTCATCATCAGACTGCTCTGCATAGAAAACTGATTGTTTCTCCCCAGCAGCTTGGCCTGGTCAATGATACTGGGTAGGAAAAATCTTTTTGGCACAGTTGGGGATGTACCCCTACTGAGCTTACAAAATCCCACAGTACAGTATGTTCAGGTGCCTAGGGTCTCTCATTAAAAAAAAAAAAAAAAAGGCACCAAACCAAAAAACCCACCAACCAACCAAAAAACCCACTGTATTTTAAAGCAGACTTTTTAATCTCAAAATTAGCTACCTATGAAATCAACATAAAATTATTTTGTTCTGTGCAAAATTGTCACAGTGAAAGAGACTGTGGAATGGATAGCAATCTGAAGTGCAATTTTCCATTGCATATGTTTTTCAAAGATAAACATCTGCTCAGGACAGTTCGCTGTTAGTAAGTGAAAATAAGAACCAGAACTAATAGAGCAACTGCCAGCAGCTTCCAGATCATTAACTATTGTTTATTTCTCCTCATGTTCAGACATCAGACTGTAGTGATGGAAGATACAGTCATTAATTTGGGAGTCATTTCAAGATGTTCCCATAAACACTGAATCAGGATACTGGCAGGCTGCCTAAGAAAACTTGCTGCCAAGATCTTTTTTTTTTTTTTTTTGAGTAGTGATTTTCATTGTTGCCATTATTTTCTGCTTTCTAGTCCCTACAATAGACCAACTATAGGTAGATCACCAGAATTTATACAAGAACTGACTTTTTATACTTTGTTCTGCAGCTACAGAAGGTTTTTGCCTCTGTTAGAACAAATCCTTTAAAAATGTTGCATCATAAAGCATCAATTATTTTGTTCCTGACCTCTCTCATGGCAGCCAAAGGGGGGAAAATTGTTTTTCCTTACCTAACAGAAGCCTATTAAAGTGACAGGTGAGCTGTCAGAAATAATTAATCTGCAAGACTTCACAGAAAGCATGTCTGTCCTCCCTGAAAATCCCATGTTTACAGAGTCTATCCCATTTCTTAAAAAAAATAGTTAAAAAAAAAGAAATTCACAATCAGTTTTCTCTATGATAATGCTTGAGTGGAAAAACAGTGAAAGTGCAACAATAGAATAAGAAATTGCTGTAAATAACATCTTAAGCATGAATAGGCTAATACTAATAGGTTTGTAAAGGAAATATTTGAAATATAGAGGCTCCATATTCTTACATATAGGTCAACTCTCCTGGATAAGTCCTGTTCAGGACTACAATATTTCATACCTCCTGAGACTGAATACTTGACAGGACCTTTAGTTTGCATGGTTATTGTGCAATAGTTGGATGGTGTATGAAAGCATCAGAAAACCAAGAATTTATTCTTAATCTTACTACAGTAACATGGATGCCACACTTAGTGTATAATGAAGCTATTGCCAGTACATACAAATGATGACAGGCTAAGCTAATTATTAACAACAGCTTTTAGATTCTCCTGAAGAACTAAACATTTTACAAATTAATTGAAGTTTATAAGTTTACACAATAATTTTATGACACCACTGATTATTTAAAAAACCCTGTGCATTACTCTCAAAGAGAACATCTTATATGAGAACTTTTTGTCTAATCAGAAGAGGAAAAAAAGTAAAAGACAGAAGATTTTAATTTTTTTCAGACTAAAACTCCAGATTTCCCAAACTTTATCTATGTTCCAGCTCTTATGTGGCACAGATACATTCAGGTTTGAGGGGAAGTGGAGGATGAGGAAAAATTAAAAAAAAAAATCTAGAGTAATTCTATTGCTAAGTTAAGGAATCTTATAGTATATACCAAAAAGTCCTGAGGAAGTCAAAGTTGATGGCTTTAAATGTCAAATAATTATTTCTTTTTTTTCTTATTTTGAAATAATCAAGAACAACAATTCCCTAGTGTTCTTTTGGTCTGGACATAACTGAGTAAAATGTGGAACAGTAATATGAGACAGGTCAAGTAAACTGCTTTTATAACATTGTCATTAATTTTAGATTTCCTTCATAAAACCATAGTAATGTCTTCACAGTCTATTTCCGGATCAATAAACAAAGAGACCAAGTTTCTCATCTGATAACCATATTTTTATTGAAAAAGCATGAATTAGTAATTTAAATACTTAAAAATGCCCTAGGTTAGGAATGTCCAGCCTTATTAATCCTACATACCACATCATAAACCCCAAGAACATTACACAGTACATACTTCATAATGCTAAGAACTCAGTGGATAGGGAGCTCAAGAAACTATTCACGAGCCAGAAATAACAATGCTTCCCCCATAGTTCTTCTGTTTAACTGCAGAATGGGAATGAGCTAAAGTACACGTAGGCTCAAGGGCCTCTTAGATCTATCATTTTGAGCAGGTAAGGATGAACAGTTGCTCATGGAACTAGGATGAACTAGGTCCAGGATACCTGGCAGCTCAGCCCACAGGGTGATTCTGTCCCGCAGGAGCCTGGAGCTAGCAGGGACACTGTAGCTGGCCAAGAGTTATCTTCATCTCAAGAACAGCTCCAAAGGTTACCCCATTTTCACTCCTAGTCTTTCTTTTCAAAGGAACTTCCTTTCAGGAACACAAAAGACCTTGAAGAAGTCTTGAAGCTGTGGTCAAACTAATTAAAGGCTGTTTAACTGTGAACAAGAGTAATATAGCTTGACCACATTAATGGCACCTATTCCTCTTGTTTTCCCATAATTTCCCCTGTCATTAGTCCTAAAAGGTGTTCTTTGTGTAAGTTACAAACAAGAATAATTTGCAACTCTAACCTGAGCCTGGTCTTACATTAAGGAGCATGTTTTTTTCTGCTAGAACGGTTTTTACATGCAAGGTTACCACATGTATCAGGCTCCAGTCCAGACAGACTGAGACAGAAAGGTCTGAAGAGTGCAGAGGTTATGTTGCCCATCAGGGCACTTGCAGAATGCCTACACAATGAATAGAAATGGAACAAGAACCCCAACATCATAGGAGCAAACTCCGTGTGTCCATGATCTGAGGAGAAAGGGTATTCCAGCAAAAATTAAGCTAGAAGATCTTCATAGGATATTGCCGTTTACCAACACTGGTCTCCAAAAGATTTAAGTGTCTTGGTTTGGATCCAGAGGCATTAGTTTAATAATTGCTCAGAACTTTTGCCTAAACCTTCGTACTGCTGACCCAAGTAGGGAGGCAAGGCCTTGTGGGTATCGAAACACAGACATCACATTCTTGCATGATATTATCTATGGAAAGTGATGTAGCTTAATCATGGCAGGCTTACAGACTACAGAAACTTAGACAAAACTTTGTTTGCAAACCTTGTCTGACTAATTTACCTACTACCACACTTCCAGTTTTCTAAGCTGTTAGTCAAGAGTGTGAAAATAAAGATGTCTTTGTAAAATGTCCAGAGATTCAGTGAAGTTCTTATTCCATCAGTACTTGCTAAAGGGAAACCAACGTCATGACTGGTGAAAGCCATGTTAATGTTTAATCTGAAGTAACAGAAGGGAATAAAATCCAGATTTATCTCAACTTCAGTTTATTCCAAAGAATCTCCTACAAGGGCTTTCCAGCAGACAGTATGCAAGACATGCATAGCAACAGAAATACAACAATCATAACACTACCGGCCCAGAAGAGCTATCTGACCATGTCTGGAAATTACTACTTTCAGTTGGCAGGATGACCTTTTAACACTACAAAGTAATTATTATTATGTTGGAATTAGTTATACCATCAACTTGTTAGAAGATACTATTAGCACCTTAGTTTTCTTAAGTAACTTTGCTTTCTTAAGCATATTATCAAGTTCTTTTTAATAATCTTCTATCAGAGGACATATAAACAGATTATACCTCCCAATGACTTCAAGTCTCCAGCTACAGTACTTATGAAGTATGAAAACTTTCTGAAGTATGAAGACTGTCTGAGAAATACAAACAATGAGCACAGACATTCTTTCAATCCTTATTCTTAGATATATGGGAGATAAATGGTTTTAATGAAGTTCCCCAAACCAGCTTCTGGTATTAACTACAGGCCTCTGAGGAATGCACTAAAAATTATTTGCCACAAATATTTATCTTTATAGAGCATCCTAATTGGTATCAATCTAAATGTTTGCTACAGAATTATTACAAGAAAAGGGCAAGCATGACACAGTATTTACCAATACTCTTTAAAAATAAAGCAGTATTGAACAGACAGAATTTAAAAGAAAACAAAGTGAGATAAAGTTTAACCATACAGTCATACATCTTTGCCAGCAATTTTTGTAGAAAAATATTTTGAAGATACTGGCATTTAGTCGTACTCTTAAAGATATTTTAGTTTTATTTTTCATTTGAATTTGATGTCTAAAATGAAGTTAAGACCTCATAGGAGTCTTTTCATTTGCATGAAGTTAAGCATTTCATGGACATGAGACTTACACAGAGCACGTATTTGACCCATTTTGTTGGATTATACCCACAGCAAATTTCAGAGTTAATTCTGATGGGAAAAACAGTGGATTTTGAGAACAGAAATTGCTCAGGATTTGTAAGAAAAAAAAAGAATAATTATTTTATTGCATTTTACTTGTTAATGAATTGTAAAAATATGACCAATTGCACAGGACTAACATGATAATTTAAGATTTTCTTTTTCTCTATTGGTAAGTTTTAGTTCATGTTTAATTAATATAAGCTTAATTATTTTGTATTTATACACACATAGATCTTAATTGTATACATAAATGTACACATATATACACACGTCACAACATTTTATGCATCTTGATAGAGTTAAGTGTGAGTATTGTTTGAATATGATGCATACACAAGCATAGAGACAAAACTTCAGGATATTATGATCTGGCTTTCATTCTATTGAAAGCATGGTAGGTTTCTTTGTTTGTTTCTGTCTAGTATTCTGGGATTTTCTTTTTGCCACAGCTACACTTTTGGATGTGAATTTCCTTTGTATTTCCACAATCAGATCAGACTTGAATGCTTTAAACTCTCCTCGAGTTTTCTCATTACAGACATCTTTACTGAGTTTTTTTGAGGTGTAACTTTCAACTTTGCTTCCCATTCAGAAATTGGAATTCCTCCTTAATTTAAGCACTTCAAAAATTATCATTGTCATAATATGCTATCAAATCCATACTGCATCATCTGATTTCAATAGCTAAAGTAACTGAATATACCTTTTTTTCCCTTTCTGTTCCAGTGCAAGTCAGAAAGCAGAAAAACAGTTTCTCTTTAACAATAACAAATTCAACTATGTAACACATCTTTTTTAATGTCTCTTTTTTCCCCCCAGAACTTTGTCCACACTAATTTTCTCCATTCAAGGTAAAATTTAGAAGCCAAGAAATAATCTGTTCCATTGAAAACTGTCCTTGAACTTTTTGTAATTGAACTTCAGGACTAAAATAGAAAAAAATTCCGAAAGGAAGGATTTTTTTTAGTAGTCTAAACAAAACAACAACTCCCTCTACACATTGCCTGAATTGTCCAACTCTCAGGATTAAAATATAAGCTATACAGAGAGATGCAATATCTAAAGAGTCCCAACAAAGTATCTGGAGCACTGCCATTACAATAATCAAAAGAAAAAATTACTCAACTAAATATATTTTATAATATAGCTAATGGCAAATACAGCAGTAATAAATGAAGTGGTAACACTGCTTAATCAGAAACACACTGCACTGTAGTGTGACAGGGTTTTAACATATTTATTAGAGGAAAATTTCTAGGTTAACCTAAATATCCTTAGAGGTAGTATTATCAGAGGGTTTTACATTATTCTCTTCTCACTCGTATTATAGTTCTCCATTAGGCTATAAAAGAGTTAACAAAGCACTAAATCCCTAAAGAAAATCAGAGTAGAAAAATAAGAAACCAGGTAGGAATGGAATCCAAGTTATGGATGCACTGATCAAACTAAGGAAAATTAGAAGTATTTGGAGAAGTCATTCAATTCCAACAATACCAGTCACTGTTGAATTTTAGCATATTTATCTGAAGCATCTACCTCTTGTGGCATTGCTCTTCAACACCATATACATAGCATTTTGGTGTTGATTTTGGGTTTTATCCAGTGGAATTTGGTTTCATGTGTGAACTTGAGTTTCCAGACTGTTTTCAGAAACCTTCAGTGGGTGAAAAGAAAATTCAACAGGTTCTTCCTCATGGGTCTGTTTAAGCTTAGTCTACTGTGATGGAAGATAAGTCTTTCCTCAGAAAGAGTTTGATAATTGTCATTCAACACATTATCAGTTACACTTAAATATTTACTTTCCTTTGGTAAGATGATTGTTGTGAACACTGCTATCTGATCATTCAACAAGGAGAAAGTTGTGAGAAAAGGAAAAGACCCTCAGAAGAACAGATATTCTTGTAATCATCTTTTACTATCTATTCCTAAGTTATAATATTTTTTTCCCATTCAAGGCAAAGATATACCAATAGGAACACACACAACTTACACTGCCCCATCAGGAATGCTAGTTTACTTCAAAATATTCTGTGTATGAAAAACACTTAGAAGGACCTGTCTCTAAGTCAGCTTGCTTCATGGTACTTCAGCATCAGGTCAAAAGTGTCGTTTCATATTTCCTCTTCTTGCAATATACATGTTTCTTGACATAGTGATAATACTGTGACCTAACTGAAAGCTCTCTGGATTCTACGATCAAGTCCTTGGATCAGGTCAGAGAAGAAGCCAATAACCCTTAAGTCCATCAAGAGTAGAACTGTTCCATTCCTATTTTGACCCTGTGAGTAGACAGAATGGCTACAGACTTCCAGATATGTGCCTTATTTTCAATTCAAATAAAATCATTATATGGGCATATTCCCATATGTATTTAGTTAAATGTAAAGAATAAAAGTCAATATTCATTGATTTATAGTGGTCTGATCTTGTGGCAATTCTGAAAACAGACTCAGTAAAATGGGTGAAATAATCCTAAATTACCAACATAAAAGTCTGTTGCTATACTTCTAAAACTTCAGAATTTCAAACCTAACTTATGAAAAAAACCCCAACACATTTCACAGCAAGCAGTTTCACAGTATATATAAGTCCACAGAGAAGATCAAGGAGTTTTCAGAAAAACTAAATATGGAACACTTTTCTATTTTATTTGTACTTTTACAAAAGATATTTGATGCAGATTTGTACTGTTAAATTGTGACACAAAAAGTGTGAAATCATGCACTGTCAGGACTTTTGAGCAAAAAATTCAAATTGAGGACAAAATATTTATCAAATTGGTTTCTCAGGAGCCAACTAAAAAAAACCCAAACCAACCAACCAAACAAAAAAAAACCAAAAACCCAATAAAAAACCACCACAAAACAAACAAACAAGCAAGCAAACAAACAAACAAACAAAAAACAAGCAAAGCAAACCAAGAAAAAAGAACACTCACAATTTTTGTAGCTGCTTTCATGAAACCAGGAATAACACCAACTATCAGGTTCACTATCTAAAGGCCAACCACTTTCAGATTATGTGGTGTCACAGCAACATACACACACACACACAGAGGTGACTGCTTTTAGCAACTTTTGCTTAAAATTTTATCTATCAAGTATTTTCAGATTTTATGAAAACCATCTCTGTGGTACCAGCAGACATTAGAATAATCTTTGTTCCTTCATGTTAAGTCACCATAGGAGTCAACAATTCAGTGTTCATATGAAATGCATTCAGATACATTCTTTGTGTCCTCATACAGCACATCACAGTGGTTTAAGTGTATGAAACTGACTTAGCACCTGTTCTTACACATCGGAATGACAAAGGCTCTTTTGACCAAACACATATTGAAATATAGACAACTCTGAAAGCAAGAGGTTGTGGTTTCGATCCCTCTATGGGCCATTCACTTAAGAGTTGGACTCGATGAACCTTGTGGATGCCTTCCAACTCAGAATATTCAGTGATTCTGTGTAACTGAGAAAAAGCAGTGTCTTTGCAGGAACAGTCACACACAGCATGAACTGTTACATAAATTTGCCAGTAATCTTTACTTCTTTATAGATCAAAGAAAGTTTTTCCCATGAAACTGTAACTGCTACTATCTCAGTTTGAGACAGAAAAAACCCCTCAAGCATCTTCTCAGACAATACAAGTAGGAATGAAACTGGGCAGCGCGAGACCTCAAAAGAGAATTTTTTATCTGGGGAGTACACCAAGCCAAGATTTCTCTCCAGATGAGAGGAACTCTAATATACATTCCAACTACAGTATTACAATATGTTTTTGAAATTAACAAGAAAAAATGCAGTTTTATCATGGTTAGACACAGAGAAGGTATTAATACTAGAGAAAGTAACCGCATACCAGCAGCAGCATTCTGCCCCAAAATGGGCTTAGGTGCAGAGCTCTGTCTAATGTGGCAGAAATAGAACTGACTTGGCACCACTTGAGAAATAAGTTCACTCTCTTTGAAAGAAAAGCTATTATAAATATCAAAAACTCATGGTCACTAGAGCTGAACAAAAATCTCTAGTGTTACCTGAAGCAAGATTGAGACTGCTGTGGAAAAGGAAAGGTTCTGACTAAGATTGTAACATAAAGATCCAAAATACCTCATCTGTCACACTGGTTTGTTCATGTTTGTTTATACTACAATTTGGCAAAGGTGATATAGTCCTGTAAGTACATCTAATATTTCCTCCATAGTGGGTAGCAGAATTACAACTTCATAATTATGGTACTCATTCCTGTGTGAGTAATGGTAGAGTTTTCCTATCCCTGATGCTTTGAATCCAGCACATTGTTAGAAAACAACACAAATTTCCTTCACACACTTAGGTTTTGTAATAAAATCTTTTTGCTATAAAACCTTTCCTATCTCAAAAGCACTTAGTCTTGCTCTTCAGTTCTGTTTATCCGCAAATACTAAATATTCCTCTTTAACTGTTTTGAAAACATGCTATTATCACAGGTCTGTTTTCTCCAGTAATATTCTTTACCTTTGTCCTGATTTATCAAGGTGATCAGTTTTGGTTCTCACCTTCCAAGTCACATAGCTTTACCATATTTCTTTTTTAAATTTTTTTCCAGGAAATTTGGTGAAACATGCACAAGGATTTCCCAGCAAGTTTTTGTCCTCTGCAAAATCTTCTGAGTGGAGACAATGATTAGCTATACTACCATACAGATATTCTATTTTCTTATTTTCCAAAAGTTGCAGTTTCCTTAAAAAATAATAAGAAGAATGATTCTCTGGAATACTTTTAAAAGACATATTGGAAATCCCAAACCAGTTCTCGACATTTTGAAATATGGTTTTAGTTTTCATCTTGCCTAAGTTCCTAATTTGGTTCCTTAAAACCTGATATAACAGCATATTGAGCAACATTTTCCTCAATCAGCTAAACAAAAATGCAGCTTGTTTAATATATGATTAAGAATGCTTCCATCTCCTCTCTCTAAAGACCATAATTAACTAATATACATATGACTTCATTACTTTGTCTTCCTTTATGCCGCCTGGACAATACAAAGAGACTCCAGCATCAACATTACATCTCTAGACTGAGACCAAACCGTTGCCACCCCATTACTCACACACATGCACTCACTACGAAGCCTCAGGCGTGAAGAATTGAACTTTGGGAAAATGTAACACCCAGGACTCCATTAAGACTTGTCTCTTCAATTCAAGGGAGTCTCCCCAGTTACCTAGATATCAGGTAAATTTGTGAACCTCAGTATCCAAACAGTCTTTAGTCAGCTCAGATGGAAGGAGCTGAGCTGACTGTATAGGTTGATCACATATCAGGCAGGGAGTCAGGAACACAGATCTCCTATACTCTTCCATACAATTTGATGAAATAAAAATAATTTGGAGTTGGCACGGAAGAAGTGTATGCTAGGAGGCTGTTAGTTCCTATTCTGATGTCTTGGGTAGTCAGGAAGAAGCCAGTGAAATTAATTATCCCAAACCTAGCTAACTGTTTGAGGACTACCAGCCAAATAGAATTTTAGGGATGTGCTCTAAGGTTGGTCCCTAACAGCATCTGTGAGGTGCTCTAAAAGCAGGACAACTTGGCTCTGGAGACTTAGAAGCTATTAAGTTAGGGGTGGCTAATATTGAACATGATAATATTTGAGGGTTGGATGGGGATGATGTTTCTTGTAGCAACTACATGTTGTAGTGTTTCTTTCTGCAGAAGAACATATTTTTTATCAATTGTAAAAGGAATTTAATAAAATCATACTCTGACTTATTCACCTAATATAAGAGGCCTGGAGTGGACCGCAGAAATGCCTTCTTTTGGGTGTATTATAGTACTTGAGACTGGAACATATTTTATAGCCCTCCCTCAGGACAAAGTAGCCAGAAAAATCCTACTTTTTACTGTGGTAATTCTACTAAAAGTGTGCAGACAAAATTTAGAAAAATAATGACCTGATTTCAACAGATTTAGTATCTGTTGTTTGTTATATCTATTATATTTAGTATTTCTCTTAGCTGGACAGTCAGAACCTTAATTCTTAATAAGCAATTTATAGGGACCTTTGGTGGATTGCTATAATAAGAGACAGAATGACTCATAATTAAAACACTATTGTCTAGGGAAGAAAAAAAAAATACAATTGTGCCTTGTCACAGATTTCAAATAAACACATTTTTGAAATGTTCCCAGGTTTTCTGCTTGGGATGGTTTATCTCTTCCTGAATGTTCAAGACTACTTATGTATTTTACATTGTTTATGCTAGGCTAAAAACCAGAACTAGTTTAGTTTGCATACTTCAAAGTCACTGCTTTAATTTACTCAAACTGACTTTGGCAGACAAAAGAGAGGACTAGAGTAACAGTACTCAGACACATCCCCACCCCCTCTTCTATCCACATAAAAAAAAAAAAATCAGTAGTAGTCCACTATAGCTTTCCCCTATTCTTACATTTCCAATGAGCTGAGCTTGTATCTGCCATTGGGGAAACACAGCTAAGACCTGTACAACACGTACTTAAATTTAACACATTCCCATGGCAGTAACGAACAAAGCAGTCCTTCCCTTCAGGAAAATCCTGGACTTCCATTCCCCAGGTCCCTGAGCAGTATAGAATTTAGAAGAAAAACAGGAAACACATGTGGAAACCAGATATAACTGACCAAACCTAGCTATTAAAGTAGCCCAGCCAGTAGCTTTTAAATTAATAATCACATCTATCTATGTGAGGCCTGACTAACCCTTCCCCCCCCCCCCCCAGTTATTCATACTGAAACATTTAGGTAGGTATGTTTATGATCTTAAATATGCAGAGGAAAGAAACAGGAGCTAGTGAAGTATTTACATACATCTTAAACTATGGGAGCTTATAATTTTTCCTTGCATTTTTTGTAAAAGGAATTAATATAATCTGCAAAAAGTTAAAAAAAAGACTAAATTTTTTATCGGTAAGAGCATCCACACACAAATAACAAATGTTCATATCTCCTTCATTAATGTGAAACATTACACGTACATATGCATATGATTTCAGATATATACATTCCTGTTCAGAAGTGAATTAAAGTAACAGGGCAATATTTTTTTCAGCAATGGAAAAGTTAGTCATAGCCATAATGATTAGTGTTGTGGGTTTTTCCCCAAGCTACCTTACTCTATGACAATCTCTGATTTTTGAAATACTCTAAAACAATCTATGTAATCTTTGGGTTTTATATCTCAAAGAGCATCTTACAGTGGAAGATGGGACATTTTTCTGGTCCTCCAATCCAAGTGGTATAGATGCTAGATGTCACATGATGCTGAAATAAAAGATTTTGTAAACATAAAAACTCTCAGCACAAAAGATGCAAGTACAGACTGTACACGTGAGCTGAGCTCATTTTCACACAAATATTGCTTTCCCATGTGTACTTAATGAAACATCAGGAAAAGCATTCAGGCTTTTTAATAGTGCCATCTATAAAACACAGTGGGACTCTCAACAAAATGTTGTTTCCCCGGAGTTCTGCTGCCAAGATCTTCAATATACAGTAATCTTGCAATCTTATGCCTGTGACAAGCAACCTGCGGGATCCTTAAGTTCATACCCAGCCTTTTGGGAAAATCAAATTCCCCTCTCCGGATGCTCAGAAAACTTAAACTCCTCTCAGAAGGGATGAGTTCAATAAGTAGTTCTAAACAAACAAAATTTTAATAAAGGGGAACTAGAATGAAAAATATTTACAATGACCTCTGATAGGCAAACAACCGTTGTTTTCTCAAAGTACAAAAATAATATTTCAAGTACTTGTCTCTGCCGAGTGATCTCTATGGAAGCTGGAGTTCCCCTGCTTTCTGCAGTTACTTCTCAATGACAGGATTTGGAAGCCCCTCTGGGTATTGATCTGGGGAGCTCAACTCAATTTGTCTCTTGGATATCTCCTAGCCATTTTCCCCATTATTTGCTCTATAGTAATTTCAGTTTTTCTGCATAAATGTTGTGGAAAAAAGTTCTTGTTTTAAAATATATTTTCCTCTTTTATATTGCAGCATTTCTTCATCCAAAAGCTTCAAGGTATGGCAGTAGAACAAGCCAGTAACCCAGTCCAGGCACATTGGGCACAGCTGTCTCTATTTTCCCCCAGATAAGGTACTGGGGAACAGAAATGTCCTAAAATGTTGAACAGTATGTATGTCTGACCTCTGACTCATTCCATTCAGTTGTCCTAACTTACCAAGAGAAACTGAAAATGCATTTGTCCTCCAGGTCTCCATCCCTCTGCACCTCTCCAGGATGATTTCATCACTTTTTTTAACTCATTGGTATATGTTTTTGGAGTCTTACTGAAATTTAAAGAGCTCTGTAGATGTGCAGGTGTATACCAACAGGGAATTTATTACCTGCTAGCTATCTAAAGTGATTAATATAATCCATAAAGTCAGAGGCAACCTTTATTTCTTCTTCTGCAGTGCTGGTTATCCCTCACTTAGCGAAATATCCTGCCTTCTGAACCTTTTTACAGTGTCCTTCTCAGGGTGGTTAATCAATTTTCACTTAGAATTAATGTCTTGGCAAATAGGTCTGTCACAGAATTCCCCGTAGCACAAAGACTTGCCATCACTGGAAGCAGGAGAGGTCTGAGGCACCGCTTTATCACAGTGAGGATGACCTCTGGTTAACAATAACTCCTAAGAAAACAAGCCCTAAGAAAGAGGGAAATGAAGCATGGATTTTGACAAGAACAGCGCAAACTTCAAATTACATTCTGCCTAAACATATGGGTTTGGAGTGAAGGAAGGATTAAATACTTAATTTTATAGGCTCTTTGTAACAAGGAAATTGCTGGTACTCACTGAATGTAGGGAAACCAGCTAAATCAGTGGTGAAACGTTGTTCTGCCTGGATACAAGAATCAAGAGATGTAGCTATGTAGAGAAACAAACAAAATAACAAAACAGTCTTACTGGCTGCTTGGTGTAGTCAACAAGTGGCAGGACAACAGCAGATACTTCAAATATCTTAAGTTATATTACAGGATAGGTTTGCCGGGTCTGACTCTACCTGTATTCAACCTCTGTTAAAAGTGCATAAAGCATAGAAATTTATCCAAGACTGTACATCCCACAGACTAACATATAACAATCATCTTTCCTGGAGTCAAGTTGGACTGCAAAAGCATACATGAATTATTTTTGCCTGGGGAACCTTTAGTCCTGCTTTCATCACACGGACAGAAGGGCACCACCACCATGAAACTAAATTAATCATTTGGCTCATCATTCAGTTTTGTTTAGGTGTTATTATTTACTTCTCTTTTCACACTTGTGCAAGAAATACAAGTGCCATGGTAGGACAAATAAAAATGGGCAAGAATTTTCTTCACTGATAGTAGTCTACCTAATCAGAAAAAAAATTTCTTGTAAACTTTTAGTCTTGTAAATTCAAGTCCCTTGGGCTCTCTGTTCACTATGACCATGAGACATATAAGTCTTGCTCTTTAATTTTATGACTCAAAAAAAAAAAGGTCAAATAAAAACAAACAGGAAAAGTGTACTTTGTTGTCCTGGCTCATTGCCTTAGTGGTTTGGTTGCTAAGAACAATGAAATGCTAAAAGGGTATTTATACCACAGAGATCCTTAGCACTGGCTCTGCTTTTATCGTAGTGACTGAAATAGAACTTTTAATCTACTTTATAGAAGTAACCTCCTCACATACACTTTTTGAGATCCACCACAGTGACCCATTTATTTTTAGCATTGTATATCCAGACATACACTGCATTATAGATACCTTATTCTCCTCACATACAGAGAAATAGTCTGGTCTAAAGCAGTTGAAATAGGCACCTTTCCATTTAAAGAGGCTTGGTTAAAAGAAATTAAGGAAGAAAAAAAAAGAAAGAAGAAGAAAAATAAGAAACATTGTGGCATTGTGAGCTTTGACTTAATGTGAACTTTCCTATATTCCAGTCATGAGATTTAACCAAGAACAGCCTTGGGGATATTATGATGGGAAAAGCAAAGTGTGGTGATTGCGTTGGGAATATATTAGCTGGAACGCTGTCTCAGCAGCTGGCGAGCAGCCTTTTGAAAACAACGTTATTCCAAGAACTATATAAATAAACAGAGGCCTTGGGAATTTTTATCCATCCAAAAAAATCTCTTTGCCAAGCCAACCATTACCCAAACTTTCTCTATATGTGTGCCGCACATGGAGGGTACTTTATACAGAGTAAGAGATGACTAATTATGCCTGCCAAATGCTTTAAATTTGTATTGGGCAATGGCTAATTTGCAAAGGGAATGAAAAAGACAGGGGTGTGAGGAAAATGGCTTTTCCAGAGATCTAACCTAAAGTAATTATGCAGTTAATTATTAGTGGACTTTGTTACTACTGCAGATCATCAAGAACTATATTTTGCATTATGTTCACAGGGCCTCAGGTGACAGTTCTTGTTACTGAGTAATAATCATAAAACAATGCCCAGAATGACAATGCATTACACTGTAGCTCAGAGAAATCCCCAGAACCTGAAAAATCTTGCATGTTAAGCAAATGCTGGATCAGACCAACAATCTCAGTTGACTGGATATAGAAGGACACCAAAGATTTCGTAAGACAGCTGCCTTGTCACTCTAGAGGATGAAAACCTGCTTACTCCTTTCTGAGGCTTCCTGTTCAGTGTGAAGTTGTCTATCCCTCCCAGGTCCACCCAAAAGAAATCTGAAATGCATTTTGCTGCACTAATTGCTATTCCTAGTAAGATTTAAAATAATAATCAGCATCAATATGGACTTCTATCAATCACAAGGTCAACCAGAAAAAGCAGTATTATTACCATGAAATACACAGAAATAGGTCAAAGCCACAGCTCTCCAGAGGCTGTGGCATTGCTTTGCAGATATTCAGTCCTTTTTATTCTCATGGCCCAAAAAAGAAAGCTTTAAATATTGAGCAATAACAGGCAAGAGACGTTATGAACAAAAAATAGAGCCACAGTGACAACAATGCAAGCAAAGTGTTTCAAGAGTATTTACCTTGATAATAAATACTTTTTTTTTTTCAGTCCTTATTTTAAGTCCAGACTTTCTTTGTCCTACTCCAATTTTTTTTATTGGTAGATGAACTTTTCAGCAATGATGTAAGTCTTGTAGGACTAACATTTGTCAGTTTTACTGCTGAAATTATTTAAGCATAAAGAACAATAAGGAGGGCTCGTGATAATCCTATATTCCTGTGAAACATAAATTAACACTGCTTACAGCTATTGACACAAATGTACAAATAATCAGCACATTCCTTTGACCAAGTCCTCAGTTAATCAATGCCATTATGACATAATTTATTAGATGTTGGAATCTACAGGCTCTTCTATTTCAGAACTTCTAGGTACTTTACAAAGATTAATTAATTTTTATAAAGCCCATGGGAAATTTACTCCTGCTGTACAGATGTGGAAACAGACATGGAGAAGTTAAGGGATTTGCCCAAATTTATATAGGAAATATGAGTCAGTTTGAGAAAAAGAACTTGTGCCTTTTCCTTCTCTCTTCACTTTAATTAATTGTCAAGTAATAGCAATGAAAGTCATATAACATCATAGGGCAGCAAAAATGGAAAATAAGAAAAATATCTCCACTAAATATATTTCAATAAAACTACGGAAAAATGTAATCTGACCTAAGCAACAAGTTTTTTGGTAATTCGTAATGATTTATGAAAGTTCAATGGATAATAAAACTCCCAAGGTTTGTGCATATGGAAACAATAATAAGAGTGTATCACACAACGCAATTCAACATTCAAAATATTTCTCATACCACAAAAACATCACTTGTAAACCTTCATAGAATGAATCATAAACACCAGGTATAATTTAATTATGCTCAGACCATGCATAAGTAGATGAATATTTATCCATTTCAAAATATTTTATGCTTTTATTATAGTTATATTGGTTGGACTAGAAAATTGCTATTCATAAGTCTAGGATCTCCAGGGGCTTGAGAAAAACGGTTTGTTTAGGTTGGTGCAGGTGCTGTGATTCAGCACAGTAACACACAAGCTGCTCAAAGACTGTATACCAAGAATCCATGGCTTCCTTCCCAGTGACTCAAGCCAGGTTTAAGAAACCATAAAAATGAACAGAGCAATAAATCTCCGCCTACTTTTAAAAATTATTTACCAGGAACTTCTCTTGTGATGAAACACTCTGGTATCCAAAATGATACTGACACCTTCAGGTTTATATGAACAGGCTAAAGTTCCACAGCCTGGCATTATATAACCCTAAAAATTATGTCAGAAAGGGGGGGAAAAAGGAAGAATATCCATAGGCCAACAGGACTTAACCAAAGCATATGAGTAGCACCTGGCAATATGAACAATGTGAATGAACATAGTGAAAAACTGATAAGAAATTATTTTCCCTAATCTGATTCTTAGAAATCAATTCAGAGTTTTGAAATGGCTTTCAATTTTTATTTTTTTTAATTCATTAATTTCAAATGCAAAGGTTTCCACAAAAATACACGCACCTCTGAAGTCAGCAGTAGCAGCTTCAGAAGTTCATTTTCACAGTGATTTCACAGGATATTCTGAGTTGAAAGACATCCACAAGGATCATCGAGTCCAACTCTTCTGTGAATGACCTGTTAGGGGATCAAATCCACAACTTTGGTGCAGGACTTTCTAAATCTATTTAAATAAACAAAAAACAGAACTACAGAACACATTTTCAGTTTTGGTTTCCTGAATTATCCAGAAAAGCCTAATGGTCATCTTGACTTTTACATTCCTAATATGGCATAGTAAATGGTATCTACTGACTCCTTCAACAACAAAAAAACCCAACACCCAGGATGTCATTCACTGTGTACATCGTCACACCGGCACTCTTTAGAATCTAAAATGGACTGTTAAGGAATTCCAGGTGTTGTACATATATGCCATTCACAATGCATCCAATTTTTTTTAAGATTTGGTAGTTCAGACTCGTGTGACACAAGGTCTTTGTAAGGCTACCATGAATGATGCCAGAAGGATTTGGTTATCATAATAGGAAGCTTTAAAAACAAACAGGTAACAGCTAAGGATTTCAATCTCATTGTAAAGTATTACGACATGACCATTCCTGAATGCTAATGAACACAAACTAGGAGCATAGATTTACAAAATACTTATAAGCTGCTTGCAACAGAAACAAATTTATTGCAAAACTTCTTTCTCAAAGCCCTCACTGTTGCATGCATAAAGATTAATCACTATCTTGATTATCTCTAATTACTATATCCATGTGGAAATCTGTCTTCAAAATGCCTTTGGTATCAAACAAAATGTCTTTAAAGAGAGTTTAATGAATGAAAAAAAGTCATTTGGATAGTAACATGAAATACTGTTTCTGACATTTCTTACTTTCTGTCTAGAGCAGAAACACCACATGAATGCTCCACTCTCACAAGCCACAAATATTCAGTGTATGGCAAACCCAGGAGTCTTGTCGGGAACTCAAACACTTTAACAGAAATTAGAGGGTGGAGCTTCAAACCAGAGGGACCTGGTAAAAGTTGTGGCCTGGCCCAGCAGAAAACTTACAAAGTTCAACAAGAAGTGAAAAGCTCTGCTCCTGGGGCAGCAGCACGGGCCGATCTGGCACCTGCTGAAAACAGCTGGGCAATTACAGTAGATGCCAACTACGTACGAGGCAACTGCACTTCCATGACAACTAAGCCAAACTGTGCAGCTGGGCTACATTAGGAGGAAGAGGGGCAGCAGAGCAGTGGAAGATACTTTATTCTTCTGTGCAGCACTGGTAAGGCTGCAGCTGGAGCACTTCATCCATCTGTGAACCCCTGCTCCAGGAAGAATATGGGGATTTTGGAGAGGGTCCAGAAACAGGCTCCTAATGTGGCCAGGAGGCTACAGCATGTGGCCTTCAAGTCTTAAGCTAACTAAAGCTGGTTTGATGCTCATGCTTTGAGAAGAAAGTCAGACTGGATGACCTTGAAAGGTCCCAGTCAACCAACGTTTCCCTGATTGTGACAAGTGATTCCTCTCTCAACATGTTATTAGAGAACATGCTCCATGCAGGATAGATATAATCATGTGACAAACAGTAGCAACAAAGGGAAGCACACTACTACTGCATACTAGGTACCTTAGAAAAATTGAAATATAGCTCGATAATAGTAGATCAACTCATAGCAACAGGGTATCCTTTGAGATTTGCATTCTTGAGAAAAACTCAGTGCTCAAGTGTGTGTGTGTGTATGTATGTCTATAAGGCCTAGCATGATCAATAATGAACACAAAGTCAAAGAACACATCATCTGTTCACACACCATCCATAAAGAACCTCTAAGTAATAAAAAACACCCAAAAAACCCTCTTATAAGTCATTACCTAGCTGCACACACTTTAATGAGGGGGGTAGAGGGTGTGTGCATGCACATTGTAGAATATTTTAAGCAGAGACTTCAAGGTAATAGGAAATTGAGTATGTATAAAAGATCAATTTTCTGAATTTTTGACATTCTATACCTCATGTAAGACAGTGATCCTACAAAATGTTCAAAAAAAGTATCTGAAATTCATGAAGTTAATGAAACTCTTCTGATTATTAATGTGCACTTAGATGTAGAACACCTTCATAACAGTGGGAGACAGAAACTGTTCTTCCCAAAACAATTTTGTGGAAATCTCTTAAAGAGATTTTCCTTGACTCTGCTTTCTTACATACACCGTTCTTCAACACGTTCTCACAAAAACATCCAAGAAAGAGCTTTGTGAAGAGTGCTTACAGAAAACTCATTCAACTGATGACAATGATTAAGGAGCACAGAAAACTGCAAGAATATTAGGAATACATCTCTATTTTCCAAAGGGCATTAAACTACTCAGAATTATACAGCTGCAAGTAAAGCCAAAATGTATCCACCCCAATCACATTGTATCCTGACCTGTTAACAGGAGTAAACTACACTGGAAAACACTTATATTTGTCCCCAATGTCTTATACAGTTTCCTCTAAGCATGATAAATGCAAGAATCTTCACAGTACATCCATATAATTAATTTTGCAGCATTTGGAGTGACCATACAAAAAATAGGAAGGATTTTAAATTTTCACTTTTCCTCTTTTTCTTCATCAGAAGAAATAATAAACTCCTTACAAACTTGTAGCTCTTGGAGGTGCAACAAAGAAAATCAAATTAAGGAACTTTGTGGTTTGTTTTTTCAGAAGACAGCAGGTAGAAAAGGATGAGAAATTCCTTTGCCATTCATACATACCATACCTAAAGGAAAGTGTGAATCAATGTTTTAATTAAATACCAGAATCACTTGGAAAAACAAACAAACAAACAAACAAAAAACCAAAAACAAAACAAAAAACCTCCAGATCTTTTTTTTTATCCATTGTTTCATGTGAGCATAAATATTAGTGTTACATCAACAAATTTTAAAAAAATTAAGTAGCAGGGAGGACAATGTGAATAAACAAGATTTGACTATCAGGGGGTTTTCCTCATATAAGAAACAATTTTATCATGTCTTTATTTTAGTCAATCATTATCACCATGAGTGTTCTGGCCAAAGGATCTGCTGTCAGATTTGTCATGTTCATGAAAGGACACTCTTTTGGAACAAGAAAGTACAAGAATTTAATAATCACAGAACACAAATGCTTGGCGTGGTTACAACATCAGCACCTCCACATTTACTGGAATCAAGGACAAATCTAAGGTATTGAACCACTAAGTTTTAAAAACACCGTGCTTCATGCAAAAACAACAAACAATTGCTTTTGTCTGCCTCAACTCAAGACTGAGCAGAACTAATTTCCTTTTTCAACCACAAACTCTCTAACCATTTGACCAGCTGCATTGTTCTCACAGTAAGAACACAGGGAACAAAGGCAGGCATTTATTGATATAAAATGGTCATAAAAATATGTTAATACATCTTGATGGTTATTATATCCCCTAAAGTTAATTTATCCCAAATTTACAACAAACAGTTTGTTTGAATGTTCCTTTTACTAGCTTCTGTTACATGAAGCTGTTTGGGATAAAACTGACCCAGCAGGCATAGAGAGCCAACAGTGCAATCAAGGTTGTAGAATAGAAACCTATCAAAATTCTTAACTAATGTTCTCAAATAGAAGTCAAATACAGAAAATGTAATTAAAATCCACGAGTGACTATTTACAAATTCCCATTTCATTGTGAGAGTTGCTGCCTTCAGCACCCTCTCTGGTAGTCAGACCACGGGCTGACATGTGGCAGGGATGCAGTGTGTCCAGCAGACCTGCAGCTGCAAGGGGCTGTAGTGGCCCAAGGAGAAGGGATCGCTGCCTCAAGGCTCAGGGAGAGCAAATGGACACAATGACCAGGGCAGGTTACTGAACCAGGCAGTGCTCAGCGGGCATAGGCACAAGGGTTGTGTTGCACAGGGCCCTGCCAGTCATGCTGATAATGTCCCAGTCAGATCCTCCTCCAGTATAAATTTTGACTGAGATGGATCTTTTTCATTTATTTACTCTAGGACAATGTATTTATAATATGTCTTAATCATCTATCTGAAAACCTTTATAAATACCCAAGGGAAAAGAAATCCAAGGACAACTTGTGTTGCAATTTTCATAGGATATGGAGAGACAAGAGATCACAGCAAAGTCCATTTAGTCACTCAAACTTAGGAGTTTGGCAAAGTTCATTAAAAAAAGTAACAAGTTATCTGAGGTGGTGCACCAGACAAAAAAAAAAAAAAAAAAGGAGGAACATTTAAGGAGTAGTAAGTCATAAAAGAACAATTTCACAAAGCTACCAAAAATAGAATGTCAACAAAAAAAATTACCACCACCACTAAAGTTGACCCCTGCAACAAAACCAAAAAATTTACAAAAGCATAGAGAGAAAAAAAAATATTAAACCATGACTCTGCTATACCATCTTTCAAATTGTGGAACTGAGGCAGAGGAAGTAGTACAGTGTAGAAAAATCACTTGTAGCAGATAGAATCTTCTAATTCAGCATTCATACACAAACAAACTAAAATCAATCCTTGTCTGCTGAGACATGATTCCATATAGACATGCAAGATAAGAGGAGAAAATCTGTGCAGATCTGGCATGTTTGTACTGAGCAGGCAAAACACAGCCAACACTGAGACTCTGCCCTTTGCTTACAGAGCACCACACTGCAGGAAGGAGTATTCCTCTGCCTCAGCATTCAGAAGGGCGGACAGGAGCGCTCTCTCAAAGGCTGTACTAGCAACAAGTACATGCCATCAACCATTGTGCGAAGCTAGGAAAGAAAGTAAAGTTGTTTTTCGAAAAAAACCCTAGTAAATCTGTACACTCAGCACACTAAGATGTGTCATATAATCTTTAGAAATTATATCTGAAACTATTGCCTGTTTTTCAATGAAATACTTGTATATTCAAGCCCATTCCCACAGTCATTAAAGATAAACAGCTCCTGACATAATTGTGGAGTTCTATTTTCAGAAAGTTTTATTTATTTCTAAGTGTTTTAATGTGCATCTGTTTACATAAATATTTAGATATGTGAAAGCACATCCTGCTCAAGCTGCTCTGATAAACAGAAGTCAGCTGTTACTCCTTTTCCACTCCTGACTCCACTTGGAGTGATGCCTATTCCCCAGCTCTTGCTTATAATGCAGCCATTGTGCTCAGAACCAGGAGTTTATAAACACATGCTTCAAAAATGTACTCTGGCTTTCCAGCAATATATTTCAATGGTTCTTTTATCATTAGGTTGCACTACAGTTGGTGTGTCTCAGTGCACTAAAAGTTTACATTTCTCCACAGGGCCTAACATGGGATATGTATTGACAGTATTAGCAAACCTGGAAGGTGACCAGGAAGAGTGAATTGTAGAGATGAAGGATACACTATTATCATTTTATGTGTAAGGTTATTTCTACATGCTACTTCCACTGAATACAGAAGCAGAGTAGATGGATTATGAGACGCAATATTTAAATCTACCAGTTGCTCATCTCTTTGTTTGCTTAACACACAAGAAAACTTAGTACAGAAAGATGAGGAACAGAGAGAGAGTGAATGTTCCTACAATCTGAAGACTGGACTAGGAGTCAGTAGATCTGGAATAAGCTTCCACATTTGCCACACAGGTCTCATGTGAGTCTGGAAAAGTCTTAGATTCTGGGCCAAAAACATATTTAGCACATCCCACTGACTTCAGTTTCTGGCAAGACTTGAGTCCTATGTGACATCCTAAATCTACTGAAATTTTTCCTGTTACTTGAGCCACTGAATGAAGCTTTCTTTTACCTCAGAAAAGATAATAGAGGTGTTCTTTCTTTTTTATACTTATATATATAATATATATATATGTATTCTTATTAGGGATTAAGCTTTGTTTACCACCCAGAATTACACTGGACACTTTCTTCATTGTAAAATCAGTACTTGCCCAATAAAACTTACCAATTCTATGAGACAAACTTCATCAAAGTCACTGCTGCATCCTTACATATATTTGTCAAGCATATCCTAGTTATATTTTAGTATATACCAAACTTCTGGAGGTCAGCAATTCAGAACACTTTGCAGTCCAATAAGTTGATTATAGATCATAAGATTCTGGAAAATGCTTCTGATACTCTAATTTATTTAGAGTTAAAACCAACATGAAACTTTTGCATTAAAAAAACCTGAGGATAGGCTATAAGTACTATTCGTGCTTTTGAAAATGGAATCCAAAATTCCACAAGAAAAGTAAAATTAATATTTCTACCTAGTCCAATCTTTTCCAAAACTCATTTTTAGATCACACTCATTTACTACCAGTAAAAATCTTCACAATAAGTAGTCAATGACCTAGGCCAGTTCTCACAGAAGTCAGCAATGGCTGAGTCTAATTACTGGTTTATATTAAACCTCCCAATTGTCCCCAGATACAGACTATTTATTTTGAGTATGAGAACTGGATCTGTTTCAGCTGAAGTTAAACTAAAGGTGCATTTCAGCTACATAGGTATGCAGCCTATGTGACCACATGAGAGCTAGTCTGAAGTAAATCATCTCAAAATGCTCACACTCTATCCTCTGTTTTGTTCTACAGTTCAATCTCTACCAGCCCTCAATATTTCTCAAGGAAGACAAAGTCTCATTGAGACTTAGAGGCTTTGCTCCTAAGAAAGTGAATACAGAACAAAGGTTATGACCTGGTTATTTTTCCATCTGTTCTGAACAGTTGTATATACAATTAAATTAGAATGATTCCTGGGAAGAGGGGAAATATTTTCCTACTCTTCCTTTACCTTTTCAAAACGTTTTTTTTTCAGTTCACAACCCTTTCTTCAAATCTTTCACTTTCATGCTCCCAAAGAATCACCGCTAACAATACATCCAGGTTAATAATGGGTTTTTTTAAGTTAGAAGACAAAATGGATGTCTGTTTTGTTTTTTTTTAATACAAGTTTTAAGTTTACATAACTATAGTCCCTATTTGTTTGTTCTCAACAAATCCAAAAAGCCACGTAACAAATATGAACTATGCAAATGACTATTCAGTTTTCATTTTTTTCAATCGAGTATGACAACTCAGCATAAATGCATTAGATTAGAAGGGATTAAAACAAACTGCAGATACTCAAGTTCATCAGGTCAAAACTGTATGTTCTTATTACTTTAAAAAAAAAAAAAAAAAAAAGCACCAAAACCAACAAATGAAAAAACGCGCACAAAACCAAAACCCAACAATCACTATCTTACTGCTACTTAAAAAGTAATATTAGAAGCAACCAAAATATGCATATGGGAACCTTTAAACATAAGTTTTGCAATGAAGGCTAAATCTTGTGACTGGTTTCTGACACTCCAGCAGAACATGGAGGTAGCTGCTAAACCTATGATGTTATCTCCCTCTAAGAAGCATTTTTGAGTAGCATAAAGTCATCAAAATATTTGCGTCCCAGTTTCTTTATACAGAGCATGCTGCTGGGGAAAATAACATGTACGATAAGGAGGCCTTTTTTTTCCTTCCTCCAACACTAGCTGAGTGTCCAGCCTGACAATAAAGAATTCACTAAATGTCCATGTTGAGCAGCATCAAAACATTCCAGGATGAAGCACTATTTTGTAAAACAAAAATAAAATAAAAAGAAGATAGATTAAAAAAGTAAGCATACAGGCAGTTTCCACATATGTCATCATACAGTCTTGAAAACTATGCCACTGTGGCCATTCAAAAATTACTAACTTTAGGGGAGATTAATTTGTACCATCTTCCAGATGCTGTGAAGCCACAATGTCCCAGATATCCCCAGAAGGGTGTGGTACCACGCACCAATATCAGTAGCTAAGAGCAACAAGTCATAATAAGGACTCATGTCTGAAAGACAAGAAAGGAAGAAACCTGCTTCATCTTTCTTTGCTGTTCACCTCTAGGTCATTTATATCATTACAAGGAAAAAGAAAAGAACATATATTATGAGAAATTGTATGGAAAATCAGGAAATTTCAGTTACTATGTTGAGGCCTGGGTCAGTTTTACCGCTTCTTTGAAAAGCAATCAATTTTAAGTCAAAATCCATACTTCTTGACCAAAGAAATTACAGACATCCTGATATCCAAAATTTTGTTATTCGGTAACTACAACAAATGTAGCATTATTTTAAGTGAATATTTTATTTCAAAACATTTACATACAAGCATGTTGATATTTTAAATTGTTACTAGAAAATGTTCCAAGCGGTAAATAATATCATTTGCCAGTCAGAGACTTTCCCTCCCTCCCGCTTCCCCTCCATTTTTGGAATCAACGTCAAGAGAGATGTGCATCTTAAAAAAGAAAGAAAACTCAATCAGCACTTGAAAGGACCACTGGGAATCTTCCAATGAGTTCCAGATGTTTGGCCACTGATGCATTAATGCTTGCACCATGGAAAATCTTTCCAGGTGTTTGCAGTTTCATACATTGTTGCACAACAGGGATCATAAAGCTATTTCCATGAAGGAAGGCCACACTTAATAAAAGGCATGCAAATGACAGAATACCCAGACTAACTATGACCATGGCAGGAACATAAAAACATACGAGTATAACACCACTGCAACGTGGTTGTTCAGAGCATGCTGGACAAGCATCTTGCTGTCCTAGATATGCACAGTCCTGCAGCAGAGTCATGCAGCAGGTTTATATCTGACAGAAGAGAAGCCTGGGACAGGTCAACCTCCAAAGACAGCCTAACCTGAGATGCTCATTAACCTGAGCTTTAATTTCTATTTCAGAGGCAACACTGACTGTAGAGACAAATGTTAGTTTGAAACGTAACGGATTCCATACTTCTGATTTGGTAACCAGACAGGTAATCAGATCTAAGTGAGAGCTTCTGGAACCTCCCTAAACTGCTATAATAGATCCAAATTAAAAGGATATTTACATGATTATATAAATAACATGAAATTCCAGGTTAGTCAAGCAAGGACAGTGCTAGAGTTTGAATTAGCATTTCCAATATTTTGACTTATTTTGCCAGTTTCCAAATGTCAACCCTAAAATGCAGCAGACACTACTTACAGTGTTCAGTTCCTTTGGGTTAAAGCCATAAGCTACATATATTACCACTTAATGTTCTGGAAATTTTATTTGTTTTTTTGCCTGAAACAACATGAACAATTAAAAAGTTGTAAGTGAATAAGATTATGGTTAAGTTTAGGAATTTTTCTAAAACATATATATAAGAAGCACTAAAAGGAAAAAACAACACACAGAGATTTGGTTTATTTAACTACTAAGTAAACATTTTGTTTTTAAAGGATAAATTCCTTCTGGTTTAAAAAACCAGATTAAAAATTATGAGTCAGAAGCACATACACCTAGCAAAAATGAAACCCAGAGAATAGACTTCAAATTCTGACATCTGCAGTGGTCTCTTATCTAAAAGAGAAGTATTCAGAGCTACTCAAAATGTTTCAGTTGGTTTTTTCCTTTGTGCATTCTAAGTGTGTTTGTTTCTGCATCACTAAGCTATGAATCATAAAAATCAGAAAGAGGCTTTTAGCATTTATCTATGAAGGGCTAAATGCAGCAACAACAACCACCCAGCAAACTGAAAACCCTTAAAGCTCCATATAGGATAAACTACACAAAATAGTTTAAATAAGTGCCATTCACCCCAGGCCAATAACAGATCATTCCACACCATGTTCATTCAGCATTTATAAAGCTTGACTGCAGCTCAGATCTCTACAAACATATGTTGAATTCCAAGTCTGAGTTTCTCAGCAGCAGCACATACCACCGTTCATTAGGTTTTAAGTACGTACTTGACCAGAAATCACCTTGTCTTCTTTCAAATGGCATTTTCATTTAGACTCATTAACAGGATTTAAGCTTTTTGGGTTTTATAGTTATCTTGCTAATCGCCTCTCCAAACTTTTAAGTCAGGTTTTGGTTGTGGTTTTGTTCCTTTTCTTTTTTTAATTTGAGCACTACGCATGTGTTTGATAAGAGAACAAAATATAGTATACAATGGTGAAACTATAAACCAAAACTGTATGATTCGGTCCTGGTTAGAACACTGGAAGACAGCTATGGAAGATTCTGAGGGCAAATGGGAACTCAATGAAATGGAGTTGTGTCAAAAGGATGTGGTTGTTTCTATTGCAATTAAACAAATTTGAAATGCTTCAAAGGCAGCTGGTAATACACTTCATGCATTATCTCTGAAGACATGATCTCACATAAACTACAAGTCATCTGCATACTCTGAACAACTGTTTTAATTACACGAGGTATGAAGTACAGTAAAGGTAATTCAGAATGAAATTGTTCTTGAATAATACATCATTCAAGCGTGTTTGACTCAAAATAAAAAAGAACGAAGAACAAAGAAAACATCAAAGGTCAGAAGCACAATTTGCTTTGTTTTCCTTACTCTATATTTCTTAGTTGACTCATGACAAATCAGTATAATTTAATAGCACTTTTATTTTAGGACTTTTTGAACCTGTCTGGTTCCTGTTTAAACACGATGGACAACAGATCTACCTCTATTTTCAAAAAGACAGCAATATCAGATTTCTGTATTTATCAGTACAGACTTAAAAGGACAGTAGCATTCTTCATAATTTAAAGAGGTATTTAACTCATACAATCACATAATGATTATACATATTTCTAAAGACATTCAATCAAAGCCAGTACCTAAATCACTCTGGTTCCTTTGAGGGTAGATAAATTGCTGTCCTTTATGCATAGGAGAGCAAGAGGAATATACATGACAAAATTATAAACATCTAGGAATAAGAGCAAGATCCCTGATTCAACATCTAAATTATTCCACTCGTTAAAGTCCAGAAACTTCAGTCAACCTCTTAGCTATTCATCTAAATTCCCTCCTGTAGCACCAGCCACTTTCAGTTCAGCCATGCTACTTCTCCATCCCTGACCAAGCAATTCCATCTTTATAAATTTACATGTGTATCTTTTCAGAAAGCAATCAGTAATTTCAAGTGCATTGGTTTTTGCTTGTCCTGAGATATCTCTGAAAAAAATGCTTGATTTTTAGCAGGTGCTGAGCACCCATATAATAAAAACTAAATCCCTGTCTAATACTGGGGATTTCAAACTTCAGACATTTACAACCTAAATAACTTTTGAAATCCATGGTAAATTTTCCTCAGCAAACATATATACCACATTTAAGAGAAAAGTAAAATTTCAGAAAAAAAAAGGAAAAAAAAAAACTCCTCTGTGTTTGTATGTAGGTATCTGTTTTTACTCTCTGTTTGGCTGACGTTCCACAAGATGTCTTTTTTACACTGCTTTCAGATAATTTGTTAACTGCAAGTTAACTGATAATTTGTTAGCTGAACTCTTTCTTGTTCTGGTTTACTATAGAACTCCATAACCTAATGTACTGGATTGGTTTAATAATGAGTAAATCAGACTTGACAGTCAAAATTAATATGGTGGTTCCTCCAAAATTCTCCCTACAAGTACAATGTTTCTATCAATATCTGCTAAATCTCATGATCTTTGCAGAGGTCTCTCTTAAGTAAGACCCTTTTGGAATGTTAGGATTTGTGGCTGTAATGTTAATATGAGCTGAATCTGTAACAGGATTGATCAATCTCATTAGCTTCTGTGAGAAATATGCCTAGTTGTTCTAATTATTCATGTTCTTATGTTCCAAATACATTAAAGCAAATACTCAGTATTTCCCCACTCATTTTCTCCCCCTTTATGGTTTAATCAACAACCTCAATACTGTGGGATAAAACTTCACATCATGCCCCACACTTTTATGGGATTCTAAAGCTGCTTGTGTTGTTTGGCATTACATATTTTATATAGTATTGCTTATCCTGAGTGATACAGGGGATACAAGGATATGCATTAGCCTATGTTTGAGATGGCTTGATCCAGTACCTCCAAATAACAAATCCACACAAAATAAAAGTCTCTGGTTTACCTTAAGTGTCCAAAAAATGTTTCAGGCTTCTCAGATGTTTCCAGGGGCAACAGCAGTATAGCTGATGACACAGTTATCAATTAATTGAAACTGGCAGCATTTTGAAAGGTAATATTTTCACAAGAAACAAGCAATAAAACATTAGGAAAGTATAATTTTCTTCATAAAGAAGAAAATAGAAAATAATAAAATAGAATCTTTTATTTTCATAGAAGAATACAAAACTAGTCTGCCTCCTGAGACTGATATCTCTTTTGGTAACCTTTTTTTTTAAGTAATCAAAAAAATTAATGAATTTTCAACCAATAGGATATTTATTAGCTATTAGTTTCAGGTACTTATTGTTTTTTTCTTTCACATTGTGCATACAAATAGGTACATCATATGCTGTGATTTCTACTCTGACCAAACAACTACTCCTTTTATTTTTTCTGGGGGAAGGAGTTGGAGAAAGGTGCAGAAAATGAAAATTCTCCAGCCAATTAACTCAGATCAAAAAATATGTTGTAACTGAGGCACCTTTTATATCAAATAAACTAAAAATTAGACAGATTTATTTTTCATGAAGTTACGGTCACTTTTTCAGCCCAAATTTGCATTAGTAAAAATAGTATTTGATATTTGTTCCCTGTTAAATCCAAGGCAAATTGAATTCCATTCAAATATCTACAGTGAACTTCAATTAAACTAACATTTGCCTTCGAAATTATAACTTGTGACAACTGCTACAAATGAGAACTATTAAGGAAGAAGTAAATAATTCCAAAGAATACATTTCATAATATATGCTTAGTAACCTTCTCTGACAAGCTTGGATGAAAAGATTTCTTTCTCTTATCTCTTTTTTCCACCAAATTGCTTCATTTTTATTCTTAATTCATCTCTCCCTGATTCTCTCTATAGCCATATGACCCTTTGCCTTGCATTTCAATTAGATATTCTCATTTATTCAAGGGTGATTTTTTTTTTTTTTAAAGTATACTGTGGTACATTCAGATCACAGATTTAAGTATATATTCATGTCATGGATGACATCCTTGATGTAAATTTATTGGCTGTTTTTGTTACTCATCGACACTGGGGTTGTCCTCCCTCATACATGCTGTTCTCCTCCTGTTTACCTTGGGGAGATTCCCAAGGCAGATGTGATACATAGGGCTCTCTCCTCCCCCAACCCCAACATATCATAAAGCAGATTGCAACACACCACTAACTTCCACTGCCAGTATTTCTTACACAGAGACAGGGCCAAATTCTTCTGGTCTCATCATTTCAAGCACCACCACTGAGCTTATAAACACAAGACGGAAACCAGGAACTTAAAATAGAGAGTTCTTGTGATATGTACACGGACTCTTAATTCTATTCTCATCATTCAAGAACACAGAGAAAGGGTGTGTGGTGAAAACATAATTAACTGAATTATCATATTTCATTGTGAAAGCAAAAATTGGCACATTTGGGGAAAAAAAAGCTGACATATTACAGCAGTACCAGCTCACAGCACATAGGCCAAGGCTGCATCTAAAATTTCCATTACAAACTTTAACTTACTTCTACTTTCAAGACAGAGCAAACTTTTCAAGCTAGATTGGTACTGAATTCCTGATGTAATTTACTGTGAAGTGGTTTTAACAAAATTAATTAGAAAGAAACAGAAAGTTAACAAACTACTCAACCTGGAATATATGGAAGTTACTGCCTCTTTTTAAGGAGGAAAAAAATAATTAAAAAGAAAAATCTTAGTTGGATTTAAGCAGTAGTTATACATTTTTCATTGAAAAAACTGTAAAAATATATTTGGTTGAAACTACACACGTGCATCCACATTTTTAACAAGTTATTGTACTATTCATATCCATATTAACCTCACAGCATGATACACTGTAGTGATGAACTACAGATGCCTCGCCAAATCTGTTTGTTCCTCAATCATGTTTAAAGTCTATTTATAGATTTGAGGTCTTTTGTTTTATTACATAACAGATATGAGATATTTGAAATTATATTAAAAGTAACATTTTGCAAATGTTGCAATGCATTACCTCCATGTATATTGCCTAGTCTTTAGCAACAATGCTGAACATTGTCCTACCACCAATTAACACATAGTAAAATTTTGGAAAATAAAATATTGTAAAAGTCACAGTATGAGACAGAGGCCAGTAATGCTTCTGAAATTAATTGGGAATTTATCTTGAAGATCCAATACTAGCACCTTCCCTGTCACTAGCTGTGTGACTGTACTGTGGCAAAGTCCGAGAGAATCAGTCATTGATGAAGATCTCAGTTTGCCAGGTGCTTTACTGATAAAAGGACTGCCAGTTCTGCCAAATAAGTGTTAATGTAAGCTGACAACAGTGTTACATTTTAAAGATATACTAGCTGTCTCAAAATAAGCCTGTTTCCATACATATTTAGAATCAGACCTATCAAACCTTTTCCTTGAGTTAGCTGAGATACTCTCCAAGTCCTTTTCATGGATTTCAAGTAACTCAACTTCAGTTAAATTTATACTCAATCTTAACTAGATTGTTTTTTCAATGACTGTATGAGCACAAGTCTGTTTTGCTTGCTGCTGATGAATAACTAACTTGAGAAAACTGATAGAGAGGAAGAAAAATAAGGAAAATAGGACTTCAATAATAATTTAACAATTTCTTCATATGTTATATAGATTAAAAAAATATGTAAATCTAAAATCATTATCTTATTTCTGTGTTTTTGCAATACATACTTAAAATACGTGAGGTCCTCATTTTCTGACAATTCTCCATGGAAAAACTCCTCATCTCATTTGCCTGCCCTCTGAGCCAAAAGTTTACTATTCAGTTGTGGGGAAAGATTTTTCAGATTTAGTAAAGAGAAAGAAATAATATTTTTCTCCTACAAAAGATTAAATCCAACTTTTTCTCTAAAAAAGAAATAAAACTATGACTTTAAAAAAATTTTAGTTTTCTCATAGATGAACTATAAGTTACATTGCTTTTATCAAAATATTTTCTTGATATTTTTAAGCTGTGATACCAGCAAATTGTGATGAGTTTGGGTGTATAACAATAGACAACTAATGCTGGATGAAGGAATGCTTGGATACGAAGGATGATTCTACTAATGAGGAACATCTGAGAAGTATATAACACAAACGAGATGTTGTATGTTTTCCATAGTTCTGATTATACAAAAAAAAATATAATTCAGCCATTCCTAACAAACATTTGGCCTTTACATAAAAGTACATGAAATGTGCTGCTTTTTTTATTTTCCCTAGGCAGAATGAACACTTTCCTGCTATTCATTATACTTCATTCCCCCCACTGCTTGCATAAAGCAACCTAATATCATGCACAGGATAACTCCATAAATTTAACAAGAAGGTATCAGAACAAAGGATAGGAGCAGACAGTCGTCCTTTAAAATTACATGTATGTTCTATAATATGTAATATTTCTGTTAAACTTTCAAAAGGATGCTACACAACTAATTCAATGTCTTATCTAAATATCAATAAGTAGATTTTAAGCCATTAAAAACATACTTGCTTCATTAATTTTAACTGAAATTACCCAATTGCCCTTTTACCTACCCTCATGTCCTAAAAAGTTTACACTTCCAGTGCAAAATATTAATTTACTTTTTCCTTTTCAAAATACAGCTCTAGTTCAGTCTAACCTAGGGTATTATAAGTATGTGAATTTGGCAGTAAGTTGACTTTTTGAGACAAGTTAAATTATCCCCTACTGCAGCATAATTAAACTATGTAACTCAATAAAAATAAACGTAGAAGGAACTCAACCCAGTAACTGTAATTTGCCCATTCTCATGTCACTAACACATCGCAGTCTTAAAACAAACATACTTTTCATTATGACTTCTTTAAAGGAGATCAAATCTGAATTTTTAAAGTATGTCAAGCAGTTTCATGCGAGGCTAATATCCAAGGGTGGATTCAGGCTCCTTTTGACCTCTGCAGACTATATATCCGTACTGTCCAGTAATTTAACTCCCTCATTGACATTGCATGCAACACTAGTTCTCTCTAAACTACTTTTTTCTGCAAGGATGAAGAGGAAAACCTGGAACATGTTAACATGGGTCATTCAAGATTCCTGATATCTGGGACCTGATAAGATGGTTGATTCCACTCAAAGCAAGGTTTGGAGCTTGACTATGCCATGTTTCAGCCCCGTACCTGGGTCAGTCTTTCAAAAGTTCCCATGTAGTCTTGTCCCTTCAAACACCTCATGAGCCACTCATGGCACACAACACAGATCCTTCTAGGCACACTGTAAACCCACAATTTCTTCAAGATGAAAGCTATTTTTTCCATTATGCAGGTACTTAGTAATTATGATAGGACCTGTGGGCTGTACAAGGCTTGATGGACATACAGGCTGAGTACGAGGCAGTGAAGCTGCAGCCAGTCTCACAGGGTGGATCTGCCCTAGCAGTGGCTGTTACTTCCCGCTCTTTGTCACATGTACCAGGGGACACCTGCCTTAGCACTATAGGAACTCAGTTTCAAAATGCTATAAACATGTAGGTACATACAGAGATATCAGCGGCACTTCCTATTCTAAGTTTGATTGCTGTAATGTTACATTTTTTATATGATTTATGACAAAAATAATTTGCTGTTGGCTTTGTATGTTTCCCCTACATTTTTCATTTTACCTTATTATCAAAAGTGCATGCAATTTTGCATGCAACTTTTATAACTCTTTGGTGAAGTCTTAGTTCTGGAGACTTTCAGGACCTCAGTTCTCTGAATAGAGAGATCATTTTGAGTAGAAAATGTACTTCCACTTTACTATAATGCTTTTTGTCCTAAGAACACTTGCATTTGGAGGCCACATCTAGCCCCAGCTGAGAGCACCAACAAAACTACTAATTGTTTCAACAGATTTTGCACCAGATTCTAAATCCACAACGACAATGTTTTTTGCAACTGAATACACTTTTGCCTGCTATTCAGATATTTCATTAACTTTGCAGATTAATAAGTTTTACTGTTATGGAAATTTAGATTTCTCTTCTGCAGTCTTTGGCAGGTGGCTTCATACATCTTCAAATTATTTAGCTCATGTTTAAGGCCCTTCCAGTCACAGCAGTCTCCCGTGTATTTTCCCAATAAAACCGAGTTTCAGCTAATAAATAATGAGCTGACAAAAACCCAAAACAAACTAAAAGAAACCCACTCCTTGAATTAAGATGTTAAAATATTTGGAAGCAATGAGGAAAATTATATGGTAGAGAAAGAGGAAGTAAAATAAATACCTTCACAGCGTAAAAATATTCAATCTTAGATGTCTTGATAGGTCTTTACCCTTTAGATATACCTATATCTGTGTTAACAAGCCAAGAAGAGCAAGGGCCCATCTGCTGACCCTAAAGCCAACTGGCACAGTCAGGCCACACACACACTGTAAAACCTTTTAGACTCTGAACTAGGATTGCAAAAGTCAAGCTACCACAGCAGGACTTGGCCCTCGCCCAGGACTGGCAAGTGTTACTGACTCACTGGGTTACCAACAGGTAGGTTACACAGGTGGTTGATATAACTAAGCATAAGAAAAACATGAATTGCCAAGCAGAGAGACATGTGAATGCTTCTCTTTGTGAGTGTGGCACTAAGACAGCCCAGAACACAGAAGAATATATGTAACTAAAGAAGCAGATAGCTCTCAGTCCATGAATATTAATAAGCCACAGCATATCACTGTCAGAGGAATTGATAGATGGCACTAAAAAACAATAAAGCCTTTTGGTTTTGAAAATGAGCCATTTGAAAGACTGGGAGGCCCATAGCTCTCACTGTACAATATTAAGGGAATCAGTACACTGACCAGAGTGCAAAAGTTGAGATCATTTTGTTGATTTACAGACAGAATGCCAAAAGAACACATAACATACTATTATATCTCTGGCTTAAACTTGAACTCAGCATAAATTATTTCAGGAATGTTTTGCATAGTCTCTTTTTATATCTCCAGTGCAAAATCTATTTTGATTGCATGGCCCTGGAATAAGTCTGTTATTTTTCACATTTTATCATTTTTGGAACCAGTATGCTACAACACAGCTTTCTTATCTTTCAACCCATGCCCCTCTGCCCCATAAGGCAGAAATAAAACACACTGCACCACTTGTAAAAGCAGAGAGACAGACTAGAGTGGAAATCTCCATTCACTGAGGGAAGGTTTTGCATTTCCAAAGGAAAACAAAACAGAAGTTTAGACTGTGGTTAAGCATATGCTATATCAGTGTTCCATAGCTCGGCCTCCTTCTTGAATGCAGGCAATGGTCAAAAGGCAAAGCTGTGAATTTTTGTAAAAGATCATAGATTTCCCAACAGAATCACACACACAATTGACACACCACAGCAAGAACTTGAGATGAGATTTACATATACCCTAATTCCAGTTCAGGAACATAAAGAAAAAAAAAAAAGACATCAAAATACAGAAGAAGATTCACACACATGGAAGAAGAAAAGCACACTTCATGTAGTAATTTAAATGTGTATACATGAAGAACAGGAACCAGTCAGGTCAAAAAAAGGCTCAAACCTGCTGGTAGGAGGGAATATCCATTTATTGTGCCCTTTGCTTCTTCATATTATTCTTCTGTTCACAGAAACAGCCCTAAAGCCCTCTCAAACCCAAGTCTTTTATTGCATCCTATTTAATTTTCAGACTTAAAGATAATAAAGGCTTTTTTTAGTTACCATTTCTGCTGGTAGGGTGAGAGACCAGCAAATCTAATGCTCATACTTGGAAAAGGACTGAAGTTGTTTGAATTTCTATACACCTTTATAACAGGCCAGCTTTAGAATGAGGTTAAGATGAGAGGAAAATAGGTGGACACAAGAAGGAAAGCAATGAAGGGTATCACTGGTGGAGTTCCTTGATCTTTTAAATGTTCTAAGGTACCCATCCTAAAGCCCAGTAAAGTACCAACAAGATATACTGATGATGCAAAATTAGAAGACATTGATAGCATACAGGAGGTGGAGGCTAGATAGAGAAACAACTGGTTGACACAGAACAGGAATAAACGGATTCATCCCAGGAGCCTGGAATTCAAGGTGGAGTTATAGATAAATGCCTGGATTTAAAAACATCTGCTACTCTCTCATTAGCTAGCAGGATTTGAAAGTGTTTATGGTGGTATCAATTTAGGTAGGTCGCTAAATATACACAAAAATGGCCAGTCATATTCAAGAGATTGCTTCAGAATAGAATTATGTAAGAGAAAAGTTTGATAATCCTCTGGGAAGTAACAGAATTTCATACAAGAGGCTTGGAAGGGATAGGACTAATATCTATAAATTCATTGTGGGGAAAGAGACAACCCAGGAAGGAAAAACATCATCTAAGGTAAAGAAAAACAGTGGCACAAGAACAAATGGAGAAAGCATAGCCATATGTGTGCTCAGGCTAGAAATAAGTTTCTAGTGAGAAGAAGAATTTGTCTTAAGACACATTTCCAAAATCTGTCTGGAGAAATAAATGCTTTTCAAGGCAAGATATATCAGTTTGTGCAACATAAATTGTGTTTGTGAGAGTAAACAACTGCACTTGACAACCCTTCCAGCATTATCTAACTTCTGTACATATTGAGTTCCATCACTTTAGTGACTACACAAGTCAAAATAATATGAGTGTGTAGCCAGAGGAGACAAAGCAAGTCTTATCCTGCTGTGTTCATGTGAAACACTTCTGAGAACGCACAGCACAGAAACAGCAGGCAGGTAATTCCTTAGCAGAGCATGCTGCTTCTCAGCGATTAGCAATTGTACTGTTTGTAGAGGTAACTTACAATACTAATGATCCTCTGACCACAAGGAGTCCCACAGTTGTGAGTGACAAGGAAAGGTGGAAATAGCATGATTTATTCCATGTGCTCCCAGACCAACTCCAAGCACTCTGCTCATGCTGCTCAACCCAGTAGGGTACTTTTAAAGCAGTGAACATTGTCTGTACACCAGTAACGAACAGCTTGTAAATTTAGCCTTGAACACTGCTCTTCTCTACATCTGCTTTTCCTTATCTTGGTGTTGATAAATTTCTGTCTTATTTACCCTCCCCCTAAACTGTCATACATTTTCTTCAAGGGGTAGACCCTAAACAGTACATCATTCTTCAGACATGTAAGCAGCAAGTCACCTCCTCTGCAATGCAATTAACTGCAAGATTGTAAAAAGACAAACAAAACCCAGCATCTCGAGCCATATTTATCTGTGGTTTTGTATATCAAACATCAACATGTATAAACAACATAAGGACTACCTAAAGAAAATCAGATTCCCTACAGAACTTGGCATATCTCCCCAGAATGTTTGGGTTGAACTATATCATAATTAGTTTTAATTTGCTGTTACAATTTCAAATTATTTAAGAAAAATAACTCAATACCAAGTAGTCTTTCTAGCTTGTAGAATCAAGTCATCTTCATACCATGCCCTGATTTGCAGTCAATTTGTAAAACTGGATTTTTTAGTAAAATCCAAAGACCACTTTTTTCCCCCTCCCAGAATATAATGTCATTACAAAACCCTATGGAGATTCAGGTTTATTCAGTGCTTTAAATTCCCACAGGCTGCAATAGAGATTAGCTTTGGTAAAACAAGGTTCAATCTTGGAACACTCATTCACGTCAGAGTCATTTCTGAAGCCAATTCCTCCGAGGGACTACCAAAGTGAGTACAGGTTAGGCAATCAGACTAATTATTAATCTATGGAAAGACTCTTTATCATGCAATTCAATCATAGGGTATGACTTAAGACTTTGGAGTAATAATATACATCAGTCATGGCAATTTTGGGAAAGGTAAAAGAAAGATGTTTGACCTTGCTAGCTTTGGAATGGATGTGTGACATTTTAGCTGATATAAACATACCAGTTGAAAGAGGATAGTCTCAGATAGGCAAACATGTCTTCTCCCATTATAAGATTTTTCCATAGTTTAGGCAACTATGACTTTGGTTTGTGTTTGCAATTCAGCTCAAATTTGCAGAAGTTTGTATTTTCTAGATCTCAGCCCATCCATTCTCTATCTTTCATGATTTAGCATTAATAAAGGATCAACAAAAGATTAAAATAAAGACCATTTCACTGGCCACCTGCACCATTGTCCATCATTCATACACTAATTGCTCTTCCTGAATAAACACCCTAAACTAAAGCTACTTACAGAGCTTTATTTTAATTTATATTTTTAATTTAAAGCTTACTTCAGAGCAATTCCTATATTTGAGCATGCCCAAGGAGGAGATTTGAAGCTCTGAACAGACTAAACACTATGGAAAATGGTAGATTCTATTGGTTAATATGCAATATATGGAATGTAAAAATTTCCAAAACATCAGCAACAAAACAATTTTTTATAATAGGCAGCAGTGTGTTTATTTGGCTAATGGCATTGTTCAAAACTTCCTCCTCCCCTTCCTTGTTTGTTTACATACTAGTCAAATAAGAGGTTTTTTCCTGTCTACTTAAATCTCTGTTAATGATGGATGAGCTACCACATGATACATCAAACTTGATATCCTTTTCCAGACAAGACAGATAGCAGTTAAATACAGGGTTGAGAGAATAAAGCTGGATTCACACAAGAGTGGTAAAGTACACACTTAAAACTTGGTCTCCGCCTTAGGGCTTTTATAATCTTGTAGCAACTGGTTCAAATTTGCAGATTATTATGGAGGCCATTTTATTATTCATGAACTTAGCAGGGAGGGGGATTTTCATATTTGCCTCTAGTAGTAAAACTCTGTGCATATTCTATACCATCTGGTTGAAGTTACCTCCTTTTACCATAACTGGCTAGTCAGAAGTGGCATAGGTGAATAATACACATTTATAATTTCAATGGTTTGTTTCAGTTTGAGGTTTGCATGAACATTAAACCTTTTCTGTACTTCATGGTAGTTACAGCCGTCCTCTATTTGAGGTTTGTTTTCTTTCTATGTACATGTAATACACATATCATTATGAAACTACATGATTCCTTAAGCACCATGATAAATTTCGCATCTCAAACATTTTGAATGTCTTACTGCATTCTGATCTCTCTCCACCAGAACGACATCCAACAGGGTATAGGAATTTTCAGAGAACAACCACCTTAAAAATAACCAATTATTGATTTTAGTTCTATATGTGGAATAATATGTATGGAAACAAAAAGTCTGTTATAGATATTAGTCCTGGGTTAGAAGATAAACTACATCTGAACGCTTACTTAATAGAAATGTGTACATAATATATATTTTATACACACACGTAAATATATTAGAATATGGGCATAATATTGACAGGCTGAGATGGCTGGAGTTGTTGAGCTTGGAGAAGAGAAGATTGATAGCAAGCTTATGAAAAAGAGGGAGACTGACATTTTACATCAGCAGCTAGTGATAGCACAAGGGAGAATGGTTTTAAACTGAAAGATTTAGATTCGATATTAGGAAGAAATTCTTTACTTGGAGGATAGTGAGGCACTGGAATATGTTACCAAAACAAATTATGACTGTCCCATCCCTGAAAGTCTTCAAAGCCAGGCTGAATGGGGCATTGAGCAACCTGGTCTAGTGGAAGGTGTCCTTGCCCATGGCAGAGGAGTTGGCACTAAATGATCTTCAAGGTCACTTCCAACCCAAACCACTCTATGATTCTATAATGCTGATTTTCTTCCTCCACTGTTCATTAAAACAGCTGGTATCTAAAATTATGCCTCTAAGATCAGGTTTGTCCTACTAGACCTTTAAAAGGTTTAATATTGCAATCTGAAGAAGAACTAGACAGTGAGAATGTGAGGGCAGCAAATGCTTCTTTTTTCAACTCTCAGCAACTGACACCAAAAGTTTAAGGAATTCTTCAGAGTAGCAGGGAGCGGTTCAGAAAACTCTGCCTAAGATAGTTCCTTGGCAGATAGCATTATTTACTGGACTACTTCTTTAAGTGGTTAAAATTTATGGTAAAAGCATAGTCAGAATAAGGGTGCGTCAGTTTTTAATTTCCAGTTAACACAAACAAAAGCAAAATACATAGATTTTGAAGTATAACACTGCAAGAAAAAAAAAAAAGTGCTGTGTGTCATCGGCTTAATGTCTGAAAGGACATAAGAAAGTTTTTCTTTCATAACTAAAAAAAAATCAGAAAAACATATGTTCCTATGATAACAGATGTTGATTTACACCGTCAAAACAGAGTTTAATTGTTAAAATTTTACTGTTCATCAGTATGCAGTTCAAATGGAGCCAGAAAGCATAAAAGCATGTCCCTCTCTTCAAAACCACGTATTTCATTAGACCCGTTACAAGAAATAGGAACAAAGGAAGTCTAGTATTTTGACAAACCCATAGTGAAAAAAATGCTTGACCCTGAATTATAGCTGATTACAGAGGATCTAAGATACCATTATAAAACACAGTTTACATGCTTTTTGGCTTTAGGATTTTCAAATAGTATGCACTTGACTATAGACCACTGAAATAGCTGAATATTCAGGGGCAGACATCTTCACCTGAGCACGGAACCAAATAGGGAGATTAAAGCAAGGAGAAAGTTCTCCTTCCTTCCTTTTCCCTTCTGGTCACACTTCCTCCATGCCCAGCACTGAGTCAGCTCTGAACAGCAACATCTGCTGGGCATTCTACAAAGAACAGAGCCCACCCATTTCATCTTGAGTTTTCCCCCAGTCCCTTCCCTGCTCTGCAGCCTGTGCCATGTGACTTGGCCAACTCTGACTCTCAGCTTCAAAGCCTGCTGTTACCCTGTTGTGCACAGAGATCCCTGAAAGACAAAAGTGCTCTCTAAATATTTTGAAATGACTAATAGATAATTTTCTAAGTTCTTTTTGTTTTCGGTCATGAAAAAAGGTGGATTTTTTACCTTTTCTAGTCATAGTTTTGAAAAAATGTTTGAAGTCAAGCTTGTCCTATCTATTTTCTGCTTCTCTCTTTTCTTTTTTTTTTTTTTGTTTGCAAGGAAGATAAGCATGAAGTCCCCTGGAACTCTTCTATGAAATCAAAACAGAAAAATGAGTGCACTGTATGTGTTTGGCTTATACATGAAAGACTGATAAGGTTCTGTGCAAGGTAGTCCTTTGACAGGATTCTCACAGTGCCAGCTCTGCACAGAAAACTTTACTTCTTTCAAAGTTTAGCAGCTCTGAAAACAAAAAACTTAAATACACCAATGAGTAAGACTTATTCCCTATGAGTGTACAAGTCTGCACAATATTTATACACTTGGTTTCTCACATACCTGATGAAAGAAGATAAAAAAAGGCACAAGGGAAGATAAGGAAAAACAACCCCAGAATATTCAAGGATTTTTGTAAGGACTACACCCTTGCTGACATTTAAGGAATTTCTGATGATACAGAGTTTTCTGACGTGAAAGCAATTTCTGACTTGGACTTTTCATCAAACCACTCTGGGCTGCAGTTACCACAAAATTGTTTTCTGCTCATTGCATGTTATTCCATGGCAATTGGCATGATTGCCAGACTAAGCATTTACATATGTTAAGTGTATGTTGCATAAAATCTCACAGTGGGATCCTATTACTTCAGGTCTCTAACACTTCACATGCACATAGAATATACACACACAGAAGCACAAGTACACACTGCAAAATATGTAACTTGAATTTCTTGTCATGGCATATTAAAGGATAATTATCTGTACAGTTCCTGTTCAAAGGAATTACGTGAGCTTAAGCTCTGGGAACAAGCACCACAAAATTTGTCATCTCAAGCTTACTTTCTATTACATGCTATGAAAGCAAGCAATTTCCCAGCCTTAAAAATCTTTCCTCACTCTTACGACCAAGCCAATAAGCTTTTCCTTTAAAAGGTGGTAGAAGTGAAGATAGAGAAAATAAATATACCATATATTTTAAAATAAAACTTCAGACAAACTTAGTTTGCAACACAGCTGCAGAGCCTGGAATCAATTTGATCCTGTGCTATTTGAAAATTCCTGTTACTCACTACACTATTCCTGGTCTCCAGGAGGTTTGGGTGGGCAGACAAGGGGAGAGCGCTAATTGAAAGCAGTACAACTTTGCCTGTGAGAAATCAAATGGCAGCAGCTATTTGCCTGGCTGACTTTAATGTGAGCAAAACCTAATCCAGACATGATCTTACTGAGGACCTAAACACTCACGACACAGCACCATGTGGAGTGCCAAAATCCTAGAAGTTGACCCTATATTCCTATGAGGTCAGAGCACAAGAACAAGACTGAAGTTTTAAGTAAGACAGACACTTTTATGTCTTTTGTCTATGAGAATTACTGTATCAAGGAAGAATAAGCTTCTGTGTATGTAGGACATATCAAAAAATAGGTAAGTCTAGCTTTATAAACAAGAGAAGGAAATTAGGTTGTTTTTCAGTACCTACCATACTTATTAATAAGCATGTATTAATATGCAATTATCCTCTTGAGAAAGCAGGGGCAATTTATGTCATATAATTGGGAGTCAGTTATTTATTATGTACTTGCGAATCCTGGCAAGCCCAGATTATCAGCAAGGGAGCTCTGTTCTTAACTTCAGTTATATTGTGACACATTAAGACATGCAAAAAGGAGAAGGCCATAGCTGTGCTGCACATCACTTAATTCCTGCCTTTAAGGTAGAGTACAGTAATTAAGTGCTAATGCTTACTGGAATTTCCAGTGGAAATTCAGGCAGTCACTCCTTGGCAGAGCCACAGACATTTTTTAGTTCTGCAGTTCCACAAGAGTTCAGTATAAACTAAAAGAAATAGATGTGATATGAATGGATATTCTTCCTGTTATTATATGAATGGATACTACTCCTGATCATCTAATATTTATTTCATTGTTCATAAATCAATACCAGAGCTCAAAATTTTTTTGCTCCATAACAAATACTTTAATTACACACCACATCTGACTAGTAAAGTTCAGGTTGCAGTTAAACTGCCTCAGAATGTGCAGGAAAATCAGGTCTGCAGTTGCATTATAGCCCGATAGCAGAACAGAGAACGTTTGTGAAGACACAGGACCCCATGTTGATAATCAGATTTTCAGAATCACTAAGTGTTATTCTTCAGTGGCCCTGACTGAATCAATAATTAAGCAACTTCTGAAAAACAATTTCCCTTAGATTCGAGCACGTGATATTCAGTAAACAAACTGCCAACTCCCCAAATCTGCCATTCATACCTGGTTTTACCCATTCCATTTTTGCAATAGCAACTGTTCCAGCTTGAATAGCATTTGCACTGACTTGAATTTCCAATCTCACTCTTGCAAATTGTGTCAAGAGATTGAGGTTACTCATCTGCATAATCCATTTTTAAGTGGTAACACTGGACCTATGATAACAAGCTCATCACCCAGTCTATACTCTTTGTCCTTGTTTCTGGGCAGGTCACAGCGTAGTTAGATTGGTTACAAATAATATAAAATAAAAACACACACACACAGATGGGGAGATCTTTGGCTAGACTGCTGTACTAGCATTGATTTTCCTTCAGTCACACCTTGCTTTGGAAGCATGGAATTTGCTTCCTAGTACATAGTAACATGCAAGATTTCTGCATAGCTTTTGCTGTACCTGAGAAAAATGGCTTGCTAATGCATGTTATTCTTGCATAGGTTTTTTCATCTACTTTAAACACCTCATCTATTTTTGTGTGTGCGTGTGCATTTGGTCCTTTGAGATTTGCTGGCAAAATACATGCAAGCAGAACAGCATAGTAATTACGACTGTAATCATTAAACATACATGTGATTTTTCATTTTTTTTGGTCTCAGATGCTGAAACTCAAAAAATGCAGTTTTCTTTCTCTGGGGTATAATGGAAAATTATCTCCCCAAATAAAGTAAAACCTTCATATTAAAAAAAAAAAAAATTGATCAAAACACTGATTTTCTATAAAAAAATATTTTCTAGAGAAAACTTTCAATACATCTCAACTTTTCTTGGATTCTAAGTATAGAAAGGATGCTGTGGCATTTTACAAGAAAAATAAATGAGAGACAGACTTGTTATCAAAACCTCAACATTTTTAATCCAGATGTTTTCAATTCAGGCGTAACAAGCAAGATGAGAGAAAAATGGGGAAGAGAAGGACAGAAAGCTTTAAATTAGTAAGAGCACATGGAGCCTCTAGAAAACAAGATGAAAATAATTTAAATTAGATGGGATAATTAGTTTGGTGAAAACATAAGACAAGGGTATCTATGAATAAGCTAAATACTCATTTCCACATTAATATACATTCATGAAAACACGGATCATCAACTAAATTAAAGAATGATACCACTTAGGGGATCTTATATTTCATTCAGACTAAAGCATTTTATTTTGGTTTAGATATTTAAAGAATTTTCAAAGTGATAGGGAGTATAACTGTAGCTCCTAACAGAATATAACATCAGAAAGGGAGAGTCTGTTTTAACACAAATATTTAGCTAGACATTTTCTGTGAAAATAGGTCTAGAGGAAGGGTCTGTTAAAGAGATACTACTGAAGCACAGGATCAGGAGCAAATAATAATCCTCTGAAGAAATCCAGGTCTGCTCTCTTATTACACAAGCAGATAAACAATTGTTGCAATTTATTTTTATATTTTAAACACCACCCTGGTTTCTACTTATGTTGCAAAATAAATTACTTATTGAATCTCTCTCAGTGGTAATACAACTTTTTTAGGTCAGTCTGTATGTTGGATTTAGCTTTTCCCACATCCTAACCAGGACAAACACGAGCCATATAGTCAATTCTGTCTGAAAAACAGGGAACTAGTGACAAGAAATTAAAGCTGTTTCAAGAAAAGGAGGACATATAGTTTGTGCCACTCATGAAGCTATTGTCATCCTGCTCTGGCATATACAAAGCAGACTATCCTCTGTTAAAACAAGATATGAAGACAGGATAGACAGAATAAAATTCTCATACATAATTATGGTTGTATCCAGTACAATACAGGAAACTCACCGTACTGGTTTAGATTTGGCCTTCCAAATGTCCTTGGCTGCTTAGTACTCTTTCCAGAGCCAAACCAGGGCATTCTTGGCTTCAGTTAAATTTGTGTTAGCCCAGCACACCCCAGTCTTCAGTTCCCTCAACACTGAGTTGTCTTTGTAAACTGAGGAAAAACAGGATATCTGCAAATAAAAAAAAAACATCACAGCATCTTATTGTAAGCTTGCAGTACATGTGTCATTTCTTTCTGGACACAATCCAATTTTAAGTATAGAAACCAAGTAAGGGTTTTTGGTCATAAGAAGGGGTTATCAGCTATATAAGAAAGTTGATTTTAATTTTCATGAGCTTGGGTTATAAGGAATCGATTTGGAATCACTTTGAAAAGTTTTCAGGTGGTAAGTTTCTTAAAGCTCTTTGTAATCATATGCGCACATTGTAGTCATATAACATACGTGATAACACTGAAGGAATTTCCTGCAGCTATTACACTGAAGCTACTGCATCTCTCTAAGGACAATTATACACAAATTTTACAAATCTTATATACAGATTTCCCAGAAGCAAATGCTCTCATGCTTCCTATCACCAAATAGGAATATGGATCTATGATAGTACTGTGATTTAAGTATACTCTGCATTAGATAATGTCTTAATAGCTCATTTCTACCAACTGATCCACATACAAACACACAAAGTAGAATTATTAAATGTGGTTAATAAGATCATCTTGAAGATGAGAGCTTTTCATGTCTTAAACATCATCAACTGTTCTCTGGAGTTACCTATTCTTAAACCAATTAAAGGGAGAGCCCAGTTAACCAACCTGAGCTATACCCATTAACTTTCTAGAAAGTTAAATGAAGTCCATGAGTCCTTTGCAAAGTCTCATTCATTCCAAACCAGAGCATAACCAGAGCTGCAGAGAACTGCAGAACCAACAAAATTCTGCTTAGCTTTCCACCATCTCTTTCACATGATACATACACATTATTTAAATATAAGGAAAATAACATGTCCTTCTGGGAACTGAATCCTGACAATATGAAATATCCACTGTCTTAAATGGAGGAAGGAGAAGGGGACACATAGGTTGATTTTGCAAGACAGAAATTTTAGAAGCTCTGTTAGGAATATTTATCATATTCCAAAGCCAAACTACAACATGACATCCAGTCCTCTTACTTGGAAGTGCTAACTTAAATACCCATCCACTTCAATGGAAACACAATTTCACTTCAACACACCAACATTTAGAATAAAGTTAGTCTGTGTCAATTTCTAGTGACAGCTCAGACTGATTTCAGAAAACACAGTTTTTTTCTGAATTTGGGATATAAAACCTAATTCTGCTGCATAAGGAAAAGTTTGTAGAATCAATGGCAACAGCATAAAGGATTGCGAAAACGTCATACAGTTACATCCTGTTGCTTAAACACACTGTACTTGAATAAATTCCTCACTGTTAACTTTTCCAACACTCAGTTTTCTTTGAAGATGAGATAAATGGCACAATTTTGAGTACAGCCCAAGATACACTTTGTAGCTTTGCTATGCAGTTGTATTGAACATAGGACAACCCTGCAGTCACAGACTGTGCTGTTGCTTGCTATGCCAATTCCCCTGCTTCTAGAGTACCTGTAGAAGGACAACACCTGTATGATCATCTACCCTATTCATGTGAAGAACTATTAAGGTGTTCTCCCCAGTGTAGTTCATAGGCAAGAAAAGTAATGAACAATTACAGCTAATTTGAGAGAGGATGAAAAAACTGAGATCACCAGCACATACATAAAAATCTACTTAGCTCCAGACAGAGGTAATTTTTCATGCTGTCCCAAGTGTTGCCTACATCTAGATATGAAATACATGACTTTCTCATTTCCCTTTATATTAAGTGTTTACTGATAGAAGGCCTCATGATATATTTCAAATTTATTTGCAGATTCTGTAAAATCTTGTAATTAACTAAAAAAAAATCACACTGAGAAAGTTTATTGAAGGTGGATTCCCCCTCCCAAGTTTATTGAGTTTTTCTTGCATATTAAGTGTGTCAAAAAGACTGGATCCCTAGAACATATTGTATATTTACACAGATATGTTCCCAAGCCTAGCCGCATGTATGCATGCATGCTAGGAGAAATAGTTGCGTTGTGCTTGAACTATTTATGGGAGTTGGGTAAGCAGAAAACTTAATCTGAGGCACAGATTACTTCAGAGTTTACCCTTCTGTCAGTATCTCACCCCACAAAAAGTTTTCAAACATAGGATCCATGCTTCATGTTAAACATTGTGGTTTTCACTTAAACTTAAGATCAGTGGCCTGAACTAATGAAATTTTGGGGTTTTTTTTAAATCATATTCTAATAAGAAAAACTAATAGATTCAGCTTAGAGATCTTACTTGCTATTGCATTACCATAACACCAGAGTGATGGTATTTTGCAGTTACTCCAGAAAAACACATTTTTTGTTTCTTCCTTTCCAGAGCAGGTATAGTATAGCTACCAAAAGTACAGAGGAGGCCTACCTGCACAACCACAGAGAACAACTTACTTACAAGAAATGATTACATAGACTTGAACTCCCTTTTCCACCCTGAAAGAAATTTTTTTAAGTTGTATAACATTACTAGTATATTCAATATTAACAGAGAATGAACAATCACCATTCTTCCTAGTGGGCAGGCTTAAGCTTTCCAGCACATAAGAACAGTCTGCCTACCACAGAGCATCTCAGACATAAGCTGATAACCCAATTATACTGTGATAGCTCTGATGCTGCAGTTTAAACAGAGGTTTGTTTTACCTACAGAACTAGTGTGAATTCCCAAAATGCTAACAGAGCATCTTTAGCCACACAAATTGTTTAGCCTCTATTAATCAAATCTACGAGGCTCAGTAAAGTTTTCATTTGTAATCTAAGCTCTTCAGGACGTAAAAATACTCTATTTACTACAGAGTACCTTAGACACAAGGGGATAAACTAATTAGGTTATGATGGATCCAACCTTGCAGTTCAAATAAGGGTCAGATAGTAGCATTTAACTTGTATTTATTGGATTTACCCCCAGCCTTCAACCTTTGTTTAGGTAGTTATTAAGCACAAAAAGATGCGATTCTATTGAAACTGGACTGTTTTAGAATCCCTCTCATTGAATCCACTCCTGAATATTTTCTCAATGGAAATCCAGTCAAAAAAAAAAGATAGAAAAGGTGTCTTCTGGATTTTTCACAGCTCCAAAGATGTGTACCTATTTGTCAACCTATCTACTTTTATGTCATTGCTACAATACAGGAACTGGTATAAGATTGCAGAATGTGGATGAAACTGCCAGGGTAGTCTTTGTGATTCTGCAGATTTCTACACAGACAGGCTTTAAAGCTAACACCGTGAAGTTCATAATTTTCTCAATTTTTAGGGGCAAAATTCAGATAAAAAATGAAGATCAAAGTTTCCTTCTTGGAATATCAATTAATTAATATACAATACTGATTATGAGGTATTTGTATAGTGATAGGCCAACTTTTTGCTGTCGTGCTGTGTCATTTGCACGTAGCAAGAGGATACCTCAATCTAAAAAGCTTTCTGTGTAAATAAATGCAAGATGTCAGCTGTAAATAAAAAAGGTATAGAAAGCATTCATAAATATGTAACCGTCAGAGCTGGAATCAAGGTATTCTACTTCCAGAAAATCACATTCAGTGTAGTACTACTCGAACCACAAAATAAAACTCACTCTATTGGTACCAAACAATGTGTTTATATATAATATATTTCTATTCATAGTGAGTCATGATGGAAATTACCTTTTTTTTAAAAAAAAACAACATTTACCACTAATTACATGAAACACAATTGTGTCAGGATCCAAACCCACAAACTCTGGGACAAGAAAGTTCTTCATTTTTTCCTTTATCACCCAGCATGTTCTTTCATGCCTGCTTTCTCATGCTGCAAGGTGCTGCCTTCCAGCCTACAAAGACATAAAATATACTACAGGAACTATAAATCTCTCCCTCATATATGCAGAAAACTAATTTCCTATATTGCTTGTTCCAATCAACTCTCTGCTTTTCATTAAGCACGGCATGTAATTCAAAAATACATTTGGGATACAAGTCTGAGAATTTTCTAAGACCCCCAGGTGGCTGAAGAGTAAGCCAGCACTCAAGCAGGGAGATTTCTAAGAGCTACTTGACATAAAACAATTAAATTGATTCAATCATTTGAGTTCAAGCTCCGTTAAACTCCAGATTCAGAATATAAATGCAGCACTGGATTTTAAAACCAGTAAAGGACATCTGAATAAAGTTAATTTCTAATCTCTTTGTTTTTCAATGGTCACTCAGACATTCTTACACTAGAACCTATGCCTTTAGAGACAGTTTACACTTCTATTTCTCTAAGTGTATGACAAAATATTTCTACTTCATCAGTGATTTTTGCAGAACAGCAGCACCCAAGAACCCTATCACCAAGTAGGGCAGCTTTGAACAATACTGACTAGGATAGATCATGTTTCCAAGCACTCAAGTGCAGAGAAACAAATCTTCAAAAATAGAATTTGCTACGTAAAGAAATATGGTTTTAATTTAAGCAGTGTGGATCTTAGAAATCCATCTTACTTACTTTTTTGTAAATAGTGTTGGCTGATGAATGGCATCTGTACAATTAATAAATGCTAATATGACATTATTTCTGCCCACTTCTGCAGATCTAACAAACTGTTAGACAGTGATGTTAAAAATGGGACATTATTTATTTCAAGAACTGGATGGAGAACAGAAGTTCTTTTAAATTGTCTTTAAAGCTTTTACAGCTCAATCTTCATATGCATTCACAAATAGGGCAGGGGGGTGGAATTGAGTGAGAAATCTTCCAAATATTTTGACAAAATGTTTGCTCAAAGGGCCTTTTTTCTTTAAAAAAGATGGAGAAACATATCAGATTTTTGCTTTAGATAAAATATATCAACCCAAATCTGTGATTCAAAAGTATTTCCTTTCCATTCTCCAAGCATTTAATTTCTTCTCATGCATTTCTACACTGGCCAATCAACTACAATATTTTGCATTTGAGATATTAAACAACAAACTAAAGTCTGGACTCAATTAACACAGAATGTAGGTAGCATAAAGATGTTTACAACAGCATTTTCTAGGCTAAGCCTTGTCTAAATTGCAGATGTTATACTTTAAACTCCTCTTCTCTCTATGGCAGAATGTGTCCAGTATAGTTTCAGTCTTTCAGATTACCTGAAGTCTAGCAGCATTTGCTGGGGTCAGTGTTAGTTTACCAACATGTAAACATTAATTAAATTCTTTCCAAGTTTTATTTTAGGAATACAAAGCAATGACTTGATTTTGAAGTAGTGTTGTTACACAGCTCTCATCTCCTGCATGATTTTGATTAAGATGGTTGGGTATTAAGAAAGGCACCCCTCATCAGGTAGTGACCAAAAATTCATGGCTACCTAAACCCTTTAAATTTAGTTGAATACAGTAAAAATAATTAAAGATATCAACTGTCAGTAAAATATTAGAGAGTCCCAGCAGATACATTTGGAGTATTCTCCAAAACCCCAGAATGGGTTTGAAACACTGTGGTCTTTATTAGCAGACGCTGTTCTCCAGTTCATGAACACAAAGTAGACAAAGCAAGGTTAGACACAGGTTTTGCCACCAAGTGACCTTTTTCAAATTGTGAAAAATAAGGGATAGGCAAGGGGTTATAACAAATGCCCCCTTAAATTGTGCACACTGGTGATTTGTGGATGATATGCCATATACAGTTACAGTTCAAGATCTGAAGCTTCTTTATTTCAAACACAATTTTTCCTCCTGTTTTTTTGGTTTACATTCTAAAGCAGTCAGACGTACCAAACCAACTCACAGCTTATTCAGTAATTTACAGAAATAATTTTTCTTTACAAAAATCTGCAAAAAGATGTTTTTCTTCTTTAGAATTAAATTTAGAGATGTTGACCTATGGCATACAGGTCATACTCATATACATAAACACACAAAAGGTATTTTTCATAAAAGTATTCAAATTGAATTCCTTTAAGATAAAAGCATTTCTTTATGATTTTCTAACTACTCTAAAAAATAACAACAGTAAAAACTATAGCTGCAGATGGTACATACACTTCCTTTCACTGAATGTTTAAGTCTTTCATTAAAACAGGGAAACTGTAAGTTTTCTCTTAACATAAATTCCTTCCCTTGGCAGTTTTTTATGTCTCTGTGCTCATGTTATTTTAAGACACTTTCATTTGATCGTTCAATATTTTTCACCACTGAATAGGTGATGAATAGGCTTGCCACCTGGCTCAGTTTCCCATCCCCTGTCCCAGTTTGAATATTTCTTTAGACATGAAAGCCAAAGGAAATGGAAAACCTGCCAGCGGTGTTTTTTAATGCCTTCAACAAACAAAAATAATAAAAAAAAAAGATTCTGTGTGGTCATGAAAATCAAGACCTTCTCTGGGTCCATCTGTCACCTCCTCCCTTGCAAAAAGTTTAAGCCAAAATTCATCTCAGTAGAATTTTAAGGAAAAATATTGATTCAGTCTCAGACCTTCAGTTGCTTCTTCAGGAATCTATTTCTATCTCATTGAATCCTTTTCACATATTTCAGTGCTTTCTCAGCTTCCTGTATGCAGCCTTACCTTTCCCACTTTTCTACTTCACTTTTTTCTCCATGTCCATTTTTTCTCCATGTCATTCTACCACATACCTATTCAAGATAACCCTAAAATAAGTGATCTCTTTGGATAACACCCTATTACAGCTTATCTTCGTCTTTAGTACCTAGAATAATTTATTACTATATTAATAGACCTAGAATACGTGTTCTATCAACAACCAAAGAATCTGCTATACATGATGACAGTCTCCACCATCTATTGAAGGTTGACAGAATTTTGACAGGTCCTTAGAGAAGAGTCTGCATTTCCTGAGGATGCTTTTCCAGTGTGACTACACCATCTTCCACATTCCTGAGTCAGTAGTCACAATTGTTATTAGTTGCTATTCAGTGGGAACTCCAGGACTAATTCCCCCCAAGTAAAGCACAAGTGGAAACCTTGCAGTACAATGTTCTTTGATAAATGTATGCAAAGCAAATGTGCACTGCTATATCACAGCAAAGCTTTATTAGACTAATTAGAACAAAGGCAGATCTTAAGAGAGTTTTCCATGGGTTGTAGTTGGAGAAAGATAAGTTTCAAATTGAGTTTTCAGTGAAAAACCTCACACATATTTGCTTCCTCACATCTCATCCTCCCTTAAAAGACAAAAAAATAAAAATCAACCAACATAATTAATTAACAGAGAAAAACTATATATTCCAACTCCAACTTCTAAATATTGAAGCCTTCATGGAAGTTCTTACCTGGTGATATCAGACCATTTGTTTCCTCAAAAGGAATGAATTTACTGTGATCAGTTCTGGAGAAAGGGATTACTGTGTTTCATTTGAAGAGACTTATTCCAGCTATTGATCATGCCCACATATAAAAGAATGAGGATATGAAATATCCAAATTACAACGCCTAATAGTCAGATTGTTGAATTTTCTAATTAAAACTCACATTTTCAGAGAAAAGTAGGTAAGCAAAAAAACTTAGATACCGGGTAACTTTTCATTTATTCCCCCCATCATCACCACTAAAACATTTTAATGTGGAAAAAGGACTTCCTAGTTTCCTTAGAAAAACTAGTCCCTATCTCCAGCTCCATGTGCACAGGTTTTCCATTGTACCACTAATATAAGCTGGATCATGAAAAGGAGCTTGCACTGTCCTGAGAACATTGCAACAATTTTACTCTTGTCACACCAAACCGTGACAGAACCTCCTGCAAACTTCATACAAAAGCTGTGGGGAGAGGCATGGGAAAAAGGACTTAGTTAATGGGCCTCTTGGATTTTCAGATCTCTGCCTGCTTATTCCAAGTCTCTGAGGCTGAAGCCGTTGGCATGACCTAAAAGAAGTTTAGTTTGTGCCAAGTAAGAGCTGCTGAGCGTTCAATCTTGACAAGTAGCTTGGCCCAAACAGATACTGTAGATATCCAACAGCCACCATTTTACCTTTACTGCCTTGCTCACTGCTCCAGAACTATGTTACATCTAAATCATAGAATAATTTAGGTTGGAAAAGACCTCCAAGATCATTGAGTCCAACCGTTAACCTAGCAGTGACAAATCCACTACAAAACCGCGTCTCTAAGCACCACATCTACACATATTTTAAATACCTCCAGGGAGGGTGATTCATCCACTTCCCTGGGCAGCCTGTTCCCTGGGCAGGCCTGACCTTACTTCTGAAATACTTCTAGACAAAGTATACTCAAACTTTATTTACACAGGTTTTTTCACTGAGGCATAAAATTTAAGGATTTTATTTTTCTACAGTGAGAGGTTAATACAGTTTATGTGGTGCATAGTCTCCAACACAAGAAAATTTCTCCCTTCTACTACACTAAGACATAGATTGTATGCCACAGTTTTCATTCTTCATCATGGTTCTACTGCTAGTTTTCTAGTGAGTTTCCTTTCTCATTCAAAGTAACAAGTCCTTTCATACCAGGGCTTTCAACTCAGGTATGATTTGAACAAATTTTAGGGGAAAAAAAAAAAATTAAAAAATTTTTTTGGTAAGGGAACACAGATTTATACCTAGTAAGTTCTCGTTTTTAAAATGGTAGAATTGTGAAATTTGAAATACTCAGTAAGGTAGCGTTGCACAAAATGGAAATTACAACCATTCTTCACATCCATGAGGTAGAAGTAATTTTATGACAACTTTTAGTTTTCATTTGGATCACAGTCTTTTCTTTATAATAGTCATTCTACTAAATAAAACATGTTCTGCAAGTTGATTACCTCACTCGTGTTGATTAAATCATAACATCAGATGTTCCCACAGAGCTGGGTGGCAAACATTGATTAACACCAAACTGGTAAGCATAGATTACCCAAGTGCAAGAGACTGAGGATTTGGTAGCAAACAGGCTGTGTTTGCATTTCTGTAGAAAACCTTTCTGAAAATTCAATTTCAGCTTGCATTTGATACTTGTATATACCTCCTGTGCCACCAGTGCTAGACAATACATGCAAGCAATGAGTCCATTTTAAGAAGATAACTTAGGGAGCAATTAAAGTCAGAGGAGGAAAGAAGAACATAATCCTCGCAAAATCAGTGCTCAAGTTAGCAATATCATGGATACTTATGATAAATTTCCCATTTCAGTGTCTGAGGCACCCTGTGTTTTAGGTTCCTCTTGCTGGTTAACAGAAGACCTGACTCCCTGCTTTTCTACAAGGACTTTATAACTGATTCTCAGGAGTAACAACTACAGCTTTACTGCTCAGTAGCAGTAGTCCCTTACTAGAGCCCTAAGTTACCCTTCAGCCCTACTTAAGCATCATTCACTTCTGGGTTGTCTCTCCACCATCATTTCTTGTTCAGGACAACCGTGTCTTTGTTGGTTTGTCTTTGCCAAGTATTTACAAAAAGATCAGTGATGCACATCAAACTGAAGAGATACCTTACTATCACAGATATGCTGGTACCAAAAGGTAAGCACAATGTGTCCTCCAAACCTCCAAGTTATTCAGACCAGATTTTTGGCCAAAAGAAATCCATATCCCTGACTACATTTGGTGCAGTTTCATCTGTCAGGCATCTCTATGTTTACATACATTTGTGTCTTGCTCTAGGAAATGAGGTTTGCGTGGTTTAGTCATAAATCACAACATGCAATTCCCCAAGTGGTCTAAGAGCAAACATAAATACTATCATTAAAATACCATTACTGCCAAACCTGAATTTTGTTCTTTCATTCTTCATCCACTTTCCTAGTTTTAAACACAGTGCAAACTTCATGGGCTTTCAAAGAAGTAAGACTTTGTACCTATGCTTATATTCAAAAGTGCAAATATAAGGAGTCAAAAATTTATAAAAATATGAGTCACAAAGGTGAGACACAGGGAGAAGGGAAAAGGGGGAACAAAATTGAATAACCTTGAGGCAACTTCTAATCTAAAGTTATAAAAATTCTTTGTAGTTTTATTGATTTCACTAGTTAAGAAAGATCCACAGTCTGTTTTCTGTAAAAGCTATATGGTACTTAATAATATATCAGACAGCAGTTAAGTCAGCAAATGTGCCTACAGCATTTTACGTTAGAAACATGTTATGAGACCTATAATGTGCCAGATGAATATAGATCTACAAACCAGTCTCACCTAACATGCTTGGTCTCACCTAATACACTTGAAATGCTCATACAGAGTAAATAATATATTTAACAGAGGGATTTCTTAAGCCTAAACAAAAGCCTTAGGAACACGTAAGATTGGGTCATACCAAATAAACTGCCATACCCAAATAGCACTGAGATGAGAACAAATCTTCTCTTTAGCCACTATGATACACAATGAATGATATCCTCTAAATTAAGAACACTCTATTTTAATGCAGAAATTACTGCACTTAACAGGGTTTTAAGCCAGTGTTCAGGTTGCAAGGCAGAGGTTCAGAAAGGAAGGGGAGAACTAACTCCTGCCATTAAAACCAACAGACACATATGTTTGTCTGTTTTGGCAGTCATTAACATAGCAGCTGTTTACCAAGAGACAACAAATATACCGCCTAAGCAGAAAAATGGTTGTTTACACTGCATGACAGACATGGAAAGTTTCATTTCTCCATTTTTACAGGAATGCACTTGCTTTTTCAGCTTTAATACCAATCTGAGAAACCAGGACAAAAATCCAGGATGCCCAGCATCATAATGAAAATTAACTGGCTCTTGTGCATAGATCTAGCGTATAAATGGATGTAAACTGGCTGATATCCAGAGAATCAAGAGATGATTGTAATGAAAAAAGGACTTTGAAGAGGACAAACGCAAGATAAATATGTGTAGAAAAGTCAGAAGCAAAATTTGTTAGAAAAAAATTGCCATACTGAACTTTGTAGATGAAGAAAGGTAATATTGAAAAGTACCACAGTTAGAACTTATAATTAGCACCCTAAGAAAACATGGCCTTTTATATTTATTTCACAGTCCAATTTTACAAAGCAATTCCTAAAGTAGCATGTACATTAAAAGTATTTAGTTCATAATCAAACACTTTATTATTATTACACTCAAAGGATGTTAAGATCCCTGAAACTCCTCTAACTATTCCAAAGAGCACTTATTATTAAAACCACATATAGCTGTTTCTGATACATTCCTGCAGCACTTCACTTGGTTTCAGTTCAGTTAAAGTAATCCCAGTAGAAGAAAGCTTACACACATCAACTTAGAGAGGTGTTTGAAGTGATTAAGGAATTTCCTCATGTTCCTGCAGAGCATTTAAAACAAAACAACAAAAATCCCCATGTTTCAGTTCCAATGTCTTTAGCACTCATACAAGTATGTGCAAACAGTACAGGGAAAGACAGGAAATTATTTCTATGACAAAACCCCAAACATTCTCTAAATAAAGTTAAGATAACAAAAAGAAAAATACTTCATGAGACTATATGTATAATCTCATGTAAAGTGATTATTTACGTGCGAGCCCGTGCACTGCACAAATCAGCATGTAACAGCAATTATTTTGATTTACAAAACAGTTCTCTGCCAGCATACACAGCGTAGATTGATTATGGGTATCTGGCAAAACCAGCCAAAGATCATATCTAGATATAGCACACAGTTGCAACAAGTGAATTCACAGGGTTGCACACATGGATTTCTTTAATATCCGTCTGACAGTATGATATCAAACACTTCCCCACCAATAAATAAAAAGCTTAGTGAGCTTGTTTAATAAACAGGTAAAAAATGTATACAAAACACATCCAGCTGTTTCACTATATTCTTCAGAGAGGTAGAGTAAAAACCTAATCTGATTTGTAAATCACAGTAAGGAGACAGTGGGGGAAAAAAAAAGAAAATGCATTACAGGTACAAATATCAGCCATTTAGGCTACATAAATAACACATTTTATTAAATACATCAATGTTATGCGCTTAGGCATATCTTAATAGTAATTTTATGAACTAGGAGGAGAAAGCCTGAATCGTTGAAACTATTTGCCATTGGTGAAAAATTATCAGGGAACTCTGTTTCTAGAGATCAAAGATTACATTAGACTAGAGAATTAGTGCTGGAAAAAAACCGCCACATTTTAAGAAGTTTTTACAAATTAAGATCCTCTCTCACATGCTTGGGCAGCCCAGTAAGGGCAAACAGAAGCTGGGGCTACATGTAACTACAGCTGCTTAAGGCTACAGCTCAAACACTATCACTTCAGGCATTTAAATGCTCTGTTATCTAGTGTTCAACATTAATGTTACCACAGATTTCAATTGCTTTGGTCAGAAATACTGAGGCAAAACCCCAGAAGTGCAGTATTTTTCTTGAGCTGAAGAGCTGAGTCCCATTCCTTAGACTTGTTCTGGACATCTGTGTCAGCTCTTTCAAGGAAGAGCCAGAGGCAGGCGACTTGTATTGAGAGGGACGAAGACCTCAAGAGCCATGCGGCATAAGCACGGACTCCATGATCCTTGTGGGTCCCTACCAACTCAGCATATTCTGTGATTCTGTGACATCCCTATTTGTGTGGTTTGGTTCTAGAAGTGCTTCTTGGATGTGTGATTCTCCACATGCCATGTGTGGGGAAAACTGATACCTAATTAGACACCAGTGTTGACAGTCTCCACCAGCCAGCAGAAGGCATCTCCTCTCTAGAGACTCAGAGAAGTCTTCTCCTTAAGGCTGAATCATCAAACCCTTACATCACCCTTTTCAATGAGATGGATTTGAGGGCTCCAAAAGTTTCTGATAACTTCTATCTATTTTTTTCCAGTACATGAAATACAGGAACAGCTGCTCTTTGATTTTCAAGTTACCCATCAGAAATGTAGAGGTAGTTTTCCTCCTCTTCTCCTGAAGTTCTTACATGTGAGCCTGGCAGCCCACAGCATGTTTGATGAGATGTTTTTATAGCCGCTAATACAATAAGATATCCATTTCAGGACGACATCATGTCACAACAGATTCTGTCATTTCTAGATGTCATCACTGATGTAAAATAGGATTTGATGGCAAAAAGTCATCATATGGTCTCACCATAGCTGCTTTATTAAAACATTTCTCAAAAATTAAGTATTTTTGAGCAACTGGGTAGTCAATTTTGAAGACTAGTCAATGATGGACAGTTCATGTCAAGAATTATGATCCCAGAATTAAATGAATAATGCAGAAATAAACAAAACCTTCTTAATAACTGAGACTTTGGATTCTTCAGAAGTCCTGCCCATATCCTCAACAGTAATGAAGAAAAAAACTCTAAAAAGGATTTGGACACGTAAACAGCAAGCTCTTTAAACTGCAGCATGGGAACTGGACAGTACAGATTTGAAAAACATCAAAATTTGGTCTAGGTTTGTAAGGAATTTTCTGCACAGACTGGCAGTTGTTTATGCTTTAAGTACTTCATCTCTTAACAATGTTGGAAAAAAAAGAATCACTTTCAGAGGTATCTTTACAGAAGGGTAAATAATCATCTTAGCTTCAGTACACAGGAATCAGGAAAAATAATTCTCTAAATTAAGAGGTGGCACAGTATTGAATGACATTTAAATCAAAAGTAAATTAATTTTAAAAAAAAAGAACATTCAAAAGAGGCATGACCAGCAGGTCAAGGGAGGTGATTCTACCCATCTACTCTTCTCTTGTGAGAACCTACATAGAGTACTGTGTTCAGCTCTGGGGCCTCTGAAACAAGACATTGACCTCTTGGAGCAAGTCCAGAGAAGGGCCATGAAGGTGATCAGAGGACTGGAGCACCTCTCCCATGAAGACAGGCTGAGAGAAGAGAAGAGAAGAGAAGGATGCAGAGACACTTTATAGAACCCTTATGGTACATAAAGGAAGCCTACAAAAAGAGGAAAAGATGGAGAGGGACTTTTTAAAAGTGAATGTAGTGACAGGATGAGAAGCAATGGTTTCAAATTGAGAGTAGGTTTAGATTAGATACTAGGAAGAAATTCTTTACTATGAGAGTGGTGAGACACTGGAACATGTTGCCCAGAGAAGCTGTGGATGTTCCATCCCTGGAACTATTTAAACCCAGCTTGGAAGGAGTTTTAAGCAGCCTGGTCTAGTGGAAGGTGTCCCTGTCTAAGGCATGCGGTTTGGAACTAAATGATCTTTAAGGTCCCTTCCAAAACATACCATTGTACGATTCTATGATACTTATTTGAATTTATGTGCAAATTACTTTTACTTTAGTAAGGAGAAAACTTGAAATGTATTCAAGCCACTAGGCTTCCACTTCCTCATAAAATTTCAGGAAATAAAATAAATCCTGTAAGAGCACTTTTTTTTTTCCCCTCTGTAATTTAATTATCATGAAAAATAGAATAGTCATCAAATTTCATCTCCTCTACTAAATTTTTGCCACAAGAGAATGACACTAAAAATTTACAATAAAGCAAATCTAAATTAATTTCAGAAATATGTTTTTTTCAGCTAATCTCTTCCTCTGAGTGCCTTTTTTAATTGACAAGTTTCATCATGTAAAATGAAGCTCTAAAAAACTTTCTCCACTCTTCTGTAGGAAAAGCTGGTGAGACTTCAGTTGGACACTATGACAAATTAAAAGCAATTTGTTGAGTTGATTCAAATCAGTTTCTTGTCTGAATTCCTTTTCATTGAACACACATTTGCTCAGTGAAATGAGCAATATGCTTTTCCCAAGCATTACATTTCGTCATCTAAACTTTACAATTATTCCTCTCTGATTTGCAGTTGACACATATCCCAAATTTTTGGTTGCTGTTTTGAGGAACTTAATTGCATCTGCTAGATCTTGTATACATTTGCCACCTGCCCCTTGTCATTGCTGGAGGACAGTGCCACAGACCCTGACTGCATTCAGCACCTCACATTTCAGGCATTCCACCTGCCTCAGTACACAGGTGCCACTTGCTTTAGGGAGATAGATGCAGATGTAGCAGGGAGCATCTGAATGTAGGCAAAATCTGCAACAGTCTGTCTCTAGGATTTCAGGTTCTTCCTGTTGTTGATTTACATCTACAGACATTCATCTAACATACATTTCTCATTTCTTTTTTTTTTCTCTTTTACTACAACTTCTTTCCACAATGCTTGGCAAACAGCTGAATTCTCACACAACTCTTAACCACACATACCTTAGGAACTGGAGATACACTTCTACTGCAGCTCACTGATGTGGTATTTATTCTAAGCACTAAACACCAGAAAAATTACATTCCAGGAACATTTCAGGAAATCCCTATTCCAGTCTACAAAAACTAGTCTCAGAATACCAAAGTTACTGATTCTCCAGTGTTCTACTTAGAAGCTTTAAAGTTTTTCTCTATTTTACACAATTACTGCACAATTTTGCACTGCCTCAGTGCATCAACAATGGCAATAAATTCCTTAAAAATGAAGGTCAAAGTAATAATGTATGGATCCAAAAAAAGAGTAGGAGTCTAGCTGAAACTGGCAGGGGTGGCAGGGGGAAGCTTCATATTCATTGTTTTAACTAGTATCAGGAACAGTTATGGAAACCTCTCTGATGGAAGCCTCTGCATTACGAAAAAATTCAGTCTTTGTTTTTTGATGTTATGAAAAGAGTCTGCATTTTACCTCAAAAGACATGAAGTAAACTATTCTCCCAAGACTTTGCTTCATATTTTTATCCCAACAGTAGGAATTCATACACTTGAACAGACTGCTTGCATGGGACCATCTGGATACATATCCTGCTCATGGTGCATTCCAAAATCGTTGCAGGCAGAAGCAAGAGTGTGGTGATGGTTGAGGAAACTAACACTAGCAGCCAGTTTTAGGGGTGTTTCCTGCATAGTATCTCTGTGTTTTCAAGTCGCTATTTTTTTTGTAGCAGCTACCAGATCTAAGAGACAGAGCATTACCATTCTATATTTAGAGAGGTTTAGGAATTCCTTCAGTGCCTGAGAAGTTAAGAAAAATGAGGGGTTTTATCCACTTGTTATTCAAGGTTGCATAAAAAAATCAGTGGTGACTACTTTGTCTCCACTCCTCTCTCTTTTTGCATAGTCTCTCATTCAAGTAGCTACTGCTGAAAGAGTACGTCTAGTGCCGAATCCAGAACTACCACTGTTGAAGTGCAGGACTAAGAAAAACCCATCTACCCCAACTCTTTCACTTAAGCAGAATGCTAATCCATCCCTGTCAATTTGTTTAGTCTTAATCTTCTCTAAATTTCAGTCTTTCCTCGTAGCTCTTGTTTTCCGATGTTTTCATTAGGGAAGCTCCTCTCTGGACTCTTATCAATTGGCCTACATTTCTGAAAATACGATTTTCAGTTGAGATTTCATAGTCACCACCAGAAGAGGAGGAATAATCAGTTTCTTGTCTCACTTTTTTGTGTCATGTTTATTTATCACGTTTTAAAATGTAGCATAAGCCCCAGATCCTTTTTGCAAACATATGTAATTTCATACTATTGTTATTACTGAGAAAACTAAGTATTCTGTATCTCCTATTTCTTATTTTGTACTCTCCTGCATTTTAAGCAGAACACTTTGTGTCTGTATTTCAGCTTCATCTTCTGATTTCAGATCACTGCTCTGATTTGTCTAGACCACACTAATTGTGTTTTCCCAAGAATTGCAATTTCTTCCAAATAAAGTTATCACATCTGATAGCACCTGCTCTGTATCATCAGCTTAAATCAATGAAATCAACAGAGAGTTCAGAATGCTGCTGGGTATGACCTCACCTAACATCCTGTCTTGTGTTGATAGCTTAATCACAAGAAGCTATATTTTTTCCAACCAGAGTACACTACAATACATATTTCCTTAATTTGGTTGGGAGAACACTGCCTCTTAGGAGAGTATTTAAAGCCTTGTTAAATTCACAGTGGTATTTCACAATGGCTTTACTTTAGACATTGTGACAATGCATTAGACATATATGATATTCTGGCCAAAGGAAAAAAAAAGCCACCAGATCTGTCAAAAAAGTTATATCAAATTAATGTAATATATTTTTAATATTACCATACAAATTAAAAAAATTTGTTCCCACAGTCATCTGTAAGACACAATTGCACCAATCTACCTCACTTTCTTTCCTCACATTTCGTGCTACTGCTGCTTCTCTGAGAAAAAAAAATAAAATTGACTTTTGACTTCCAGTTCTTCGGCCCATCCATGCTCCATGTATCCCCCCTATTACCCACAACCATTCAGAGACTGTTTCACATACTGAGCATTTAGCTACTAGTAAGCAGCTCTTTCTTCTGACCTTAATGAAATTAAGTGATAGCAGCCAAATCTCATCTCTCATTCAGCCTTTTTTGTTAAAGCCATATTGAAAATAAAAATCCATCGTGTTGGCATTCTTTCCTTCATGTTTGTCCTTTCTTGGCTTTCTTCAAGAAAAGCTTCAAGTTGTGAAACCTACTGTGATTTTTTATTTTCTTACACTACAAATTTGAACTACTATAGTCACGTGCCAATCTTGTTCACTTTTTGTATAACTGCTATTGCAATGCCCCTATACTTCGAAAGAGATTTTCGTATAACCAGCTATAATATTTGTTTCTGTATTCTACATTGGTTGGTGCAATAAGACAAATATTCAAAGAGTTCTACCAGATTACTAGTAAAGAATATATCCAGACTACCAGACTATCCTTGTTTCCCTTCTGTCACATATTACTTCATTAAGTGGAAAATTCACCTTCTTGCTTCTGTGAATGGAACAAAATAGTAACCTAATTTCTGAAGTAGTACAGTCTGTGCACTTGCACAAGGAGCAGCTTCAATTACTAGATGCAATTACCAGTCCAGCTATTTGTAAAGCACATCCTTTTATCTCATCAGCTGAAGTGAAGTAATGTTTACAGCCTTACCAAAGTTTACATGTTGGTGCAAGTGCTTTTGCCTTGCTACAGAATGGACTTTGAAAACAGGAAAATAAACATAATAAAGGAGAATCTTTGAGGGGAAAACCTGAGAATTCCACAAAAAACATTTTTTTAGAGAAGATTAAGAACTGTTTTCATTCATTTGTAATCTTTGACTGGTTCTTTTAAAGTCATTTACATATTAGTGCTCACAGGATAAAGTTTAAGTTATCAGTACTTTTCCCCAGTGTGACTAAATACAAATGTTTGCAATATCAGCTTAAAAACTTTCTGGTGATAAAGATAGTAAGAGAAAAGAACAAAGATATTTGCATTTCTGGACATGATATGAAAACTTTCAACATCAAAATGATAATTTTTTTTACATATTGAACTTTGGCTTCTGGCAAACCAAGAAGCCTTCAAGGAAGTAATTTATTTTAATCTTCTCCTTTGACAAAAATATGAATCTATGCATACCCCTACTTTTTAAATCCCACCTCAATCTCTAACTACTGTGTAAACATAAATGTGTATTTAAAATGGCTTATGTTGAAAGTGACAACTACAGGTCTGTAAATCTCACATAAGGAGAAGAGCTAGTATTTAGGCACATATTAGTATTAGGGTATGTAGAAAGAAGTTACAAAGCACAGCCTTCATTCCAGTGTCCGCTAATTCTCTCTATTCAGAGAAAAGCTGTCATAGTTTCTATAAAGAGAATGCCTGCTCTGGAAACCTCCTGAAGCTGACTGCAAGGGTTATCACACAGTTGATAAAATGAAAAATTCAATAAATTATCATTTAAGAGTAACTGCCAACTTAAATTTCCAAAAGACATTTAACAAGATTTTATACAATGTCTTTTGAAGCAATTAAACAGACAAGGTGTAAGAGTACAACACCGACTACAGAAAAGAAACAGCACAGAAGAATTAGAGGACTGTGTTGTAGGGACTGTGCTGTTCAACATACTCTTAAGTGACCTGGAAAAGGAAGTAAGCAATGAGGTGAACAAATTTGCTGATCAAACAAAGGTATTCAAATAGGTAAGGAGGAATGAAAAACTGAGTAACTGCAGAAGAACCTTAAGGTGTCTGGACAATAAAATGGTACTAGAACTGTAAAATAAAGTGTTTTGCATGAAATAAAACAATCCACATATTAACTATCAGATAGGCTCCAGAACGCTGGGGTTATAGTAGATATTTTGACATTGACATCAACTCAATACTTACAACAGCAATCAAAATGGAGAATGAAATGTTTTACAGAATCACAAAATCATTAGAGTTGGAAGAAAACTCTGGAGAACATCTAGTCCAACTTCCCAGCCAAGGCAGGGTCACTAAGAGCAGGTTACACAGGAATTCATCCAGCTGGATTTTGAATGTCTCCAGAGAGAAGATTCCTTGACCTCCCTGGGCAACCTGTTCCAATGCTCTGCCACCCATCAACGTAAAGAAGTTCTTCCTCATGTTGATGTTGAAATTCTTGTGTTTTAGGAAACTTAGAACATTTGACGAAGGAAGAGAGGAAAAATACTTAAAATCTCATTTTGATGGTTTTGCGTAGATGGACAGTTTGCCCACAGCTGGTATAAGGAGCAGTTTCAGTCAACTCTCACAATGTAGAACTACTGGAAAAGGTTCAGAGAGGGACAACAAGATTGGAACTGGTTCCACAGAGAAACAAACAAGTAGCCTTGGCTTCTGCAGCTTGGAGCAGGTGTAACTAACAGGGAGATACAATAGAAGGTCATAAAATCATTAGTGTTATGAGAAGGCTGAAAAAAGTACTGAGAATTTACTTTTATTCTAATATATAAACTGGGGTGTGCCAAATGAAGCCAAACAAGTATCAGACTGAAAAACACAAGTGGTTGCATAGGCAAGAAGTGACAGACCTCAGTAATTCCTTGCCAAAAGCTGCTGTGTCCACAGTTTACATAGGTTAAATGACAGGTTGCACAGATTCATGAAAAAGATGACCATGGATTTACTAACCAGATAAACTAGATCAGTTTTAGAAAAAAAAAAACAACAAAGAAACCCAAAAAAACTAAAACTGAAGTTGAAGGCTGAAAGAGTATTTTAGAAAGAAATATTATAAATTTGCCTTGTCCTAACTTTCCAGGGAATCCATTTCTAGGAACTGTAGGTTACAAGGAACTGGGACAGGTGGCTCTCTGGTCTGAATAATTATTTTTTCAGATAGAAGAAAAAACTTTAGAATTATTTGTGCTAGAACGGAACCACATCATCATTTCACATATCATGTCCTGACAAATACTGAGCAGAGGCACCAAAGGAGGATTAGTTGGTCTAATAAATATCAGATACTTTTGTTACAATATCTAAGCTAGTTCACCATTTTTGGTAAGATGAATATCTGTTATTTTAGCAGATAAATAGACATGGTACATACTTCTACTAATTCACCATGCAAGGTGACCCCAGTGCAGGTGATACTGGGAATATGAAAGGGACTTCAAAAGTATAACAGCACAGGTCTTTGCCCTCTTGAGACAATGTAGTCCATTTTTATAACCCCATCTCTCATTTACAGTATTTTAAGGTGGGGCTAGGGGAGAATGGTAGAAGGGAAAAGGAAAATTGATGAATAGAAATCAAAGTTCACTTGATGCCATGTGTTTTGGTCCTCTGTGCCACCATTCGCAAAGAGATGGCACACTGTAGAGAGATTCTTTCAAAGGCATTGGTACATTTTGTGCCTTTTTGCCTTTTTCCTATAAAGTATGTATGGCTACTCCACGCTCTTTTCATTCATCAGTGGGTTTGTTCAGTGCAGTGGGTATGTTCAGTGGGTATGTTTGGACCTGTAAAACAAGGAATACAGGCCCAGAGCTGTGTATGCATTAGAGACATATTTAGTTTCCAATAATCAGGATGTTGGAGCAATTTTCTGATGCCAATCAGGTTTCTATCCTTCTCAGAATAGCAAAGCTCTGCTTCTGCTATTATGTAGGTTTTACCTTTAAAAGAAGAGAAGAAAAAAAAAAGAAAGAAAAAGAAAAAAGAGACAAAGCTACAAACGGACATATCTGTGCATGCACAACTTTTGAAAAACTAAAGTCAGTTTCTATTTCCAGAGCACACTTCAGCAGCACCTAGATATAAAACTACTAGCTGATGCAAGGGAAAAAAAAAACAAAACCAAATCACAGTGAACCATTCTACAACTTTAGTAAAACACTTATTCCATCAGTCAGCCCTGCAGAAGAAGCATTTCAGAAACCACATCCTCACATTACAGCCTCACTCAAATCTCTACCCATTCAGGAAGAATCAGCTCACATGCAAAGAAAAGAATTTAGGTCAACGTGGCCCTTGTACTATATGTTTCTTCAGCTGGAGCATGGAAATAGCATTTCTCTCTTTTTCACACTTGAAATACACATCTGTTTGTAAGTTGCACACCAGATTATATGCCTTTTCCTTCCAGATTCTCCTAAGCTTTCCCTTTTATATGCTCTAGGCAATTTTAAATTTCTAATAAGCTGCTGAGAGCTGCACAGTACAAAAACATGTAAAAACCTTTAAAAGCCTCACCAAGGTACTGCACATGGAGGCAGAGCTGGAGGGCAAATTATCTGATTAGTTTAAACTTCAGACAGTAGGTACAGTTCATTTAAAAGGCACAGCAGAAAACTGTAATGAGGTATCAGAACAGATGTTTACAGTTGAAACAGGACCAAAAGCAAATGATCAAACTCATTCAGGTTCTGCATTCCTGTAGCAGATTCAAAACTGTATATGTGTGGGAATTCCCAACTTTTGCATCTCCAATCCACATGCAAATCTGTATTTACAGATTTGTGGCACTGAGATTTGGGAGATAACATTGAACTGCCTACAGATGCCAAGCGGGTAAGAGGTCATCAAAATGCCCATAAGCCAACCATGCTTTGATGGTATTTTTCTGCACTGTGCAAATCCAGTTCAAGAAAAGAACATTTCTCTGTTCTGAACACTTCCCTCTGTTCAGGGAAGTGCTGGAAGCGTAACTACCACGTATGTTAGAAAAGTGGATATTTCCTCTCTTAAGAGTCCCAAACACACATACTACAAATTTTTAAAGGATTTTGTAGGCAACAATAATCTAAAGGCATTCTCCAACTTCTAACCAAAATGCTCCAGGACACTGCTAAATTGTAGGTGGCAAAATTGGACTCTTCAGAGTTGCTTTAGATCATTTTCAGACTAAACCAGATCTTACAGTTGCTAAACTGCTTATTATTCCTGAAAAAACCTTCCTGTAAAAAAAAAAAATCCAAAACAAACAAAAAAATTGAAAGAATCCTTTAATGAGAAAATATGACAAAGAAAATCTGCTCTTGAGACATATTTAGCTTCCAATAATCAGGATGTTGGAGTAACTTTCTGATGCCAATCAGGTTTCTACCCTTCTCAGAATAGCAAAGCTCTGCTTCTGCTACTATGTAGGTTTTACCTTTAAAAGAAGAGAAGAAAAAAAAAAAAGAAAGAAAAAGAAAAAGAGACAAAGTTCTTTTGAGTTGACATTTATTAGAACAAGTTTCAACTAGGAGGAGAATTTAAAAGCTGAGTTAAAAAATAAACGGTGGGTGGAGCAGGTTACAATGGAGGTGTTGGCACAAAGCTATCCAAGGAATTATGAACACAATGCTAAAATAATAGGATCTCTTGAATGGGAAGCCACAACCTCTGAATTTGAAAGACTTAGGTTTACTTTCATGTGACGACTTGTTGATAAGTGTTAAACGGAAACATCAGAGCACTTTCCATATTTCATAATGCGCTGCAATCTTGAATAAAAACACAGAGACAAAAAAATAAACAGCATTAAACAAACTAAAAGTTCTGAGAGTAATGATTTAAAAAGGTGGCAGACAAGGCAATCCTATTCCTGCACGAATGACTGATCATGACATGCTCTGAGGTTGCACTAAAATGACTTAAAAAAACTGTTTTCTTTCCATCCATGCTGAAATGCTTGAATTCATGTGCTTTTGTTAATTGCTCTTAAGAATAATTTTGTTCCAGTAAAACTAAAGGTCATTCTTGAGACTGATTATGTTCCAAGAATGTGTTACAAAAACTTCAGAAAGAGAGAAATATGGAAAATACGCATATATTTATAATATGCTTCTATGGTATATTTCCAGAAACATCCTCTGCCTTTTGAAAAAACTAACTCTGTTGTCTTTGGGATTTTAGGGAGGAAAGAAAGAAGGGTTGGCTGAATGGATTTGTTTTTCTATATTCACTTTGAAGATCTTGAGACTTGTAGCTTTAACAATTTATTTTGACAGGGTAGAAAAAAAACCCCACTATATAATGAAATAAGTGAGAAGTCAGAAAATTCTAAAATATCCTATCATTTAAATAACAGATTTTTTTTGAAATGTGATTTATATAAAAGGCAAGAAAGCAAGTCCTCTAAAAGCAAATGCTGATACAACTCTAAGTTTCATGTTTATTGCACAGCTCTTTTTATCATTAGAGCCTCTGCAGTACCACATTTAAACATGTTCTGTTGCAGGTTTTTTCTCTGTAAAACATATGCTGCTTGGCATAAAGTTTTACAATGCTCACTAAGGGAGGAATAACTCCACTAAAGCCATAAGAAATACAACATAAAACTGATTCAATTTAAACTGCTTATACACTTCCCCTGGTACAGCTTTCAATCTTCAAAAAACAAAAGATAACATGGTTTTCAGAGTTCCTTGCTCAATGTGACAAAGGGAACAGTAACCAGAGTCCAGAATGCACCTCTGAAATTACTATACTGATGTTTATGATGCTATTGCATCCTGGAGTTCCTTTGTTTCTGCAATGAAACCAGCTAAAACAAGACAGGATTTAACAGTAATCCTGCTTTCAGGGGGCCTGGCCACCTCCCACAGCAAGGTTTTCCAGTTCACCTCATTACACTTCTAATTAGGCCCTGCAAAGCTCTGAATGGGAATTGAGGCAGCTTCAGTGCTTTCTGCTGACAAGATAACATGGGAACAACTGTAGCAAAGTGGTAACAGGATACACACATGCCGACGGCAGAACTGAATGCGGTTGGAACTGAATGATCTTTAAGGTCCCTTTTGACCTAAACCATTCTGTGATTCTGTGATTGCAGATAGCTAGAAGTCTAGTTACTGATGCCTGATCCTTCAAAGAGACAGGAACTGTTGGAAAAAAAAAAAAGAAAAAAAAGAAAAAAAGGAACATGTCAAGAATACATGCTTTCCAAAAAAAAGAAAATTAATTACTTTATATTTCAGCATAGAGAGCAGTACTTTCAGACTTTCTTCTTTTAAGCCAACCTCATATCATCTGTCTGCATAAAAAATGCCTCTAGAAGCAAGTAAAAAAAGGATTAATACAGGGAAAAAAACCAAAACAAAGAATTTCTAGTCAAATGCCATGTAGATGCAAGCTGCTAGAAAGCACTACATATCCAAACCAGGGTGAATTCTCTGATCTGTTACTAAACCAGTGTAAAAACCAGAAGGAATATGATTACTGTTGTGACACACAGAATATTCCTCGTGAAGAAATAGGAACAAAATATTTTAAATTCTAAGATACTTAGAATCACAGAATCCTTTAGGTTTAAAAACACCTTTAGGATAATCAAGCCCAGTCATTAACCCAACACTGATGAGTTTGCCAATAAATCATGTCCCTAGGTGCCACATCTACAGATCTTAAATCTCTCCAGGGGTGATGATTCCACCATTTCCCTGTGCTGCGCTTGACAACTCTTTTGGTGAAGAATTTTTTCCTAATATCCAACCTAAATGTCCCCTGATGCAACTTGAGGCCATTTCCTCTTGTCCTATCACTTCTTACTCGGCAGAAGAAGAGACCAGCCCTCATCTTGTTACAAACTCATTTCAGGCAGTAGTGGAGAGCAACAAGATTCCCCCTGAGCCCCATTTTCTGCAAGCTAAACAATCCCAGCCCTTGGCCACTCCTCATAAGACTTGTGCTCCAGGCCTTTCACCAGCTCAGGTGCCCTTCTCTGGACACACTACAGCAACTCAATGTTCTTTTTTATGGTGAGGGGCCTAAAACTGAACGCAGGATTTGAGGTGTGGCCTCACCAGTGCCAAGTACAGAGGGATGATCACCGCCCTGTCCTGCTGGCCACACTTCTAGCATCCAAGTATGGACAGCTTAAGCTGTTTTGCTCCTAGAAGCTCAGTAGTACAGGAAATTGAGTCATGTTTTGGGGATACACACTAAACAAAGTGTGCACTTCATTTAAAATCTGCAGCATTCCAAGCAGCTTTTCCAGCAGCATACAATACGACAATTTTTTTTTCAAAAGTAAAGGTCCCAGACAATCCAGAGTCATTGCCACTGTACATAAGGAGGAGCTTCTGCACTTCTTTTACCTTTCTGTTGAAACAGTTGACTTTCTACAAAGCAATTTTTCCACCAATAAATGTTCCTGGAGAAAAATCGTCTTCAGGTTTCCTACCAGAGAACACCTGTAAATCAGCTTGTTACCATCTCTGCTGCACCCACAGAAACTATAATGAACCTTTTTGCAGAAAAGCTGGAATAAGTAATTCCTTGCCCTCTAGCTTTCTTTTACCATAATGTGCTGGTCTGCAAGAGGTGTAGTAACAGCCTGTCCTGGATTTTCACTAAATAATATGGGTAGGAATTTCATGCAATTTCTTCCAGTAAATCTTAAAGTAGAACAGAAAGCTATCATTCAATTACTATTTCAATCTGTATTTCAATATTCTGTCCTCTCCCACAGAGGCTTTACTTTGGCTATTTTGTTTTCCACTTGCTGAAGACATTTGGGAAGACAAATTTCTTCACATTTTCCAGTGAAGGAAAAAAAAAGCCAACCTGTTATTCACTGAGTCCATCCCTCCTAAGAGAAACAGCATCAAAACAGAGATGAGGCATTTGGGTGACATGTCACGAAGGTGTGATGGTTGAGAGGATTGTAGTGTCACAGAATATTCCTGACAACCTGCCTTTGCATGGGAATAGCTTATGACTGCTGTGAGAAACAGTATAGGCTTAGTAGAGACATTGTAAAAAGTGATCCAGAGGTGTGTTGCTTACACAGTATCTATGTTATAAAATGTTGGAAGTTTAGAAACCTTATGTTCAAAGATTCAGAAAATGAAGAAAACATAGATTTTGGGGGAAAGGGCCTCAGACAGGAGAACAGTTCAACAACAGAGTGATTGCTTGTGTCAAGCTTTGTTTACATACATGTTATCATATGCAACTGGGTCTACAAACATATCATTTTCTGTATCAGACTACACGTACACCCAGGATGTTGAGACTACAGGAAGCAACTCTCCTAAGTTTTTCCAGTTCCCTTTGTTCTTTTCCTTGTTTCCTTCCCCCTTCCATTTTCCAAATGTCACAGAAAATGTCCACTAGCAGACACAAATCATTCCCTAACATTTTGACAAAATTATACAAAGAATGCCTGTGGTAGCAGAGCATTTTAATCCATCACTAGCACCCACCTCTTTTTCACTTTTCTAGTAAAAATTGGTATCAATAATCTCACTTTTCTCATGTTTTTCTCTATTTATTGTCTTCCTTTACAACTAGATGTTCTTCAGTATCAGAGGATGTCGTAAAAATGTTTGCACCAACAAGTCAGTGTTCCCTTTAAAGAATTCAACAGAAGCCAACAGAAATAGAATGTAATTCACTCCATCCACAGCAACATAGTTTAAGTCATTTGGAAGACTGTCAAAATAGGAAATTCTGTAATTTATCTACTTTTGAAAATCCTATGATTTTAGTTGTGTAGAGCAACTGAAGTATTCCTCTTCGTAGTTTGCTGGTAATTGGATGATGTTTAAAACTTCACCTGTGTTGGCTTTTATGCTTTTATAAAAACTATTATAAGTAACAATTCTTAGTTTTGCTTTCAAGTCAGACCAAAAGACTGGAGTGTACCAAGCCATGACATCAGGTCAAATTCTTTCCATCAGCAATGGTTCCTTCAGCATTAAACCATTTAAAAACAAAAGAAGGACAAAGACATCCTTTTTTGTGTGTGTGTTCAGTTTCTTCTTTTTCAGAAAATTACTACAACCCCTAAACTTTTTGTGTAAAAATGCATATGGTAAATATTCTCCATCTTAATTATGAATAGGCAAGGTAAAAACATGAATTCTAGCAAAGATAGGAGGATGACCCAAGCATTGCTCAGCAAATATTCATGTATTACTTCACACATTTTATGATTTCTTTGTTTGTTTCTCTGTCAGCTGCGCTGATGTAGGCATGGTGCACAGGCACTTAGACCAGCATCCCCAGACCCTACTTTGCCTAGACAATCAATTCCAACAGTATGACACAGGATCTGCATTATCAAGACTCAACCTGTGGCTGAAGGGAATTACTTAGGTTCCCATACCCCTTTGGCTTCAGCCACTTAGATTAGCTGAAGGTCCTGAATTTTAACAGAGCTCACCTACTTCTTGTACCCAGATGCCTTCTGAAACAGTACCAAAAGTTAGCTACTGTCAATCTCCTCGTTTTCTCAGGTTTTACCCCTTAGGAGCCACAGCTCATAACCCCCCTACACTCAGTACAGCTGGCTAGTGCCAGACTGTGTCAGACAGCGACAATACGTCACATCTCATGACAAGCTCTCTGAAATCAAGTGAGGCAAAGGAACAGCACACTATATGGGCCAGCACGCTTAAGTTTATATCAGAGATTTTTTTTAATGGATCAGTAAGCATCAGCTTTGATAGTATGACTGGATCCATTGCTTCATACTAAAAACAATTACGAATTTGTTGACTGCATCTCTCAGCTATCAGGCTTAACAAACAAACATTAATAATCAATGTGGATGGAGATTACGACGGCTTTCTATGCTATCTTTTGCTCTTTCCCTCTCTCTCTTTTTTCTCATTTTAAAAGCTGTCAATGTAATGAGCCAAAATGAAGTAAATGGTCACAGACATGGAAATCTGAGCCGTAACGGCATGATCAGCAGAGACTTGATTACTGGCAAACAAAGATCTGTCCACTCAACATCTGGCTCATTTTGATCCTTTGAGTTTAGCTGCCAAATGACTATGTCATTTGGATTCAAAAGATGGAGGCATGAGGGAGACCTGATATCATCATCCCAAATGGTCTGGGTCTTGTCCTGTGTTTAAAGAAGGTTTTTAAGATCAGCAAGAGTGAAAGAAGCTGTGCTGTTCCAGGGAAAATCTGACTTCATACAAATTTCCACAAGCCAAAAGTTGGAACTATAAGTGGTATACTGGGAGGTAGAATAAAACCTTTATACATGGTACACTCTAAAGCATGTTATAAATTTCTATAAATGTCCATACCAACAGTGCTGACCACTTCTATCCCTGCATTTTCATGGGTGCAACTTTCAGCTTTAAGCCTGTTACAATAAATCTGTCTACTCAGAAAGCTATTTTAAAGCCCTTTTGATTAAACACTTTCAAAAGGTTTAGGTTTAGAAAACATTCTCCACCCCATTATATTTTTCTTTGTTAATTATTAACTGAGGCATAATACCTGAAAAAGTTGTGGCTGTTACTCAATGTGCATATTTCTACGATTTGAAGAATGTCATGGAGTAGACTTATACTTGCTTTTACTGAAAAGAGGGTACCCCCCTTTTTACACTTTGTATTACACAGGGTAAATATTGGATTCCTTCTGAAGGACATTCCAAAAATGGCAAGAGGCTGCCAGAACACTGGTGGAATGGTCCCCATCAAAGGTAAAGAACTTTCTAAAGCCATTGCACTCATGCAGACTTAAACCCACTTACCAAGCACAACTAAGGTTCCATAAATATCCATAATAGAACAAATGCTTTATGTTCCAAAGTCTTGCTCTTGCTGAATGGGCAGGATTTCACAGCAGTTAAACCCTTATACAACTTTCTCCAAATGGCCCATTTCCATGGGTCCTAAGCACAAGGGGAAGTTTGGCCACAAGGAAATTATAGCACAAGAGAAGCTGCAACAACAGATCTCTGGCTTTTGGAGGAGGTCAAATTAAGTAGCACATACACACCAACTCTATTGTTCTCGTAGAAAAGTATCACAGCAAGCATTTGCTGTACCAGACATCAAACTCAAGTGACCAGAAGAAAAGCTGACAGCTTTTGGTCAACTTCTGAGGACTTTTCAGCAGCTTCAAACAGCAACAAAAAGCACAGCAATTACCAGTCTGCTGTGGCCACATGTCAGTACTCAAGTGCCTCGACACAGAGCCTGCAAGCATCAATGAAGATTTCAGTCTCACAAACTGTTAGTCTCCTGCTGACAGGTACCAAAAGGGAACACCTGCAAGCTCAAGGACACGAGAGCAGCTGTGGAGCTGCAGGATGGAAGCTCCTGTCCCAGCCATGCTGCTCCAGGATGGCTGGCTGCTGCCTCAGGCTGCACAATCTCAGTTGGTCCACAGTCACCTGCCACCCTCAGCTCTGACACTGGACTTCAAAACCTCTCCCCACAACACAGCTCTTTTGTTGCCTGTGCACAGCTCAGTGGCTTACACTGCCTTTTCAAGTGCAGACTGCTGTGTCAGATGGATCAGTTAGGTTGTTGACTCCTCCATCATGAGGGTGGGAATAAAACCAACTTGCTTCCTATTACTTTGCAAAATCACGCTTTCCAGTAGGTTTTTTGAATTACCCATAACTTCAGCCATATGCCTGCTGGACAACTCAAATGCTCTGTTTCAGAAGAATTCAACATTTTTCAAATATGGTCATCAGGTAGTAAAAACAACATTTGTAAAAGTAGTTTGTGGTCAGTTGGTTTCACAGACTCAAAAATCATTACAAGAACCACTTTAAAATCCTATTAAAAAAGGTCTGAATAGAAGATATAAGTGATACTGACATCTTCAGACTTCAGTGCAATTAATTCCTATTTAAATTTCTTAAATTTCTTATTAAGCCACAAGTAATTTTAAAGAAGCCCATTTCAAACATGAAGCCACTTATTCACGCGAAAAAATCAAACCAAACCAAAAAGCAGTAAGCATGGAGATGAGGATGTTACTCAAGAATCACTGAATTAGACTTGGTTTAAAAGGTCTAGGCTTAACTATGATTAGTTATTATTTCTCCCACTGAAAGTGTTTTAAAAAATTGTCAGCAACAGAAGTCTTCATTTTCTCAATAAACAACTTAATTACAACAACAGCTATAAAAATAGGCTATTTTTTATTTTACATTGTCTACAGAAGTTATAGACAAAATAAAACATGGTCGCTTTATGGTCCAATGCTATACAAAGAATAACAACAAATAAAAAATGACCAAGTCTTACAAAAGACAAATGATCAGATATTTTGATGAAAACTTTTAACTTCTGAGTTGCAAAAAATAAATTTAAGGTAGGTATTTGTTTATGTCAGAGAATAAAAAAAGCTATTTCAATTTTAATTATTATAAATTAGTATCTTGAGATCCATTGTCTTGTGGTAATGAAGTTTAATGTTACTCTCAGGTAAGTATTCAAATTATTGTTCATTAGTAAGCAATTCTCACTTCATTTTATTGACAATTTTGAGTGTTTCAAATGAATCACAACACTTTTATGAGAATTAGACATATTGCTAGCTCAATGGCCAGAACACTGCAAAATAAAAGTCTCCAATTCTAATTTACTTTAGCCTGACTGGTGAGAGATTTTCAACTAAAAAGAAGTCAGAAGTGTTGGGTCCATCCAAACACCTGTGCTACAAATATCCATGGGCATTATTCCAAGCAAGTCCTCAGTAACAATCCTCAAACCACCACAGGCTCCTTTAATCATTGATTAAAAAAAAAAAAAAAAAAAGGAAAAGGAAAGGAAAGAAAAGAAAATGCACCAAAACTTATGACCTTCTGCATGGGAAAAAAAAAAAACAAAACCAACCTAAACCATTGACTTTAAGCAAAATGACAAATCAAAAACATTGCTAATTCTAGGATCCTGGAAACTGTCACAAATCTGTGGACAGGACATACACACATAGTCCAAGGAAGGGGTTACCTCACCATAGTCCACAGAGGGGAAGGGAAATACAAGATGTAAAAGTGCAGCCTGAGTTCAAAGACAATTCTGTAATTTAGACAGCTTATCACTTTCTCAGTCTCAGCCAGGCATCACGGAATGTTGCTCGCTAGATACTCTGCTGAAATTCCAGACCCAGTCCATGCTTAGAGAAAGATCACAAAAAGCTCACCAGACTAAAAAAATGGGAATAAAATTCAGACCAAACATCAAAGAGCAGAGGATGTTTCTTCTTGGTCCCCTTGGGTGATCAGCAAAGTACTTGAAAGTACAGAATCAAATTGCCATAGATAAGAAAATTACAATGAATTTGGTGGCTTGCTGGAATATTCCTAATGCCCTCCCACATTTTGAAGCCTAAAATGACTCAAATTCTGTTATATAACCCATTCTACCAAAGTGCCCATATTTCAATTATTGGGAATGGTATAGTAGAATTTCATTTCCTGGAGGAGCTGCCTTCTTCTAGTTTCTGTTTTAAATTTACTCCTTTCAACTAGTATCCTCTAAATAAACATTATCTACTCCTGCAAGCATCTTCCTACATAAAGCAAACCTCTCAAGGAACACTTTGCTCTAGTAAACATTAGGTTATTTTAGCCTCCCTCAGAAAAAAAATCCAAATTCCCATTCTGTCCTAACTGGCCTTTTCCTTTACTACTTTTAATTCATTTCAGTGAAGACAACTAATTATATCAAATTAGGCAATACAGAAGGAAAGAGTAAGACTGGTAGATGAAAGTGCCTGAAGCATCATTCTTTCCTCTATTTTATCCTAGTGGAGTCACCACCCAGCCAATCAATACAGTCAGCACTCTCGCCCATCATGAGTTCCAACTCCTTCATCCTTGACTTGAAACAACTCATGCTGTATAAAAAATTTCATTTCAAACAACACATTATTATGGCATGTCCTTTACAATGAGTAAAAACGTTTTGATCTGAACCAAAGTGTTGCTGTGGGTTTTTTTAATTCAACATCAGCTTTCAATACTAAATGTTAAGCTGAACCCAGAGCTTTGATATGAGATTATTTTTTCAGTAACTACTTCCTCATCATGGTGATGAATTTATGTCTAACTTTAATGAGATAAACCCTGGGCTTCAAGTCTTTGCCTCCAGACTACAGGTTTTTAGGGTGTTTTTTAGTTGTTGTTGTTTGGATTTTTTTTTTTTTTTAAACCATCCCCTATCATCTGTAGTATTTGGAAAAAGAAAAAAAAGTTATTATTATACTACCAGTTTGATTTTTCACCTGAGACACACAGACACAGATTGTATCTAACTCTACATGCAAATATACAGAAGTGCCTGGCTTCAGAGAAACAATGGTTTGCAGTCAAGTGGATTTACATCTCTGTTACATTCTGGTCCCACTAGAGATTAAATACATCATTTTAAAGAAAAGATTTTATTTTTCCCCAGTATAGTTTGGACAAGTTTTGAGCAAAAGCATTTTTGATCCAAACACCTAAGCTTGCACATTCATATTTAAGTCTCAAGGATACATGTACACACTGCATATATTCTTAAGACGAATTCCTGTGATATCTTAAGTCAACAAAATCTCTGCCTTACAACTTTCCAGGTGTGGACTATTACAATTCCTGCTTCTGAAGCCTTCAAAATTAGCTTTTCAGCCTTGCTATTGAAAAAGAGGACTTTAGGTACCCAAATGAGAATGTAAACAAATTGACCCCAAAATTACTTATATTTCCTACTCATTGTTGCTAACTGTTAGAGATACTCTCCAGATAACAAAATCAGTCTTAAACAGATGAAATCTACAGAATAATTAAAATAAATTCAAAATAAAATTTTTTCATCCCTAGTTTTCCATCTTCTAGATGTAATACAAAAGTAAATTTGGCTATCCAGCAATATACATATAATATTAATAAAAATGTACACGAGTGCTTTTTTCTTGGGGGAATGTGGGTAAGGATGCTAGAGAAAAGGAGGAGAATGGAACAAGCAGAGGGAAAAAAAAATCCAAAAAATACAGTTTATGATCAAGGTAGCAAATGACAGCACCAAAACCTGAAAACTGATTTCAAATCAGAATTCAGGGTGTTATTTACATGCTGACCAAAATTGCATTTGGCACATATATTCTAATACTTCGACATTTTTAAACCTTTTCATTTAGACTTCATAAATGAGCTGCTTTTTCCTTGGCAATAACAATGTATTCTTTCAAGCTAGGTCACTTGGCAAAGTACTTGAACCACTGTCAGAGTTCCTGTTTGGTTTTTGGTTGGGTTTTTTTTTTGTTTGGTTTTTTGTTGTTGTTGTTGGTTTTTTTATTCTTAGTTAAATCATTCCATTTCCTCTTCATTTAGAAGCACTAGTTACATCTAAGTCAACCCTCAGAAGAATATAGGATTAAAAAAAGACCAGACCTTGAATTTTTAAATGAGGTCTGGGAGCAGAAAGGACACCTTATAGCTGAATAAATGGATATAAGTGTTTCTTTTAAGATAGACAAAAGAGTAACAAAAGAGCAACTTGAGTTTGATTTCCTACACCAAACACTATACTTTATTTGTAATAAGTACCTCCTCCAGATGAGACTATTTCAAGATGAGTAGAATGATTTACTAACACTTTGTGGATTATCTCAGCACTCCCTATTTGACCTTCTTCCATGTTTATGGATTCAGAGACCTCAGCCTCTCAGCTCTGGTCCACGCCACAAAACATGTAATGATCACTGAAATACTGTTAAAAAAAATCCTCCAGACTTGGTACCTTCAAACTAGATTCTCACAGGTCAGAACTGAAGTTGAACACACTCATGAAATAAAAAGGCACAATTTTGAAAGCCAGTATGGATGACTGTGGGCCTAGAAAAGTTCCCTTGTGAATCCTTTTGAGGCCAACAGCCCGAAAAATAGTTACGGAACTACAAGATTTTAAGATAACTATATTTTAAAAAAAACCCAACAAACATGAAACATGTACTGCCAGAATGATCAACTGTCACAAAAACATCTTCACTCAATCTCTTCAGCAATCTAGAAAGCAAGTTACATCACCATCAAGACAGTCCAAGACATGGCAAACAGACCTCATTCGCATTCGTCCCTTGCTCTCTACTAAACATCTTGTGGAGCAGTTTACTAGTGTCATCCACATTTCCACTGACAATCAACTGTTTTTTCCAATAAACATGATCACATTGATTTTGTACATACAAATATAAATCAACAACTAGAAAAAAATGAAGACACTATTCATGTAGCTATTAAAAAGCAGGATATCAGTGGGAAGAAATTCAAATTATTGTGAAGAAAGATTGCAGACATCTGAACCATTCCCAGCATGGTTTATAGTTTGTTTGACTTCTTTTTTTTCTTCTGCTAATGAGTACAACATGAGATACTTTGTTTAACATTTTCCTAAGGAGTAAAATCATTCTTCTACCTCCTATGAACTTCCTGAGGGGGACACAGAATGAATCAAATAGTAAACAGTAGTACTACGGCACAATAAATTACCATCAGAGGCTACCTTTATATTAGTCCCAGTACAACTATTTGCCACTTGATTTTCAGCTATATAAACTGCCTCTAGACATTTTCTCATATGGAAAAATATATACTTCCTTTAACACTACAGTTTTTCTCCCTCCATAAAATTTGTCCTCGTCTTTTTTTTCTTCACTGCTTATCTTTAGTGGGTGTCAGTGTCAGTTTCACAACACGCTGGTCTCTCCCTGTTCAGTTTGTCTTACACAATAAGTTTCTTCACTTATGTATTTCTTTTTGACCTTATATCTCAGAAGCACACTCATGTTTCACTTGCTTCCTAAGGCATCAGGAATGTGCTGCAAGTCTACATTTCCCATAAAAAAAGAGGTAAAATCCTATTTTTGCTTAAGATGAATGTCCACAGGTCAAACCCAAAATCACTCAGATGATAAAACAGATGTTTCAATATTAGCATGCAGCAGAAGCATGTGGAATGTGGCAATGACTCTATAAGGCAAAGGGAAGTACCACTCTCCATACTGCTATAAAAACACGGGAAGCTCAAAACAAGGTTTAAAAATCCAGCAGTGGCAGTAATGAAGACACTTCTGTTTCTGGTGAAGTTGCTCACTCTGCCCTCCTCGCGTTCTCCTGCAAAGCTGTGAAATAATGCCTCAAGGTAACTTGGGACACTGATCTGTTTGAAAAAAGAAAAAAAAACAAGCAAGTCTTTTTACAGCCAAATCAGTTCCCTGAGTTTCTTTCACTGTATAACCACAATATTTTTTTCACTGTATAACCACCAGCATTGCTGTGGAGAAAGACAGTTGATAATTAATATTTAAGTATTAATTTTATGCTTGCTAACCATATTACAGTTTTCATAAATGAAAGAACGTTTTAGCATGTTTAACACATTTCTAATCAGAGCATTGAGAGTCATGTTTGAGAATGCTCTGGTTTGTTTACGTTCTCTTTTTCTTCACAACTCATCTGCCTAATTGCTATTTAACTGCAACATTCATGTTCATGATATTGAAAAACAAAAACAAAAGAAAAACCAAGGAATAATGAATTGATTTTCACCAGGGAATTAAATCACTTTTTTTTCCTGTAAGAGACCACAACATTAGTCATATTTTTCCACTGAAAACAGTCATGTCTTCTGTTGCTGTCTCTTACTGTGTCAGTCATAAGGCTTTTGGACACGTGTTTGATGAGGTCAGCCTTGGGATCTTCTTTAAATGCAAAGGAAAAAATGGAACTTGACAAGTGTCTTGACCAACAAGCTACAGAGTTTTTCCAAAGCCTAGAATGAACTCCTCATGATGAAGTATTTCTTCTTTGGCTAAAAAGTCAGTCTTTACTTAGCCAGCAGCAAGCTGAGAACAAATGTCAGGGAATATGTCTGATCGTACTTAGAAAACAAAAGCTCTCTGAATGTTTGATTTCAAGCATAAATAAAGAAAAGATCAGAGTTTTAGATCCCAGGGCTTTGTTTCCATTTCTAAATGAACAATTGCTTCATTGTGTCACTACTTTAATGCATACTTTATATTGGAAATTGAATATTTTTTGTTGTAAGGAATCCTCATAGAGAACTGACGTGATAAACAACAAACAAGTGTAGATACACAAATGACTGAGAAAGGGATTGATCTCAGCATCCTGTTTGACAAGAGTAGCTGGAGATTCATTACTTCCCCAGGAGGCAAGATTGAAAACAATAAAAAAAAAATCAGATGCAATTACTGATTTATTTTATTTAATGCCACAAAGGAGTGTTTGTTCTGTTTTGTAGGTTCACTCACTACAGTAAGACTGAGCTAAAAATCAGTGCAGCGATAGTTCCAACTAGCAATTATAAACAGACAGAAAATGGATGATTTCACACCCTCCATGAAATCAACTGCAATTCTCACTTCATGCTTGCTACAGCACCACACTTATTACTGCATACAAATATAAGTTACAACTTACATTTTCATGGAGCATTGTTCTTTCTTCCCCTGTGTTTATCTGAAAATGACTCAGGGCTTCCAGACATATTTGTCTCACATCTATGAGACATCTACTTATATGTATAGATGTCTTATAGGGTATTCAGAAGAAACAGAAAATAACTGCACTGTACTTGGAATAAGTGTCTGCTTCATGGGGCATTGGGAATACAGACAATGGTGATTGTTTTGAACAAATAATAAGGCTATGTTCTGGTTCCAGCCAGGACAGGGGCAATTTTTGCAGTAGCCAGGAGGGGGCATGGCTAGGACCTGGAGGTTACTCTACGCCACCTCACCTCATTTTCCAGGGATGGGGGAAGGGGTCGCTTCTGGGTCGGGTAGCGTAGCAGAGGGAGGAGTTTGGTATTGGCATCAGTGAGAACTCATGTGCAAATCGTTCCTTTCTTTTACCCTTTGTCATTAGTGTTGTTGCTGTTACTGTTTATTTTCTTACCTCGTTGCTGTTTCCAGTAAATTTTTTTCTTATCTCGATCTGTGAACTTTACCTTTTGTGCATCCAATTATTCTCTCCACCCTACTGAGAGGAGTATGGGAGAGTGAGACAACAGCAGACAGTTTAGAGAGACAGAATGGGAGCATTAAACTGGGGAGTAACATTCCTAAGTCACAAGAGGCTAACACAAATACATGCAAAAATTTTTTTAGAAATATAATCTGCTGCTTTGAATATGGTCTTTGAAGGGTAAATGCCATCAACTCTATATAATTTTCCCCTCACTTAATTGTTTGAGGTAATTGACTGAGTTGATCCAAATATCATTTTTTATAAACTGTCGGATACGAGCTTGACTTCCAGTGGCAGGACATGTTATTTGTTCATAGGTACAGATTTTTAATATGTAAGTCCTGGTAAACTTAATTTATGCATTTCCTTATTTTGAAAGAAAAAAAAAAATCAGACTGCACATGACACAAACCAAGAAGCTATACTATTTATGGATTTAGGTCTCAGGCTTTGAAAAATTTACATTATTTTACTCAACTACCTCTAATCAAGGTTGCCAGACTACCATGCTCTGTTCCCCTATGCTCTTAAGTTTTTGCCAGTGGGGGAGAGGGAAGAGGAGAAAATTTTTTACTTCTTAGTTGAAGTGGGACAAAGCAACTGCTGCTGATTTAGGGTTCACAATTACTTGAATACTTTCCTTAAGCACTATCTTAACACTCCACCAGTAGAAAACCAAAACTGAACTCTACCTCTCCAAAGACATGGTGACTAAAAGGAGTTCTTGGTGTGACGAATTTCCAGAAATGGAATTTTTTTTAACACACTCTATACATTTTTTTTTTCTTTACTTTCCTTAATAGTAGAGCATTTTCTGAATCAGGCATATTAAATTGACCAAATATCAAAGTAACATATCATACAGAATGACTTTATTATATGTAGCTTTCTTTAAAGACTCTTTATATATGGCTTCCAGGGATTTATTTATTTATTATTTTTAAACACAACCTTCATTCTCTATCATCAAATGATCCCACAGCCAGCGTGATTAGACTGTGATCAGTCTTGCATCACTGATCTACTACATAGATAGCCCCTAGGCTAATGAAATCAGCTCTTCTGGCTGATATTATTTTAACACACAGACATACTTAAGCAATTGTCACAGCATGTTGATAAACAGCTCCTTAAACGCAGACTAACAACACCACAAGAGTCCTTCCTTGCCACAAGTTATACAAAGCGGGAAAATACAGGAAAGCCATGGTTTAGCAAAAAAAAGATGGATTGTAGAGATTCTGGTAAAAGGTATTCCAGCAAAAGACATCCCAATTACACCATGTTTACGAACTCAGTGCAGTAATGAGAAAAGAGACTAAGTCTTATTGATGTTAGAAAGTTAGTGAGATTAGATATTTTCTTCCCATAACTAACAAAAAAAAAAAAGCAATGACATTTATATAAAACTAATTTTGTTTCCTGTGGCTAATTTGATAAGAATTAATTGCATGCTCAAGCCCAGTCAGACTAAATCTGTACTGCTAGGTGTTTCACTATTACTTGGACTTCAGAAATACAGGCAGTACATTTCAACTATTTTTTCACATATATTCTCAATCACATAGTTTGAAGTTTAGCACGGCACTGTTGCTGCTATCTTCCTGCCATCACTCACCTTGGTTTAAGGATGACTCTTCACATTTGCCCTAGACAGTGAGACAAACAACTTTTTTGCTGAATAACAGCCCCAAGACAAGGGGTAAGAGCAGCTTTGGTCACATGTGACTTCCAATTGCCCACCTTTGCAATGCAATTTGAAGTACCAACTTCAAAAGGCTACTGCCTTTGAACAGATCTAGCTGTAGGCACTTCAAGATTAATAGACTGATTTAATTATCCTCTCCTTAGCAACTGTGGTGTTGTTTTTACAAAATCAACCCTTGTAATATGCTACTCCCAGGCTCTGTCTCACTCCAATGCCAGGTGATCACGGCAGTTGTACAAGTTGGAGCTTGGTGAGGAGCTTCCCTTTCCAACAGGGCTCTGTTTTGGTTTTTGACACAGGCAGGATCTCATGCAAGGCATGATTGCAAACTGCAGACAAACCAAACTGCCTGGGATTACAGTACAAGTGTTAACTTGCAAATGGGCATGATAAAGGTGAAGAAAGGTTTGCTTGGTTTTCTTCTCTAAAGTACTAAAAGTACACAACGAAGCAGGGTTTTTCAACGAGAAACACCAGTGGGGCTTGAAATCAAGCACTTCAGTGTCTTATTTATTTTGTTTCTTCCTCTTTTGGTTTTGCACTTCAGATAGTCAAATGGAGGTTCCTTGACCAGTTTGATTTCACTAGCATAATTATCTCCTCAGTAACTGTTGTATGCTCCCTTAGAAAAGGTTGATTACCTATATTCTTTTAGTAAAATTCCACAATCAGCAGTTACAGCAAAGTAAGAAGAAATGTTCTTCAAGAAGAGAAAAGAAGGAACAGAAGCATAACGTAAACTGTTCCACTTAATCATCAGAAAAGGTTTTGGTTTCTTAAGAGCAAGCACACACTTCCTCTGCTTCCACCTTTGTGGCTCCACACTTCAAACTGTGAAAGCTGACCCATTCCCAACAGTCCATTAATTACCATCGTCAAACGAATCCCACTCCAGCAGCACTCAGAAAGAGAGGCTCCTGGAGGTCTGTTATTCAACATCCACAGTTCCCAAAATGTTTGAACTGGCATCAGAGCCAATGCAGGAAGACCTAGCCCTGCTGGCTCATTGCTTTTGCTTTCTTTTTAACACAAACAAGTTCAGTGGCACAGCTACAGAAATAGCTGAACTGAGAGTGGCAGGGGCTGAAGCAAATCATCTGGAGGAAGACAGATAGAAGACAGAAATATCGGTGCTGTCAGGGATTAGACTCACAGATACTAAGTATATTTTGTAAATCACACCCTTTCAAGAAAAGAAAGCATGCTGCCTCTCAGATGAAGTAATTGTGAAAATATATAAAAACTAATACACTATTTGTATAGTACAGTATTTGTATTATGAGCTAAGCCAACAACGTAGGAAGGAAATTCTTATACTAAAAAAAGTCAAATGAAAAAGTTTTTAATCATAAGTGCATTCATCATGTTGATACCTTAAGTTTACATATGCAGGTAGCACAGGAATTTAAGAAAACAGGAGAAAACATTTTAAGGTATTTTCCTGTCATTCATACCTGAACTCATTGCATTCTTAGGGCACTGTTTTTTCTCCATAACAAACTTTCCTCTAACAAACTTTCAGTTCTTTTCATTAAGAAAAGAAAGAATCAAAACAGTAGCATATACATCATGTAGCAAATGACCTAATGATCTTACAAGTGAAAAGTAGTGAACTGACTACCAGAATAGCTAGCAGTAGTTAGAGGAGGGAAAACAATAAATAATCAAGAAATCTGTTTGTACTTTCAATTTTCTGGATAGTTCTAATCAGGATTACATAAATTAACTTTTAAAAAGAGCTGCAGTAGAATTAGCAGTATTTTTTAATACATTAACAGCTAGCTAGCGCATCCCATGCAACCACTAAAGCAGGAAATTCTTCTCTAAATCCAGTATAAACACTATTCTTGTTCTCCACATAGGGTTTTCTATGGCAGGGAAAATAAGTAAGCAAAGTCTTTTAACACCTACAAATACTTCTGAAAATAAATGAAGAACTGGGTTTACTAGCACTAAAATAGACGTAAAGGCCTGATGGTTAACTGTACTCAGAAAATATTTACTGTTGCTGCACCTGGCACTGACTGCCCAGAAATTTGCAAAGATGAGATTTTATAGGGAAGCACCAGCATCCCATTACAATAAACTACAAAGCACTGTATTTGGTAACAGCTTTTTAAATATGTAGTTCTACTCTAGATTACCAGAGGCGATGTGAAGGCATTTCTAATGATGTCAGACAGTGCTGGCAAGATGCATATAAGCTTTAATTTAATTAGTCTACCAGCACCTGACCAAACAAAGGTGTGTCCAGGCTGAATCAACCCAATATACTGAACCAGATGCTTTTCCTAACTTTAAAATGTGTAAAGTTGGCATTTAATATACCAAACCACCAAATTAAAAGGTCTGTGAAAGCAACCTGAAAGATTTCTGTCAAACCTTCAAAGACAGTGAAGGTTTGGCCTTCATTCTGCTCATATGTGGCAGTCATTGGGAAGATTTAGGGGTCTTTCCATAAGACTGTATTTTTTTTTTTAATTCCAGTGCTAAATGTGTTTAAAGAAAATAACATGAAATTATTCTTCTCATAGTACTAGCCTTGGTGTCATTAGAAATTCATTAGCTAATTCTGCACTACCAGGAGCAGATTCTAACCACTGGAAAGAAACAATTCTCAGGGTGTTAACATAAAACTACAATGTAGTTCCACATTGTTTCTTGAAGTAAGGGAAGAAGGTTGAAATTAGTGAAGGTGGATACACTAAAATGGGTCAAGAAAAATTCCTCTGTAAGAATACAGCAAAGAATGGGCAACACTGGACCTTCTTTTTACAGCTGAACTTGATGATCTTAAAGTTTCCTTTCAATCTAAATGATTCTATGATGGGTAACACTGTACCCATCTTTATAAAGGGGAGAAAGGATGACCCTGGGAATGACTGACATATCCTAGAAGAAATGCCAAGGCACATGGAGATCAGGGAAGTGATTCAAGACAGCCAGCACGGCTTCACCAAAGGCAAGTCCTGTCTGACCAACCTAGTGGCCTTCTGTGGTGGGGTGACTACATCAGTGGACAAGGGGAGGGCTACAGGTGTCATTTATCTGGACTTCTGTAAAGCCTTTGACATGGTCCCCCACAGCATCCTTCTCTCTAAATTGGAGAGAGATGGATTTGATGAATGGATTTGATGGATAAGAAACTGTTTGAACAGTCACAACCAGAGGGTAGTGGTCAATGGCTCAGACTCCCAATAGGCATCAGTGCAAAGTGGTGTCCCTCAGGGGTCTGTATTAAGACTACTATTATTTAATATCTTCATTAATGACAAAGATGAAGGGATCAAGTGCACCCTCTGCAACTTTGCGGATGACACCAAGCTGAGAATCTCATGAAGTTTAATAAGACCAAGTGTAAGCTGCTGTACCTGGGTCAGGGCAACCCCTGATACCAATACAGGCTGGAGGATGAAAAGATCAAGAACAGTCCTACCAAGAAGAACTTGGGGGTGCTGGCGAATGAGAGGCTGGACATAATCCAACAATGTGCTCTGGCAGCCCAGAAAGCCAATTGTATCCTGGGCTGGATCAAAAGCAGCGTGGCCAACAGGTCAAGGGAATTGATTTTAGCCCTCTACTCTGCTCTGGTGAGACCCCATCTGGAGTGCTACATCCAGCTCTGGGGTCACCAGCACAAGAAGCACATCAATCTGTTGGAGCAAGTCCATAGGAGGCTATCAAGAGGATCAGAGGGATGGAGCACCCCTCGCACAGACAAAGGCTAAGAGAATTGGGATTGTTCAGCCTAGAAAAGAGAAGGCTTCAGGGTAAGCTAATTGCAATCCTTCCACTACCTGAAGGGAACCTACAAGAAGGACGGAGAGTGACTTTTTCAAGCAGAACCACTAGTCCCACCCCCTCTCCACAAAAAAACCCCACCCATAACACCACACATCCTCACTTTTGAAAGAAACACAAGTCTAAACAAAAAATTAGAGTTTTAAAAAAATAAAAGTTTTAAACTCAAGCACAATTTAACAAAACAGCTCCCACTATGGAATAGAAGGATGTTCTCTGTCTTCCATTTCAATACCATTCTGTCTGGCCGTACAGATTTGAGCTTATATTTTCTGGATTTCAAGTGGTTTTTTTTTTTAATGTAATCATTTACTAAAAATTGGTGCAAAAAACTACAAATCAACCTCTACATTCTTTTAAAACTGGTGCACATGAAATTGTGATTTAACAAAATATTAGGCCATAAATCTTCTCTCAATCAAATAAAATCTATGGCATCTGTTTAATCTAATTTATTCTTCTACTTATATAGGTGTTGGAAGACAAACAGGTTCATCTTTTTATGTAATTATTTTGTGGACCTGAAAGTTTGAAGCTAATTGTGCAAAGTGTTGCAGTAATTACTTAGGATAAACACAGGCTTCAATCTATTCCGAGATACATTATGAAATAAATACTTGAATTGGCTTTAAAAATCAGTAATTTTATTGCCTTACAGCAGGTTATCAGGTTAAAGCTCTTAAGTAACCTGCAGAAATGGTCCCATTTCTTCAAATAGAAATTTAAATTTTAAAATGCTATTTAAAAATACAGTTTCCCATTCAACAAAATTTAAGTAACTGGGCTTCAAAAGGACAAAACTGCAGAGTTCTGCCACATTAGACAACTTTGAACTGCAGTATGCATTTGTAATTCATGCTTATTTCATATATTCAAGCTTGTTCCTCAAAAGGCAGCAGTACAGCAGGGGAAGAGCAGAAATAAAAATCTGGTAGAACCTCCAGTGTGGAACTGGCAACAAAAACAGGATGCAACAATGCAAGGGCAGCCCGGAAACAATGGCAGCTTTCAAAGCACCACCAGTTGCTTGTGTCTTCTGAATGGAAAGATTATCTCTTATTCCCACGCTATTTTTCTATTATCTATAAAATGAAAATGTTGCACACACAGCATAAGGTAGTGTGCTCCCTGAGGGGTTCCAGTTAAGTTAAGGAAAAGATAATGGTTCCTAAGCGGTTTGTCTTGGCAGTTCTGTTTGGTATCTTGAGTTCAGCACTTCAAGCACCTAGCAGGAAGTAAAGACACTAAAAGACTTGGCAGAAGTTTATGATAAATACTAACAGACTTGAAAAGACTCTAAAAGCTCAAAGAGTGAAATAATTTAAAAAAACCCAACCAAATAAAAAAATCCTGTAAACAAAGACAAACTTGTAGTAATTTCAAGAAAAATTCTTTGGAGAACTAGAAAAGAGGAAATAATTTAACACAAAAGCCAGGTTTTGATTTCACATGCCCTGCACCGCATGCAGAATTGATCCCAATATCAAAGTAAACGTATAGTGTTTAGATAAGCTAATAAAGCAGCAAAACTTTTTAATAAGTATTAGAGTATAAGCTTATCATTTAATACAAAAGGGATGTACACAACTGGACACAGTTTACAGGCTGATTATTCCATTGTATGGCCTAAGAAATACACATAGTTGCATTACAAGTTTGCAATTATTTGGAAATCCTCCTGGCATCTAAAAGGAAGCAACAAGGTGACTCCTGGACATCTCCAGTCATTACTGCTTACAGAACACATGTGCTTTGACATAGAAGTGACATGGCTGCATGACCATCCTCCAACTCACCGCCTCCACTCAGTTACCAAAACATCCAGCAAGACAGAGAGGGAGAACGACTTAAATGTCAGTTATCTCCTGCAGTTGTTTGCAATCACCATCCTGAAAACAAAAGGCTTTGGTGATGCATTCTGCAGCACACAAGAGCTGTGTCAGGACACAAGAGCTGCAGGGACAAGTCATGACACTGTGGGAAGAACTTCTTGATCAACAAAGGAAACCACCTATCCCAGACATTATAGTCACGTTCAGTTGTGGAAGATGAATTTTTATATGATCATTAAGGATTTCAAAGAGATGAATTTCAGAGCATAACATTCAACCTCCTCCATAGCTTTACCACCCATCTAAAGGAGGTACCAAATTGGTTTGGCCCTCACAAGAATAACTTTTGCATTTCTACAGAGTTTAAGCTTTCATGAAATATGCCAGGTTTTGCTAAGCTTGTCAGGCCAAAGATGATATGATACCCTTATTAGATTGGCCTTACCAAAATTATGAGCAGGCCTATTTATTAGCTCAATACATTATTAATGCAGAAGTGGAACACAAGTGTCAAACACCACTCTCCACCTCAATACCATGTAATGTATTAAGAGGCATGGTACCGTAGGGAGGCTATGGCCAAACACAGCATTTCCCTTATTTTGAGTCTGTTCCTTATTAAAAAGAAATAATTTTATCATAAGCAAACTCAGAGATAACCATTAGAGACTTAGAACTTATTTCCCACTGTCTTCAATCATCACACACAAATCCAAATCCCTTAAGACAGAAAAAATGGGTGTTGGGAGGGGGAAAAGCCCTCTTTTAAGCTTTTACAGAAAATAGGTTTGACTGCATAGAATTCATATGAGAATGGGATTTGTGTAAAATTTCTGCAGGTGCCCAAAGTTCATGAAAGCTACAACAAAAGCAGTAGCAATTCACTCTAAACAAAGGAGGAAACTATGTGAAAAGGAGGCAACAATGTGAGAAGAAAAGACATAATAGGAACATCCAAAGCCTTAACTCTACCCTATCCCAATTTTCAACAGAGAAGGAAAAAAAATAATCAGGTGCTTGCCACAGATCTCAAATTATCCATTCACAGAGTTTAATCTGAAAACATCAAGTCTCAGTATGCTGAAAAGGGTGGGAACTGCACCCCCACAAAAGATAGCTAATATGAGTAAATATTCTTTCTGAGAAAGGGAGAGCAGCCTTCCAGAAGTCTGTCTGGTTTTATGATACATAGATGTGATATTTTCGTCAAAGGATTTCCATCTTATCCATGTACACTAATGCCAATACTGTTATTGAGAAGCAAGGAACAAAGTATTCATTTGAAACCTGTAGCATTGGGCTCAAGGAATCAGGAGCAACTTGGAATAATATTCTCAGGGAAGTTATCCTATGTGTAGCCCTCCACTGCCATGGCTGCTGTTGGTGCTGCATTCAATTTAGGTGTCTGTGAGTAGAATCCACCAGGAAAACTAACAGCTCACCTCCTACTTTGATAAGAATGAAATTATATCATAGGTAAGTTACTCAAAAAGCTCAGTACACTGGATATTGACACTATTTGAATCAATCTAAGCTTTGATTGTTTACCAAAAGGAAGTGGGGGAAAAGGACAAGGATAGACTGTAATCCTAGCTCCAGTTGGAAGTAATGATAGTTACAAGGCTACACATGTGCACCCAAATGACTTGCAACTCATAGTCTGCTATTCAAAACTGTCATACCACAGATAACAATAACAAGTGAGATGCCTGTCTCTACTACATCCACAGCTAACAGCAAAATCAGCTGTACCCTGGTACTTCAGTTTTTTCAAGAGGGCAGATTGTGGGGTTGTGTTAAAATTAAAATAGTTGCATATGAATAAGAGAAACCAGTTGCAAATGTTTAAAAAAATTACTTGGCCATTCTTGCAGGCAGCATACTGATGAGGTTTGAGACTGAGTTATTCAGTCATAAATTTTTGCACATTTAGAAGATCATCAGCAATTTAATAGGACTCAGTTTTCTTTTACCAGACATACTAACACATCTCTATTACTCCTTTCCAGATCTGATCTTTTGCAGCCAGAGATGACAATGATGCAGTTCTGCTGAAGAGACTGGACAGACAGTGCGACTGTACTAGAGGCACAGTAGACAGTGGTGATAAGAGCAGAACCAGAAATGGCCAGCTTAGATGAAACTGGAGAAAGCCTACCAAGTTCCTGTGCTGGAAAAGTGAAACCATCCAGCCTTTGGTTTGTTAGGGGACAGGGAGTTCTGATTCATGGATATCAGACAGACCACTATGCTCTTGCTCTGGCTCCAGGGTGGAAAGGGTCTGTTCAGTACTTGTATTTTGTGAGGTCGCATATTATCAAAGCCAGTGTTTGAAACACACAAGCTTGAACAATTTCTAATGCCTTGAGCATGGATACGCCATGCAAATTAGACAGATGGATAAACAGTCTTATTTGGACAGGCAGACATGAAAGACATTAGAAACTTTTTCTTTTTTTGCTATGTCTCCCATTCTATCAGTACGAGATAGATAGTTTCTCCCTTAGTGCAGAAGCACCAAGCATCAGAGTTGATGAAGGGGAAGAGCATCCTAGGCAATTCTGCAGCATCACAGGACATGATGTCTGCCAAGCAATAAGTGCCTTCTGTTCTCATTAAAAGTGAAACCACTGCAAAGATAGTTACATGGGTATATTAATTTATTTTACAACTACTACTGGCATTAAGAGGAGGTGGCACCAAACTCCTGATTCCAGTTTCCTTTCTGCCAGATATATTGCATGGTTGACTTCCAAGCCTATGATGTGGAAATTTGCAATGACACTTCATTATGAATCCCAATGTTTTCAGTTAAAATAAGGCCCACACAAGAATTTTTTTCTTTTGTGACTGAAATTACTCAGGCAACTTCCTGTTGAATGCTCCAGATCACAGAATGAGTAAATACTAGCTTAGGAAAACATGTTTGACTAATAGTCTTTTGCTCTAACATGCATATGGTAGTCTAACAATATTAAACAAGTGGAGAGAAAATATATAGCTAAAAAAATAAAAGTAAGGGGCTGGGGGGAGTGAATGTCCCTATAAAAAGCTGAAAAGAAATTTCAGCAAGGCAAGTCACAAGATACTGTGCCAACATAGATCAAAATATACATGATAGAAACATAGCCTTACTAAGCATATAGTCATGATATACAGTCATGCAATCTGAAAATTATAAAACCAATTGTTAGAAGATTAATGGTACCTATTTCTTTTATGTTTCATATTTGGAAAGCTTAAAGATAAAATTTGTGTCAAGAAATACAACCTCTTTCTAGACTTTATATGCAAACATGGGAGGGGAAAAGAAACATTCATTTGAGCAATGTAGCATACTTCTGGTGTTTTTGATGACTTGGGAGGCTGGGCAGACAGAAATTAGGAAGAAGTAGAAAAATAAGGTGAGATTAAAAGTACACATTTTGTATTGTGGCAGTGCTAAAACATCACTTGGGATTACAGCGTCATCGTGATCAACAGTTAAATAAGTGTCTCAAAGAGAAAATTGTCCTGCTGTTGAAGCTGTTATGCACAAAAGAACCTTATTGTCTTCTGTCCTTATCCTGAGAGACTTATAAGCAAGAGCATAACATGCTTTTAGCACAAAAAACAGACATAGAAAGCTGCCTTCTATGATGTTATAGTCACAACTGAGTCATCTCATGTCATAAGAGACTTTTTAAAGGAAAAAGTAAACTTTTTTCTTAAAAATTCTAGAGAACAGACACGGTAGAATTTATTAGAAATTTTACACTCATCACTGAAACTGTCATTTCCAAAGTGATCTGTAACTGCTTTACAATACGTAGCACCAGACCACAAGAGAAGATATCTACTGAAGATTTCCATTTCATAGGTGCTCCACTGTTCCAGTACTACTCAATCCAACATGCACGGGCTAAAAAATCTTAATATTTCACTTCTGTTGTTTACCTTCAATTTCTATTTTCAAGGTTGCAGGCCAAATAGCCTTCTTACAGAGAATTACTGCTGCAAATCTATGTTTCACTGAACATACACTAGGAATTGTCCCAGCATAAGCATAAAATACTGAAGTGGGATGTGTCTGTCAAAGATATTGTTACCATTTCAAAAAGACTAGAGTTTGCATAACACAGGTTTTCAAGTTTTATGTAAAATACTAGACCTAAAAGTAAGGCAGAGGGGAGGGAGGGGGAGACACACAACACATGAAGTAAATGATTTCTCCTATTACCAAACTTGAATTTACCCCAGTATTTGTACAAAGTGATGGAGATAAAGTATTCCTGCCCAGTCTCCTCCAAAAGCATCACACCTCCAGCAACCCCAGCCTTCCCTCAGTTTCCCAGCACCTACAATGAGTGCACGTCACATAACCATGTATGTCCATCCACCTACGAGAGGCAAAATTGGGGAGACAAGAAGTTTCTACTGTTCCATTTCTCTCAATAGGTACTTATGTAAGCAAAAACTTCTTCCCCCTCAGGTATTTGTTAGGATCAAAGCAAACTACTCAAGAGATTTAAATTTTGGGGGGCATCTGGAATTTGAACCATCTTCATCTCCCCACGAAAAGTTTAAGAGGCTGAAAGAGGGTACCAAGAGCTTGAGAAGAATACCATACTTTTTTTTTTTTCTTCAAATAAAGAACCCTGGATCTCAGGGAGAGAAATGGAGGGGACAATAAGTACAATAGGAAATTAGGTAAGTTGGAATGCAGAAGCTACAGGAGGTTTCTTTTCAGTGACAAAGACCACTGATAAATCAAAACTTGGAAGAAGATGAACTAAGGAATCATAAGGAACACTCAGTTTGGGAAGGAAAATTGATGTTGGTTTGTTCAACTGAACTATGCATTTTTCTCTTCTCAAAGTATACCACAAGCATCTTGTAAAGAATAAGTCAATGTGAGAAGAATTATAATTATCCCAGAAGATTACTACTTTGTTCTTGGCTCTGCAGTCCACAGGAGGCAATTTTATACTCATTGTATTTACACTGTACTTTTGACTGGACATATGACACTCTACTTGTTTTTTGCTGTTGTTCTTACTTGAGTTATAGAGCATACTATGGGTTAATAACACTATCACAGAAATTACCTCAGAGAATATTAATGGAAGATTTTGAGCAACTCTGGCATTGTCTGAGATGTCTCTAAGCAGCTACTTGCTGAGCCCAACTCTATGCTCCAGTCCCTGCTCCCAGGCACCCTGCAGTAAGAGGGCAGTGAGTCACAAGGTAGCAGCTTTTCTGTTCAACAGAAGCATCTGAGGACCTTACTTTTGATATATTAGACCTGGATAAGCTTACGCTGTGTGTAATCAGCTACATTTACTTTGATGCAGAGAATTTAAGAGAAGTAAGTTACTCTTCACAAAGCAGAGTATCACGGTCTCATTCTCTGAGTCTGCCTTCTGTAGAGATCCCCATGAAGCCCGGAAAACAAGGGACTAATCATCAAAAATCTATAAATCTCTAGCCCAGATGAGCATACAGATTTAACTGATACTTTGAAGTACTGTTTTTATGTCTAGCCTGTTATTCAGAGGGCTTAAAAGTTAGTTGTACTCTCTTCCCTTAGACTCCTTATCTCTTCCTCTCCAGCTCCCAGCCAAACAAGCAGCCAAACCAATGCTACCAAGCAAGAGGCCGAAGAAACAGAGGTACAGAGAAGGTAATTTCTCAGAGAAATGCTCTCTTGACTTAGCAGAAGCAACTCCTGTGACCCACTATGCAAACATTTGAAGAGAAATAGAGCTGCTTTTTCAAAACTAAACAATAGTGCAGTGCAAACTATAAAATTAAACAACTGTAAAATATCTTATAAAAGTACACAGTTGTGGATACTTAAGAAACCAGTTAACTAACACTGCTCTTCTGAACTTAACCCTTACAAAGAAAATTCTCTTCCCATTAGACACAATCACAGTGAGCTTCCTCTGTTATTTGTCTTCAGCACCTGTTTCAGTTGTGGCAGGTACAATCAGGTCAGTTAGGTAAGATTAAGAGCAGAAAATAGAAATCACTGAATTCCTACTAAAGAAGAGGATTGAAAACACAAAACTATTGTCACTTTTCATCACATAGATAAAAAACAACGTATAAAAGTAATGTAAAATCAATGCTAGCATTTTCCAGGCTCAGTCGCAAGGGGAATAAGCCCAGTTGCAGAAAGCTGATTTCAAAGATATTTACATCTGCTTTTGACCACATTTATTATTGAATAAAAGAGTTATTTTCTTTTCTTGTTGCAGCTACATATTGCAAAATTACAATCCAATACAATTACGATAACAAAATGAAGCAGTTTGTTCTGCATGTAACTAGAGCCAATGTGGAGTCAGCAAGTGTAACTTAAATAGATTGATGGTTTAGATATTTATTGATGGGTTTTTTTTCTTTTTTTAAATGCAAACTAAAGCTTTAGAAATACAAGTAAAGTCTCCTAGGCAGGTAAGTTTTACAAAAGGTAAACACAATACTGGACAGAGACATATATAAATACAGAAACCCTTCAAGAATGTTTAATAAAGGATGAAAGTAACTTACATTGTAGTTCTACTATATCTGGTAAAGTTACTGCTAAAGTAAATTTAGTTTGAGGCCAATAATTATATTAACAAGTGGTATGCCTAAAGTTGTTCAAATATTACCTTAGTGATGCATCATTAGCTCTATTAGTTTGAGATTAGTAGTGCTAAATAACTACACTGTAGTTTTAAGTGTAACAATAGTGATATTTTAATAGTGATGTACTACTGAACAATAAGGCAGGGAAGAAGGATAATTTCTTCAACCATCCCTTTCTGAGAAGTCACAACCAACTTGATTCATCCAGACAGCAGCAAACCAACCTGGTGCTCATGGTACATAGTTATCTAGTGCAGACACCAGGAAGTCACCAACCACTTGGATTACAGGAGCTAACATTAACAGTATGGATTTAGAGGCCATGTCATCCAAAACCGTTCAGCAACACCAAGCTCTCTAACTGAAAGTGTAGCCATTTATGCTGAAAGCCAATTCTGACAGAAAAAACCAGAAGTTTAGGGAAGTCCTATGAGCAGTCCTTGGAATTTTAGGCACTTTTGACTCCCAAAACAACCAAGTCACAGTGTCTTGCATGGGTGCTTGCAATGTATGTGCACTCTTCCCCAAGGTACTACTGTATATCCATGACTATGCTTTAAAAGCCTTTTAAAAGTCACATCCAGCCTCACAACAGCCAGCTTCATTCTTCTTCTTTCTTGATGTAATAAACAGAAAATCCACAAGATGCACTTTTACTTTCTTTCCAGCTCTCCTGTGTTCATTTTGAAGCCTACAGAGAGAACAAACATATTACTATTCAAATATACACTCTCCAGGGTTAACAATTAGTCTCTGAGTCCAAGTGTCTGATGCTCTTGGTAACACTCTTTGTCTTCTTCTTTGCCCACCATCTTTCACAGAGAAATAGAAAAACACATTCTTTCAAAAAAACAAAAACAAAAACAAACCAGAGTGGGGGGATTAAAAAAAAAAAAAAGATAAAAAGTATAGGATGGTGCAGGATAAATGATATATAGGAAGTGGTATTGCACTATAAATATAACTTTAACACTTCATCATAAATATAAGTTAGTCTTTATACTGAACTAGACAGACCCTACTGTTGAAGTTTCTGTTCATCATTGCATTTTATGGTCTCTTATCACTGAAATTTCTTTAAGTGGTAATTGTAAAGGCAAAAGTAAAATTTTCCTATTATTCTTGAGATCCTGAAGATAAATGGAGGGTTCTCAAATTTTCCTATTGATATTATACAACCAAAAATTTTAATGCAGGAAGTGTGTCTTCTTTTATGTCATATCAACTTCTTCAAGACAGAATAATTACAGAGTCTGTCATTTCATAATGTTTACTTACAATTCATTTGGAGGTGACTATAGAAAATGTTACCTGTAAGTACAAACAAATCAGAGCAAAACCTGACATTCTTCTTTCAGATGTTAATGTACACAAGTGCCTCATAGCAAAAGTATAAAAGTACTGAGAGCATGGAGATGACTTTTGAGGCTACAATGACATCAGTAAGCAGCTCTAGGTCTCAACTGGGCCATCCAAATATATTTAGAAATCAAACGTTTTTTAAAATAGATTTTAATTAAAAAATATTTTTAAAGGTGCAACAAAGGCACACCTCCACACTCACATTTTTGGGTGAAGACTTAGAATACAACTGAAAGAGAAAAATCATCTTAGAAGAATGATCACAGTCTCGTCTTTTTGTGAGAACATTCAACAGTTCCAAGATATTCAGCCTCTTAAGAATAGTGCTCCTTATTAGGATTGTTTTTTTACTAAAAATGAAGTAATAGATTAAATGTAAATGTGGTATTAAGTTATTTGTACAAAGAAAGATCCAGCAAAGCCCATAAATTCTGCTAGAATACTATACTATGTAGGGAATGTGAGGGCACAACTGACACCAAACTCCTACAGACTTACAATTACTTCCTTAATAAGTCAAATGTCTCTGACATGCTTTAAGGTGCGTATAGATAGAGATTTTAAAAAAGAACTTTAAAATTCTAATTGGTGAGGTCGAAAAAAAATTAGAAAAAAACCTCAAACACCAAAGCCCTCACCACTCGGTGTGTTTTGGCATAAACCTAGAAGTTTTTCTGCATCAAATCATACCATCATTGAACTGCAGACAGAGCCACCTTACATTTAATTATAGTTCCTCACACTTGTCTTCCAGTTTAGCCTTCTGTACTGGAATCTGTGATAACTGAATATCTTTCTCTTATATTAGAATCTTCAATACATCGAAAAGTGCTTAGATTACAGGCTTTTTCTAGTTTCTCTTCACAGCAATTTTCAACAAATGCCTAAAACATTCTCACATAAGTATCTGACTGCCAAAGTACAAACCCCTTCAAAGAAGCATCCTCAAAAGAGTTTACACAGAATCTGTCATCTCTGCACAACATATAACTGTACTTTTCCTATTGCCCACGAGCGTTTTTATGACAGCCACACAAACTGCTTATAGGAAATGTGAAATTAGGAAGATCCATTAAATATTTTAAGCAGTTTCATGAAACCTTCTTGCAGAAAACTGTGGCAGAATCAACATCCTGTAGTCTCCCTGCTCTTTAAGCCAGCTGGATCACCTAATCCTTCCCAATAACCCATTCTTAGGAAATTCTGATTTAGGACAAAGCCCACTTAGCCATATAGGTATTATCACAGAAATATTAAGACTATTTTCTTGCTTAAAATAACTTCTCCATGGCCCTAACCCCACAAAGTAGCTCAATTTCTTCATGAACTGCTGTTCTTGCTTCTATTAATCTCATTCTGCTGTAAACCAATGAGTTTGTGAGGCTGCTGCCAAAGTGCAGCTCTAGAGGTGGCAGCAGGCATTTTCCACTCCTCCTGGACTAGACAGAGTAAAAGCAGAGTGATCAAAGAGCACTGGCACACTTCAAATGGGTACTATTTAAGAGAAAGTGGGGGAGGAGAGTAGTGGGCATTAACAAAAAGAATGCAAGTCTCTCCTTTTTCAAGGTCTGCTATACTAACAAAGTCAGAAGGAAAAGAGGACAGCTCTGTGCTTGTTTTGGAATTTAAATGCAGACAGTGGGAACTCCATCTTGAGCATCCTTTGAGGCATCTTTCATCACCATTACCTATTCTGTCAAAATGTCACTACATGCACAACCTACCTTAACGCTTAGGAAAATAATTTAATCATAGCTGAAAAATCAGTGCAAGCAAAGTTTTATGAAGGAATGACCTCAAATGTTCCAGATATAAAAATAATTCAAAGGACAGAAGAAATTCCTTATAACTTGAAGGAAATCCCCTACTTGAGTTGTAGTTATTCAGAAGCGAAGCTTAACTTTTCATGTTCTCTCTCTTATTGTTTATGAATGTGACTGCCTTTCATGAGAACAAAAATCTGTTTTAGAAGGGAAACTTTTCCCCGTAGAGCATTTCTGTGTTTAAGAAAAACTTTTTTTAATCAAGCTTTAGAGTAGATATCTACAAAGTTTTCAAAGCTGTTTATACATGAATCCATACATATAACAAATAAATAAGCATTTTATATATTCAAAACATCAACAACAGATCTTAAGATATTTCATGAACTAGAGCATGCCATGTAGAAGAAAGAATATTTCAGTTTTAAAAGTGTGTTTTTTCTAGGTACTAGCCCAGTAAATGAAGTCAAAACAAAATAATTGTGATTTCATTTAAACTCCTAATTTTTCTAAAGAAATATACCAAAATGATTCTCCTACCCACATAGGAAACATTTATTATTCTTCAACTGACTGGTAGAGGGAATCTACACATTTGGCATTTTCTGGAAGAGTTTCAGAGGAACTCACTATGGCATTTTTGCAAAATACAAGCATTTCAGATTACATATGCTAACAGGTTCACTGAAAGAAACTATGAACATCCCTTCCTCTGCCCAAATCAGATGAGCCTGAACAACACAAAAAGACACCAGGTCAGTGTAAACTACCAACCAATGTTTAGATTTATTTGTGCATCTGGGTTAAAAAGCCACTAAGAATTGGTGCACTGAGCTATGGAATTTTTTTGTTAAAATGAAAACACAGTAAGTAGCTTATATATACCATTTTAGCATTACAACTCTGGTAACATTTGCAATTTTTAAAAGGAGCGCAGCAACTTAAGTTCTTATTAGAACACATCTTTTTAGTTCTGAACTGAAAAAAATCAATTTAAGCTAATTTTCTTTAAAAAAACTCTCCAGAATTACCCTCTCCCTGGTCTTTCAGCTAGAACTTACAGTTGAATTGATCCATTAGCCACTTTTGACTGCATAATTATGGCCAACCTTGCAATTTGATTACGAAGCCATCTAATGACTCTGCACAGAGAAAACAAATTCAGTTAAATGAAGAAATAACAATAGCCTAAGAAAGTGTACAGTGAAGTCATTTTAGAAACCTATTTGAGTGAAAAATTACTTTGTGAATGCAATTCTCTCCATACTGAATTAGATCATTAACCCAGTGTCACTTTTTAGAGCTTAGATTCAATGACTGGTGAGTTGACAACCCTGCACGATTTATAGTAAACTGTCTGCCATCTGCCCAATATTAATCATTTTAGTCTGCAAATTTGGAATAAGGCAATGCTGTAGCAAGCTACAGTTGACTCCCTTGCATTTTTCCCATGTAACACAGCAAGGCACTCTTATTTAGGAAAATGACCTTGCTAGCTGAAAACAAAGTCACAGCCAAAGGCACAAGACTGAGTCCATCTGACTAGTTTTCAAGTCCAGTCAGTGCAGAAATGGTTTGGTTTTGTTTGTTTGGGGGTTATTTTATGTCTTTATAAATATGTTGCTTATCTCACCAGCTGATTAATCAGCCATAACTTCATCTATGTGTGTATGGACAACCACAGATAGTCACAAGTCCCGCAGGTGCCAAACTGTAGGACAGCTACAGCTAGCTATGAACAACATTCAGATTTACAAACACATGGAATAAGCAAGGGAGTTATTATACAGCAAGCATAAATGATACTACCTTCAAGTTCATTATATCGTGCATTTATGTTTCTAGAAACATGAGATATTATGAGAATCTCGCGGTCACTATACGACAGGATCTACACTTGAACATCCGTATCTCCAGGGCCAACAGAAAACTAGTACCATAAAGAGCAGCCCAATCTTCTTGAATCCAGCAAGGTCCCAAGGAAGTCCAGCAATCAGGAGCTGACCTTTCCAAGAGGTCATTTCTGGAGACTCACACTGCCACACAACGTGGGGTAGAGATGCTACTTGTGACATTGAGACAGTTTGTACTCTATAACACTGTGTAAGAAAACACATGGGGCACAAACTGAAGCATGTGATTTTAGAAAGACAACATAAACAAGCTGGGACACAGGCTTAGGAACCAGTTCTCCACCCAAGGGCAACTTTAAAAGTATTGGTTTTCATTTCTGTATTACATAGAAACGCTGCCAGAAGACAGATAGCTAGAGATTTAAACACAGTTGCCAACCAGTATAAAGGTTTTCTGGTAATCCAAGAATACAAGGCTTTTTGCTAACATAGTTGAGAAATGTTAAAATTTTGTATTTCAGATACAATTGTGATAGTTGTGCAATCAAAGGCCACTTAAAATTAGATATTAAGTTTGCTTTTCTGAATCTTGCTTCATCCAATCTATTTCATGATCATTTATTTTCCTGTTGACAGTTGAGGTCAGTGCAAGAGCAGTAAGTCATATCTCACACTTCAGGAGTTTACGCAATAGCTGGCAACCAGACAATATATCTGACATCTGGGAACTAATTTGCAAGAAAAGTTGGTGAAATGAGGCCATCCTGAGTTATAAACACAAGTCTAATGATATCTTCCAGCTTTGCAGATCAGTTTTTATAGAGTGGAAACTATGCAATTATGTGTATAGTTTCAATTGTCATGACAAAGTCTTTCCTACACAGAACTCTTACTTAATCAATGAAACAAACCATCGGTTTACAAGATTCCCTAAAATACTTGAACGAGTTATAATATTGGATAAACATTTAAAGAAAATGAATAATGAAACCTTATCTCTCACACACACAAAGAAAAAGAAACCACAGAGATACTCAGCCCTAAAGATCCAGCTCCGCGTATTTTGGAATTTATAGAAACCAGCAGCTGCTGCAAAACAATTTTTCTGTTACAACAGCAGGCACTTATGTGCAACCTTTTTATAACTGTGAAGTTAACTATTGTTTTGGGTAAAGGATCTTTTCAGACATTTGCCCAATTTTCCACTAGCCAGGCACCATACCTTGAAGTGTTATGAGTTACCTACATATGACAAGGTAATCTATAGAAGTACAGTCTTGGTTAGGGGCCCTTAGGAACCCAGTTCTCCCTCCATGTAAAATCATTTCCAATATAAGGAGTTTGTTGGAATGCCAGGTAAGGATAAAAATCCTTGCCCATCAGTTACAGTTGCAGCCCTTCCCTCAGGCTCCCCTATCCCTTTTGTCAGTGATTATAAAATTAATTACTTGAAAACCAAACTGACAGACTACTATTCTGAAAAGCACAATAGCTTTACTTGCCAAAAAAAATCTGTTAAAGTTAAATGAAAGTGATAGAGAAACACTCTTACACAGCTCAAGTACAAATTCAGCACATTCATTTTCAGGGAGAAACAGCAATTTTGGTCTGGTACCACCCTGTAGCAGATCAGCAGCTTAGAGCAGCTGGTTCTGTAGGCTATGTTGTACTGTACACGCTTCCTGGATTTCTATTTTGGTTTATTTTGACTCCTTGAACCTAACATCCTGACTGTATTTGTATTTTGAATCTGTCTGAAGGAAAGCTAAGCCTTTGCTGTCTGCTTTACCAGAACCTCAGCAGAGCACTCTGCAGTGTCACACTATCTTGGCAGCTGTCACGTGCAAAAAACCCGCAGCACATTACTGCTTTCCTTTATGGAAGGAAACCATATTTCTGCTCCTGTTCACCCAGGAGTGACACCATCTTGTGTGTCAGTACATCCAGCAGTGATGCCACACTGAATCTCACTCCAGTGCTGAGCTCAATTATCAGCCATACAAAACAAAAACACCAGGGAAGGCGTAACTGTAATGTGTTCACCACTACACTTTTTCAGACTGAATATAGGTATCCTTGGATGTCAGTGTGGCCTCCTTAGTATCTTTTTTCAAGAACAGGAGTCCCGGAACACAGCTGAGCCCGCACTCTTTTCCACACTCATACATGCTATATCTCTGGAGCCTTAAGTATGGCTGTTCAAGGATTTGTTTGGGATCTTTACACTGAGGACACAGCTTCAGAGTGTTCCCCAGTTTCTGGGTCTTCAAGGAGATACTGTACATCATCTTGAATATCATGCACACTGATTGCTGCTCTCCTCACACCCCAGAGTACCAATGAGATTGGCAGCCTCCTGATCTTGCTGCTGCACTACCCTATCCAGAGCAGCTCCAGTCCCTCTCATGGCACAAGTTGATGAGCAGCAGTATCATCTCCTCAGTGCCTTCAGTTGATTTTCTGGGAAGCTCAGGTGTTGAAGACCTGAGTGGACAATCAGAAATGGGAAAAATTAAAAATTGTCTATTCCTGAGACAGAAGGTTCAGAAGAGGATTTGGTAAGGGGCAAGGACAACAGGAGGTGAGAGTAAAAATAAAAGGTGAAACTATAGACATGTAAAAACCAGTAGAACTGCTGCTAGAAGACCTTCATTTGATAGCAAGTATGAAGCTACCATGGCTCCTTTAACAGTGTAAGTAGCCTTCTCAGATTGTTAAATCAAATCAGTAACTTGTCTTTGTGAACACTTTTAGGATAAGCTGCAGGACTTCACTTGTTTGGATTCCATGCATCCATGATCTGGAGCCCCGTATACCCAATCTGTGCAGACAGAAAAGACCTTCTAGTTTGGTTTCAACTCAAAAGAATATATTATATGCATACTTGCAACACTCTGCGATCTAAACTCTATTCCCAGTCACAGCTTTATTCCAGTACAAGAAATGAAGACGTAAAAAGACAGACACATAAATACATTTAGAAGGGAATACTGTTTTCTTCAGAACTCGGTTCTTTAACATGCTTATTAAAAGACCAGTAAAAATGATTAGGAGGTTGGTTCTATCATTTCAGTAGATGAAGAACAATGACGTATTACAGGGTCCTTAACCCCTGTCAGAAAGCATAGGCCTGTCCATGCTTCAGATGTCAGAGGGTTGGGGACACTTTGTGATAAATTAGCATTTTCAACATAGGGAACTGATCTCTTCCTTCCTTCAGTGACTCAAAATGACAAGAGTTCCCAATTAATCCACAGATGAGAAAAATCTTACAAAATCAGTGTGTTCATGCTATGAGAGTGCCAGACTCACTAATACAGCCGCTTTATTTTGTATCACTCATGAATTCTCAATCGAGATGCTCTACAGTGGGTGGCGATATTGACATGACTTGGTCTGAAATAGTGGTTTTATTTGAACAATAACACTCTTACACCAAGGGAATTTCCATCTTGCTCATAAAAGCATAAGGGTTCCTCCTTCTAAACTTCTCTTGGCAGCCACACATGTACATACCAAATGAAAAGTAATTGTGTTTTGTTTCTCCACTGTTCAAACACCCATCCCCATATCGAATTCAAGGCATGGTGCCTTTCCACAACAATTGACTCGTTTTAATACCATAGTGTACAGATAAAAACTGGGGAAGCCCATGACCTGGGAAATTTCTCTAGCAGTTTTGTTACTCTTGATGTATCTAGAAACATAAAATTTAAAAAAAAAAAAAATGAAGTCTGGTCTACTTTCTAATTTAAGTAGTGTACTAGTTACAAGTTGTGTTTGGAATGTTCTCAAATTGTTCCTTTTAAAGTAGTTTTTAAAACATATTTAAAAGCACATATATATTTCATGATATATCTTTATATTCTTGTGTGGGTGACTACACTGAGTACAGAACTAGTAATTTCCAAATGTTAAAAAAAGTTAAGAGTAATTTAATAATTTTTCTCTAGAAAATGAAAACAAAATTCATCTATCACCTCAAACTTTATTGCTATTTTAATCTTCTAGGGAATCACAGCCTGCAATAAAACAGGTAACAGCTTTTCCAGACCAACTTGATCAATCTTGCCTAGCTCGTTTTTTATTTAATTAGTTTCAGCTGTGTTTAGAATACAGATTTCATTATGCCAAGAGGATTTTTTTGTTCCTGTTTCACTTTTTTTTTTTGGCATGGGAGTTTCCCAGCAATCATTGAATTCTCTCAGCTATCATAAAAATTTTGTCATCTTAGATACCTTTCCTACCACAGAGTCAGATCTCTGCCGATTACTGCAGTTTAAAATCAGCTGTAAAACATCCTACTTCTACACACAAGCAAGACCTATTAATGCGCGTATAACAGATGGGTGTGCTTTTTTCCAAGGATGCTAAGAAATAGTAATACCTTTGCCTTACTAACATACTGCATTATGTCTTTACAGGACTGTGAAACTGAGAGCCACCTTCCCCCTTTATAATCTTGTTAGTCTTCAGAATCCAAGCACAACTTTCAATTCATCTTTTGTCACCTTAAGAAGTGACAGTCAGAGCCATCTCTCCCTCTTCAACAAATTTAAGAAAATTCTTAATACAGGCTAATTTGCTAACAAACACTTTAAATTGGGCAAGAACAAGTCACTGGCCATTGGGAGAAACCTAGAAATGGTTCTGCATATTCTGAAAATTAGAACAAAAATGGCAGTATTCAGCATCTGCTCTAGGGTACTCCCTGGAACGCCTTCTTATCTCAGTTTCTTAGGTTGTTTTCTCTCAGTGGATAATTAACTGATTCAGGGCCACAGTGAAAGAGGAGAGAAAGAGAGAGAGCACTTTCCTCCAAATAAAATACATGACCGGGCAGAGGTCACAAACAAGGTGCCAGCCAGGGAGTGCCCACCATATGCTCCTTCCAGTTAGGCTTCGTACAGATTTCATTGTGCATGTTAGTCATCAGTAAATGTGCAAACCAAGCCTAGATGGCACATATAGTGCATCTGATGCGCCACGCTGTCTGTACAGCAAAGTAACTCCCTGCTGAACAGTTCAGCACATGTTCAGCACTCCTTTCTCTCTGTGTTTGCCTTTCCCCTATTGTTTCTAAAAATTCTATGTTACTGGGACTCTACATAAGAAACAAAACTGAAAGCTGGTGTTTTGCTTCCATATTGGCAAGAAATCATTAGATGGACTTTGGAATAGAATTAGAAAGATGCGAAGAACTCTGCAAAGCGCACTTCACAATAAAGAGGGAAACAAAACCAAGTATCAACACTATTTAACAGTTTCTACCCAATGAATTAGGAAGAATACTTTTTCCAAACTTTATTTTAAAAGAAATTTATTGTAGCAATTCCCTACTCTACTACACCATCTTTTTACTACATCTCCCTTGTTACAGGAGTTGAAAAAGTGAAGTACAACTATCATGACTAATTTTAGCCAAGGGAAAAAAAAAAAGGCGGGGAGTGCATCTCAAACATTTCCAACAGAAGAGGTGCAAAGGTAGAGGAGTCTGTTTCCATTTCAGCTTTTCTTATATTTAGATTTAAAGGTCTGCTATATTAGAACCACACAATCCAAACTGAAACACAGCTATTACAAGAGTCCTTAAAACACTCCTGCTCTCAAAAAAGACTGATATGAGACAAATATTTGCAAGTAATTTATTACCAAAGAAGCAGAACTTTGATACACTGGTCAGCAATCAGTGGAAGATTTATAACACTTCCTGGTGCACAAGGATAGCTCAGAAATTTAATTCTGACAAAAAAAGGTGGTAAATATTTTTTTTTTCCTTTTTAAAAGTTCTCAGCATAACTCAAATATTCTGCAAATATTACATGACTCAGACAGCTATAATAAGTAGGCTTCTTTGGTTTTAAACTGTCATGAATTTGCAGCATATGCCTTTTCTAAATATTTCCAGTAGAAGAGGTATAAAACTAGAGGTTTGATCCCATTCTAGCCATACCCAGAGATTTAGATTGCACACAACCCAGTCAGAATTCAAACCCTAAAATTTATCCTTCTCCATCAGTTCCAAATGCAGTGATTTGTTGGACATTTCACAAATGACAACTTCTTTCCATTTTTTCTCTAACATGATGATGGATGTCTTCAAGCATCAAAAGATTTCATGCTATCGAAGATTAACTAATGGAATTAACAACTTCAATTTAAGGACCCTAAATATAAAGGCTGCTGATTTTATAGTGTTAAGTACCTTTACAAATCCTATTGAACCTTGGCTAAATACACAGTAGTAAGTTGATTTTTTTTTTTAATAGAAAAAACCCTATCATACAGTTATGTATTTGCACAGCTTCCACTAAGTTCATTCTTAAACCTACTTATAATCATGGTATGCCTGTACACTTCACATTCACCTCTTTTCATTGTTAGATGGAAGATGCAATTAGTGTTCCAGGTCACCCCTAAGTATTAGTGTTTGATCTGTGTACTTGGTTCACTCTCTATGAAAAAATTCAAGTGTGGTAAATATGCCTTTATGAACACAAAGTACTCAGGTAAATACAGATTTTTCTCTTGCTTAAGTCCAAGCACATGCCCCCTACAATCCAGCTGCCATTCTTATGGAAAACTACACAGAAAAAAACCCAAACCAAACCAAACCAAAACAATTCCTTATTGCATTTAAAAAGAATATTATTTTATAATTGCTCCAAAACTATTCCTCAGCTGAACAAAACTTCTCAGTTTGATCAGACAAGCTGGGAAAGAAATGTCCATTCAAGTTCCACAAAAAGATCTACAAGATCACAGAATCATCAAGGTTGGAAGAGACCTACAAGATCATCCAGTCCAACTGTCCACCCAGCACTACCACTGTAACCCCTAAACCACATCACCCAGCACCAGATCCAAACACATCTTAAACACTTCTAGGGATGGTGACATATCACCACCTCCCTGGGCAGCTTATCCCAATGCCTGGTCACGCTAAGAGTGGAAAAAAAAATAAATCTAATATCTAATTTGATCTCCCCTGTCTCAGATTAAGGCCATTTCATTTTGTACTCTCACTGCAGGCACGGCAGAAGAGACCAGCCCCCCACATCACTTCAACCTGCTTTCAGGTAGCTGTAGAGAGCAATGAGGTTTCCCCCCCACCCCGCCCCCAGCCTCCTCTTCTCTAGACTAAACAAACTCAGCTTCCTCAGCTGTTCCTCATAAGACATGTTTAAGATGTAAATCTCTAACCCAACCATGCTTCAGAGCAAAATATTCCTTGTGCTCTCATTTGAAATTTCCTTCTATAGAATTGAAAAGGGCTTAGAAATGGAAGAGGAGGGGTGGAAAGCTATGCTATGAGCATTGGAAGCCTTCAAGTTTCCTAACCTGTCAGATTTGAATGTGCTCCTTCCCAGTTGAAGCCACTGAAGACTGTATCTAGGATTTCATCATCACACCAAATTTTTGTCTCCCTTTTGTAACCTTTTTTCAGCATTTCTCTCACCTCCCTATTCACCAGCATCTCTAAATACCACATTGCTTTCAGCAATCAAACATTTTTATTGAAAGTCTCCTATTGTAGAATGGCTTTTTGGTCAAGTCCTTGTCTCACATGCACACTGGCAAAAAAACATACTGAAAACCACATTAGATTCAACTCAGGTGTTCATTGTGTGCCTTACAGTTTGAGCTGTGCTTTGTTTCCAGGAGGTGGAGTGAGCAAGGGGACTTATTAATAGGTTTATATGAAACAAAAAAATCTATCCAACAAAATTGTAATTACTTCAGCAGGTTTAGGAGATTTCCTAAGAGACTGACCCAAAGTCAGTGAAGTTACATTAATAAAAGGTCATTCTTCCCTTCACTGTCAATATTTAATTTAAATTTTAACTAATTTTAAAACTCGAAGCAGTCCCTGAAATCCAAGCATTGTTCACACGTACAAAACATAAACATCTTCATTACTTTGCATACAAGTATGATCAAGCTCATGGAAAACATATTTTCAAGTGAAAACAATAATGTTGAGCATGTTTTGTGTGGTTCTCTAATCTTATTCTACATTGCTACAGTGGGAGTCATATTAAATCATACTCTTGATGACATGAAGCCTCATGAGCAAGAATACTGAAACTGCCAACTGCTGGTTTTCATGTACACACCGCCTGCAGTAGACACAGAGTCTGTAAATAATTTGTGCAACCGTAATCTTACACTGAAAATACGGCAGCAAACGTATTTACGTTAATGTACTGAGAGAGTGACAACATTCAAGCCTTCAGCAAATCTTACACAAGCCAAACTCAGTTTTCATTTGTAGACATAAATGAATATTATGATATCTGAGTAACTTTGAAGGTCCATTTTATCAAGATCTCCACAGTGCTGATATAAGACCTAGTCTAGACCATGATATAGTATTAAAAACAAGCTAATTTCACACTGAAGTTAATAATTAGAGGCACAGACAACCTGTAAACACTTTTAAAATGATACAATTTATGCAAATTTACAGTTACAAATCTTGTATTTATGCCAAGACTTAAAGATATGTTGCCTACATTCTGAAGATGTTTCATCATGATTGTGTGCTTCATTTTTTAAGCTATTTGCATATTTTGCAGAAGTTGTTTCACAGCTCTTCCTGTTTATGTGGTTCTACTAACCCTCTTCTTCATCCTTTTATTGAATACATTGAACATCTGCACTGTAAATTGCAGAATTATATGTTAAAAAATTATTACTACATATAGACTTAACTGCTCTATCCACCCTATTCACTGGCAACCTCTTCCTAAGTTTTTTATCAAGCTTGGGCAACATACCAAACGCTCTCCTTTTAATTATGCTTGCTCTTGCAAAGTTGATGGGCAGATTTTCCATATGCTATCTCTTACAGCCCTGAGGCATATGTTAATTTAGTCATTGACTACTATCTCTCTTCTTCTCTAGAATTCATTTCCTAATTGTTGTCTTCAAAGGTTCACATTTATGCAGCATAGGGAGGACAGGGGCCTGGTTTTCACAAACAGAACAAAAAGTCCTTCCCCATGCGTATATACTGTTCTGGTGTTTTTATTCCGTGGTGATGGCACTTGGTGAGCTCTTACAGCCTTAGCAGCACCGCTGCTGTATCTGTCTGGATACAGAGCAAATTCCAGAGCTGTGGAGCAGCTAAAAGCAGCACATTTATGTTAGACAACTGCCTAAATATATTAAACATCACAAACCCCAGTTTTCCCAAATGTGAGTATCTCTGTACCTGGGCTGTCACATAACGCTAACATATTTCAGTGAGCCAGGCAGACATTCCCCGTGTCTGCCTGAAACACCTGAATCATGAGGCACATGAGCATTCTGCCATGACATGACTCAACACCCATTCACCAGAGGCTTGCTTTCACAAGTTGCTTCCCTGGCAGCCCATAAGGCACAAATAGTTCTAGCAGAAAGAATAATCTTCCCCTGAGGTCGTCTGCCACATCCCTTCATGAACCATGCCAGGCCAGAAGCACATACTGTTAGCATGTTGCAAACTCCCACTCAGGATGCGAAAGTTATGGGAAGACAAATCATGTGCTGCTATGGGACTGTGGCTGTCTCTATGCCACCCTCTTCCTCTTTCAATTATGTAACTAGCAAGTGACACAAGAGACAGTGGAATGCTGCCATTTACCGTATAACTTGCTTGGAAAGTTGCTTTTAACACTTCTGGAGCTTTGAACTTCAGAATAATCATCTTCAAGGCTACCTCTTTGGCTGAAAACCTGTGACATTGGCACTGAAACTGCCTGACACTGTGTGCAATGACTATTGCTAAAATCCAAGTAAGGAAACTGAAAAGGATCTATTCTTTCTTAGCTGTGCCATGGAATTACTGGTCCCCACATGACATCTGTTAACATTAACAGAAATTACATGAAAAATTTCCACATACACCAGTTACAGAATATATCCCTAAATTTAGAACAAAGTGTTCTAGAAACACCCATTATTACCTGTGTTAAGAGACAGTTGACTGAAAATTAGTTCGATGTACCACGATGCTCTGTGATTCCTTTGCGGTAATTTATGAATGAGTTAATGAACAAGCTATGAAATAGCCAAGAATCATAAGTCTCCATAGAAAAACTGAAATTAAGGACACAAAATATACCATTAGGTTATCCACCTCACAAGCCAAATGTTCCCTTCATGTACTATGAAGAACACAGAAGATTTAAACGTCTAATCAACTAGGTATGATGTCTACATAAAGAGTACCCAAAACCTTATTGTATCTTCAGAGAAATCCATGCCTAAAGGAGAGTATGCTAGACACACGTGCAGCCTAAACTAAATTTATTCTGCAGGAAAAGATGAAACACAAATAGTACCTGTGACACAAACTACCTTGAATGTCTCTGCAGACATGAACAAACTTGAAGTTCAAGGTGGTCCTTCTAAATGTGTTTGGCCATGAGAAGCAAAAATAAATATTTTAGACCTTACCTTCATGCAGTGTATATTTAAAGACTACCACAACATCAAAAAAAGGGAAAAATCATTGGAAAGGGGATTAGAAGTCAGAGAATGGGAATACAGATGTCATGTTACTGCACATGGTAGTAAAATGCTCAGAGGAATTTTGTGCCAAGTTCTCAAAGAAATGTATGCAGCATGGAGTTTTTTCCTTATAGAGAACATTTAGGCTAACAGATTTCACAGGAGTAAAATCTGGAAGTACTTCAAATAACTGGGCTGCTCAAAGTCTACAAATTCCTGTACTCTGCCATGGTGACTGGCCTGTATATCCAGGGGGTAGCCTCTCTACCCTCAAGACAGCCTAGTTTCTTGCTGCTACACGCTACTGGAGGGGCGGGGGAAGATATATTTGTTCTATTCTAGTGAGAAGTACTACTTCTTCGGAAAACCTTGCAACCACCATTATGTCACTGTTTGAGACCACAAGAAAGAGCAGGCCTCAACTGAAGAGATCACGAAAGAACATTCATTAACAGCATTCTGACATAGCCTGACCTTTGCTCATGCACCAGTCTGTCTTCAGCTAATGTAAAAGACACACAAAAACATTAAATTTCATTTGAAATGAATGTATGTCAGTAGAGGTTGGTACAAAGGACTGAAACAGCAGCATATTTCTCAGAGTGAAACATGAAAGCCAAGGGTTCACCATTAGTCTAATCATACATTTATTACGTCAATGACTACTTTTCTCCACCTATCTAGTATCTTGAAAGTAAAGCTTCAGCTCTGTTGTGCCTTTGGTGCAAACATGTAAAAAGGTCTAAGTACAAGATGAACTGCAGACCACTTTCTGGACAGACCTACTCCAGCAACGGACAACATACTTCCACCAAAAAAAAAATAAACAAACCCAAAACCAAAACCCAACAAGCAAAAAAACAAACAAAACTCCCAAAAAAATAAACCAAACTAAACCAAACAAAAACCCCAGGAAAAACAAACAAACAAAAAACCCACAAAAAAACCCCTGAAACAAAACCAAAACAAAAACCCAAAACAGCCAACGAAACTAAAAAAAAAAAAAACCACACCACTGATTAAACTGCTCTGAGACTTTCTCCTGGCTACTTTCCTTTCAAGCTGACCCCCTATATGTCTCTGCAGGATGCAAACCTGGAAGTCCACTTTCCGAGGCTGAGGAAATACAAAACAGTCACCCCAACTGAACAAAGAAAATTAGAAACTTTAAGTTGCCTAGGTAGCTGAGGAGTATCCAGAAAGTCACTGGCAGTTATTCCCATGAGGAAGTGCAGATGAGATTTATGCCTCATAATCCATAGACTTAAAGCACTAATTTGAGAAGCTCATTATATTAAAAGTACAGAATCCTGCAGAACGCAGTCAATACATGGAGACAAATGCATGTCCATCACATCTTAAAAATCACCATTCAAGTCTCCTGCTCATGAGATTTGACTTTGTACCTGTAAACTAGAAATAACTTTGGCTTAAGTGGCTATGGGTGGTGTCCACCCTCACTCCCTAGACTGAGAGCTGAGGAATACATAAATTAACATGAAGCTTCCTTTCCCTGAAGGTTTTGTTTAATTTTAGAAGTCTCAGGAAAAGGTTAATGTTACATTTTGTTGCATATTTTCCAGCAGCATGTGGCATATGCCGAGAAGGGAAATAACACTGTTTGTCATTATGACTTTACAGCCAAGAAGGAAGAAAGAAAAAAAAAAAAAGGAATCTAATGAAACCTGTAATTCATAGATGTGTTAAATAATGTTCTCTGCTATCCAAATTAGATCTAATAGTTTAAGGTGAATATAAGGTTCTTTCTCTGCTTCCCCAAACTGCTGATTTATTAAAAAGTAGAATAAAATCATTTTCATCCAGAGAGTCTGCACATGAAAAGTTTCCCATATCAAACTGGGAAAAAATTCTGGCAATTCATGTAATCTTCAAACAAATCCTCATTTACACAACTTCTAAGTTTACACATCAAAGTGATAAAAATCACTAACTGAAACAGAAGGACTTGGGAGTAAGTGAAGTAGACCAAAACATTTAAATATTTACAGATTCAAAATTTCATGAAGTAGGAAAACTGCTTCCTATCCAGCTCAAGCGCCACTCGTGACTCTCCTGCATAACAGAAATAAATTTAAGGAGATATTTGCGTGTGTACACATGGTAAATGAAGAATCCAATAACACATTCTGGGTTTTCTCCCTTTGCCTAAGACTTGAGAAATACCTGTATTATTTCCCTTTGGTTTGATCACAACAAACACTGGAGTTAATCTGAGCATTTAGTTTTGACTAGATGTCACTTTGTTTCTTTTAATTCCCACAGGTCTAATACCTTAGACCAGTCTCCTCCTTGCATCAATCCTATGTCTAAGTTGCTAAAATATTTGATCCCTACTTTGCTTCCTCTTTTATGGTCTGCATGCAATATAGAGATGCATGCAATATGTTACAAAAGAAACTTACGTAGTGCTTGTGACATAAATTAATGCAAAACTTTATTTTCGCCACTTTCTAAAGTAAAGCAGAGACATAACTGCAAATTTGTCTGACTCTCGTGGCAAAGCCACTCACTCCAATGAAGAGCTTTTCTTTATTTTGAAACGCATACAAAAATTAAACTTATAGGCCAAGAAAGGGCTTATTGTCTGCCCTTCTGTTTTCCATCAAGATTAGCAGTAAGTCTGACTGAGTTAAAGAGTCTGCATTGTCCATAATTTCTCTGGGATAACTGCGTTATGGTCATTGGGATTTTGCCAGAGAAAGAGAAGCACCAGTTTTGCACAAATACAGAATCTATTTCAGAACATAATGCCCTGAAAGAAGATAAAGAAGTAAAACTTAAAACAGCTTGCTCTCTTTTGGTTAGACCAAGTAGTCTGTAAAGACCATCACTTCCATATCTTCCCAGCCCTAGAAAGATACAGTACAGCATTACTGGAAACTTAATCCAACACACAGTTAACATGGTGAGAGAAACACTTCAAGTTAGAAAGTTCTTTCTTGCCTGTACCATTACAGGTTTTATTTTTATACACACGCACACACAAGTATTTAATAAATACAGAGGTGTTACTCACTACCTTATTGCATCAAAACACAGTATCAGACCATTCTCTACAAGATGGTTCACTTGCAAGATCTAACACCTTACGTCTGGGGAGGTGACTTGCACCAGGTGTGCCACTGCTAAAGGGAGAATACAAACCAAAGGAGCACCCTTTGCAACCAGCTGGTGCTGAGAATGTTAACCATATGCATTCTCCTAAGCCACTGGGTCTCAGTCTAGGGGTATCTGATGGTAGGTCACTGACCCACCAGCACAACATCAGTATGTTACACTTACCCTGCTGTTGAAACATACAATACTAGGGGAACCAGTTTTGTAGGAAAACTGGGGATTGAAACACAAAGCCAGTATGTGGCCATGTGGCAGTTCTTGCCAACCTTTAGGCCTTCAACACAGGACCATTAACTAGCTTGCAGAGTTTATAAAATCCAAATTAATAGCTTAGGGAAATAAAGAAAACACTGTTATTAGCAAGGCAAACATCCTATTACCTTTACTTCATCTCAGAAAAGCAGCTGCTTAGATGCTCTGCCGAGCTTTCCACAGAATACCTCCAGTGGATGCAGAAAGCAGAAACATGACCTTTCTCAGGCTTTCCAGTAGAATTTTCCATGAATTTGGGTTTAGACATCACTAGGCTCATTACTGAAAAGATACTCGCCAGAAAGACTGTACAGTATTGGTATTACCATGAAACAGAAGTGCAAAAATAAGTTTTTCTTGGAGTCATATAGGGGAGGGGGGGGGGGGAACCAAAAGACTAAAAACCAGGACATTCTGTAATTGTAACTGGAGGATTTTGGAAAGAAAACAATTTGGAAAAGAAATTCTAATCCCATCATGATCACCCTCTCATAGAAGCAGGAGAAATTGCTTTCTGTAAAAATAAACAGAAATGAACATTTCAGTATAGGTCATAAATGCCAGAACATTGAAGAAACAACTTTAATTTTGCAAAGACTGAAAGGATAAGTAATATGTTGGCAGGGGTGCTTAGACATTTGTGAACTCTCATAAATACTACCTACCACAAGCCTAAATCACTGCCAGCTCTGGCTTATGTTAGCCTATTTTTATATCTTATCAACTCCTCTGCCAGAGGATAACTGACCTTTGAAAGATTATCTTCCAGTGCATACAAGATAGCGTCAAATAAATGGTTATCAGTTCTCAGAGAACTGCGCTTCTAATCTTTTGGAAAGACCATTACCTCAAATCATGATTTATTAGCTTTTTAAGAGCTTTTTACACTGATGAAATCGCAATATAAAACTAAATATTGTAGAGCAATAAGTATTGCAATGAGTACCACTGCTCACAGAATAGATGAGCAACTATTAGATTTACTAAAACTATATTATAGGTTACTGAGAATACTAAAACTGTGTAATATTGAGTATCACTTTTCAGTTGGATTCTGCTCTTTGTTAAGGTTACTGGCACACACACACACAGAGAAATCTATATTAATTAAATATATATTGCACCCCTACTGATTTAGACTAAAATTAAATGGGATGATAGAATTTAAATCATCAGCTCCATGAATTTTCTGAATTTTCAAACCATGTATCAGTATACCTGAACTGGATTACTAAAAATAAAAGGCCAAAATCAAAGCAAGCACAAAGCCAAGAGACATGGCTTAAGACCACCATGCACCAGGTTGCAGAACACATGATTTGACACATCCAGTAGCTGCACTAACAGTATAAAAAGGGCTCTTTTCTGCTTTCTCTACTAGAAGAAGGGAAAAACATGAATTGGAAACAAGAGAATAATGGAATCTTGGGTTGTTGCTTTAGTTCTATTGGGGAAAAAAAACACATAACAATAATGTCAGTCAAATATAAAGATCTAATTTTCTTCCTGAAGCCATATTGTAAAGTAAAAAAGTAGGTTAGCCCCTATATACATTCCCCCATCTACAGCAGAGGCCTGTGGCAAATGCAGAAATTACACAGCAATCACTGTTGTGTCCACTTTGATTTCTAACTGCAGGGAGGGAGAAAAGAGTGAAACAGAACAGAACAAATCCGCAGATTCCCCAAAGGCCAGCTGAATCCAGCAGGTTTATTAAACAGAAGAGAATCCCCACTCTTATTTCCAAGAAACCCTTGGCTCTGTAGTTGTGGGCAGCCACAAGATTTGTTGGGTCTTCAGATCTGCATAACTTTCCATAGTAGCACTTCCCCTCATCCCTTCCTGAATTAAATGTCAGAGTTAAACATTAAGACAGTCACGGGCATAGCATAATGCTCTTTTGTCTGTCAGGAAACATATTCCTTCAGCTTTATGGAGGGAGTTTGTTGTTTTCAGTTAAAGGAAAGGGTAAATAAAATCGGTCCTATCTCAAGATCAGATGGCCACAGTTTAAAATTTCAATGACAAAGGAATACAGGTTTGAATTGCAGTGAGGATTGCAAGTACTACAATAATAATAATAAGGTTCTATATGCAACAATTTACTCTGATGCAACTTCAAAATGGAGGGAAAGGGGAAAAAAAAAAAAAGAAAAATCAGCCACATACTAGTATCTAATATTAAAAATTCATTATCCCAATTTACAATTTCACTATTAAGCTTTTGATTTCTCATATCCTGAAAGGATAACAGTGTCGGCATCGCCTCATATTTCCAGAGAGTCCTAATGATAAGAGTTTCAGATTGTCTGAATTTAGATATGAGACATGTGGTTTTATTAAGACTTTAAAACAAATAGTCTAGATATTAAAAACACCACATTAAAATACAGGTCTAAACAGATTTCATAGCAACTCACTTTAAATGCACGCTCCTTGCTTTCATACTACACAACTGAGATAGCAAAGTGCTCCATTTTCTCTTTGAGAAGCTGAGTCTTTGCCATAAAGATGCTTTCCTGCAGGTAACCAGTATTTTTCAGAAGATACAAACAGTTGTCCAAGTACGACTTTAAAAACCTATATTTCTAGAATGATAAAATCTACTCTTGTTATTCCCACTGCAACTTTTATTTGTAAGTGCAGACTACAGCATAACAAAACTGATTTTTAAACTGCAATAAAAAAAAAATCCTGTATTAAGCTAAATACTGTGTTTTATGCTTTTTCTGTTCTTAAGAAGAAGAGTTTATTATGCTAAATACCTGACTCCAAAGAAACAAAGATCCCTTTGCTTTTTCACTCCCATCAGCAAGAAAGGAATATTATACCATTATTTTGAAGGGATGCTATAAGCTAAATCTGTGAAATATTTGTGGGATGTTACAGCAGAGAGCTAACACAGCCAACACACATAAAATGTCTGCAGATAAGATGAGAAGGACTACAGAAAAAAGCTTGACCTACAGCTTTAGCTGAAAGCTAACACTTGAAGGTTGATCCTCTCCATGTGGTTATCGTTTTTCCTATTTGAAAAATGAAACACTCCTATACTTCATCTCTCATTGAGAGTGAAACAGAAATCATTCCTGTACATGGTGCCAGAGTCCCAACGAGACCTGTCCATCAGCGATTATTATAGTTTTCTTGGTGCAGACGAAACAGAATAAGTCATTTCCTTGATTCCATCAGACCTGAGTAGAATATAGATGTTTTTAAAAACCTTTAGATTTCCTCATTCTGTAATATATAAATAACATTGATTCATATATTACATCACAATTTCATGCTATTCCACTGAACAGCAATCCTGGAAAGTCACAGCTGGACTGGATACTACACATCCCACTCAATTAAGGTGCTGTGTGTCTCCTCAGCTTTACAGCCCCATTCACAAACAGAAACCAAACACCTTTCCATGTGTTGGAACACTTTCCCACACCAAAAGAGCTACCCCATTGCCACCACTCTATCTCAAGTGTCATTCCTGCTCCAGATCTATGAGACGGTCCCCTTACAGAGAAGATCTAACCAGTCATCTTCCCCCTTCTATTTAGCTTAGTAACCCTACGCTTCCCACACACATGCAGGTGTGGGATGCTCAGCCTTGTGCACCTGAAAACTCGGCTGCTTTCACCACTGTACCAATCCAACTATTGGGACATAACCTCTGTCCACAAACCTTGTCTTTCCTCCTCGTGTCCTTAAACACTTTTTGCAAAAAACCTGTTTATTTTATCCAAACCATATTTTTTTTGTTAAATTTTTGTTAAATTAATTAAATTGTTAATTTTTTCCAAAACAAAGCATAGCCCCATACCAGCCACTGTGAAGACAGTTAACTCTAACCCAGCCAAAACCAGCACACAAATATACAACAAAAAAGATCCCAGAATACTATAATTTACTCTCTCTGGAAAGATAAAACACATTCAGTTTTGTGATACTTTGTCCAATTTCTGCATGTTAATCATATTTAAAGTTACCAGCCCAGTTCTCTCTTTTAGCAGCTATAAAGCTCTCTCCTTTTTCCAAACACTGGAGAGTGTTTTCCTAGTAGGCTTTTAAAAGTCTTATTTTGAAGAAATGTTGGCTATACAGGTCAGGAAATCATTTCTTTAGGCATGTTCCAAAGTACACCAGAACTGAGATGCTTTGAAAGCCCATTCTGCCAGTCGACTTTGTCCCACTTTGAAAACAAAAGCAACTCTTTAGAAAGCATGTACTTAAAGATGTTAATCCTTTAAAAAGAAACAATTCCTAAATTATCTGCATATAAAAGCAAACAGAATCTTTCTGAATTGTTTAGATAGCTATTTGAATAGGTTGCTTCTAAAATATATAATATGCAAAGTATACAATATACAATATGCAAACAACTATTACAGAGCCGTAACACACAGAAAACCATCTTTTATTCTGTTTTGCCGAACATGTAAATGAAAAACACTTACTTTGTATTCAAGAAATGCAGGTGACAATGACATAATCAACTAAGAAATAAGGTATTTGGCAAACAAATTCAAATTTGTTACCTAAAATACTGCAGGCACCAAGACCACAAATTAATTCATTAGGACTATTGAGAAGGAAACTGGTGGCACCTCCAGACATACTGAGAGCATATAATGACTGAATGCTGAGCATTCCACACAGAATTCAAGTTACCCATTCAGTTACACACCCAGAACTTCCAGCATGGTACAATAAATATCATCTAAATCACCTGGATAAGTCCTTGATTACTACATCAACCACATCAACTTCTCGATATCCATACATTCTATTCATTTGCACAGCCAGTGTTGCACACTATCTCAAGGACAAATAAGATTATTTAAGCCATTTATAATAACCTCTCTAAGACTAGAGTCACAAAATCTAGCATTTCCTTAAAATATGAAAATATGGTCATTCAATCCTGAAAAAGCACATATAAGTACATATTAGAGATGACGAAGATTATTTTAATCTTTAAGCTTTTATCTCAAATTCAGGATAAGCTCCATAGCATTACTGAAGAGACACCAGAAATTAATGCACATTAAGCCCACTCTTATTGTGGTGCAACTTTTCCTGACACAAAATGCTGTTGCAAAACCAGAGCAACATACAGTGAAAAACATTCTTACAGATAAAATTCCAGGAGTAGAAACCACCCAAAGTAGCTCGTCCTAACCACCCCAGAACTGCTCGTCCTAACACAGCAACACAAAGCTGGAAGGACAATCCTGTCAAAGTGAGACCTCACTTCTGGGGCTAGTCGGGTTTGCCATTTTGTTTGGTTTTTTAAGTCTTTGTGTCTCATTTAAAAAAAAATATTATACAACACTCTTAAGTGACCTGTGAATGCTGTCTTAGAGTGACTTATCTCACAAACTTAATATCCAAAGAGATGTAGGAGACGGATTGTCTGATTTAATACCAAGACCAAAAAACTCCTGACATTTATTTGGCTTTCTGCAAGAGCTTTGAAAGGGCAGATGAAGTTGAGAACCTCTCTCCTCTCCCCATTTTGGAGAGGGGGATGTTACTACAATACTGACTGCTTTTACAAAGCACACATTGCTCCCTTGCACTAGAATACAACAATTCTATGTCTTTAACTGTAGAGGGCAGAAAGTAATGCATGCATATTCAAAGTATCCCAAATTCTCATGCCAAAGCTTTAAAATACGACCGAGATGAAAGGTAACTAGTGATACCCTTTCACAGTATATACATAGATGGCAATGAATCTCAGTATCTCAATGCACCTTAAAAGATAAAATATTACATTTATTAATAGCTTTTGTTTGGTTGGTTTACTTTTTGTTTTAAACAGGCTTGTGCAAGATCCACTTAACTGTTGATGAATACAGGAAACTAAATCCAACTCTTATTACTCTGCTTAAGTTGCAACAGGAGTCCAGGTAGGCTAAAAAGTCCCCTGCCACACATTTCTAGTACATAACACAAAACCTTTGTTCACTAATGCCTTTATGTTGTTTGAGAGGAGAAAACAAGTGTGCATTAGGCTGATTCTGATCACCAGATCATGTTTTGAGGATGTGATTAGTATGAGGAGTCCCCTAACTTCAAAATACCAGTTCCCACAATGCTGTTCTCCCAAGCAAGTGAGATTTGCATATGCTTAATTTCTTCCAGAATACTGAGATAGTCACATCCAGACAGCACACAGCTGAAAAAACATTCAGCTTGGCAAAATACTCTGGTACCTGTAGTATTCTACTTTAACTAAAAAAAAAAACAAAAAAACAAACCAGAATGATTCAAGATCTTCATTGTGGTTAACTGGTATGACAAAAGGCAGAACTCTATCAGAACTCTTTTGGAGTGTAACTCAAATGAGCCAATTTGAACTTTTGCTTCCTTATACTATTATTTTGTTCTACAGGGGAAAAAAAAGAAAGGAGAAAGGAAGGACAAAGGTTTCTTCATTTACCCTGAAGCCAAACTCTAAAGTAGGTGCATAAAGTTTCCTGAAGAGACTACTAACTTAATTGATATCAATATACTTTTGTCCACACAACAGTTCCAGGGGCGAGAGAAGTATGTTTCTTAACCTCTTTCTGAATGGTCAGTGGTTGACCTAGTTTCTATTTATTATAGCTTTGTGTTTAGTGCTGCCATTTACATCAGTGCTAGCTGGTTGCAATGCAGCACTCTAAAACTGAATCTTGTGCCAAATCTAAGAATAGCATTATATTCTCCCTAAGAGAATACACACACAAAATAAATCTCTTATGCAGTTTATGATTATGTATAGAGCAACACATCACAGACAGATACCTATCTTGAAGTAGAAGACTTTTTCTGAAGAGGTCTCTGAACACAGCCCTTTCCTTTCACAGAAGGAACAGCTTTAACTTCCTCCACAGTTTCATTGGAACTCCCATGAATCAACAGGGAAGGTGAGGCAGGCGGAAACAACCTCTCCAATCAACCAGACTGAATGTACAATCAAACACATGCTTTGTACACAATGCAATATTCTTAACTAAGTAATCACAGGCAAAAATTAGCTATTGCATCTGAACCTTGAACACTGCCAAAGAGTTGATAACTTCTAACGAGGGTATATCTACTGTCTAGTTAAGGACTCATGATCAGGCTGCATGTTGTTTAAAAGGTACAGTACAAAAACTATTAGGAAAGTCAGCATGTTTTTTTTCTAAAGAAGGAATGAGGAAGACTGTTGTAGTTTTAAAGACAATATGCAGGAAGTCATTCACAAGCTCACCACTCATGCTTCCACTTTGAACTCCTGTACCCTTAAGGGATTTGTTAAAATTTTTACAAATAAGAATACTTCTATCAAACATCCTTCCTCTGTCTCAAAGCAGTTATTTAAAGAGTTAACAGAAGATATTTAGGTGTGCTTGCATTGCTTTTTACTATATTTTTTTCTGCAGCACAATGGTATTTTCCATATGAAACAATACCCGCTTATCATAATCTACAAAAACTTGTATTTCAAAATATTTTAGAAGTGTTTTTGTATTACTACTTAGCTGGCAGCCTCCAACCAGCCCAAGTAGTAAGGAGTTGCAAAACCACTGCCAGAAAAATGAAGTTACAGAGTGCAATGCTGCCATCTGCTGAAAGTTGCTTGTCTTAATGGTCTAATCGCTATTTCCAAAGATTGACTTACATACAGGCTTTCGAGCACTCAAAGCTATTTAGATGTGTTTAATCTGACTAATTTGAGGACGAGTGACCGATATTTTTGAATCAAGCATTTGTGCATACAGATACAAGATCAACTGTATTCAAGTACAGTAGCTATATTTCCCTCTAAAGGGCTGGCCACCCAGCCCTAGGTAATATATCAATGTTTCCACATGTTGTGCACAATGCAGCACCGTAGCTTTGCAGAAGGTTGCCCCTCTCAACAGCAGGCCCCAAAAGTAATGTTTAATGCATAGCAACAACTTTCAAATAGGACATCCAAGCCTGCAGGTTCCCCTGGTTATGCACAAAGGAAAGTTGCACATCAGGGTGGACACCATTCCCTTCAGCAGCTTGGGCTGGTGTTCCAGGGCTGCAATCACAGGTGGCAGACTTGCTGGAAAACTCTGGAGTCTACAATTTTTTTTTTATTTCTCAACATCTAGTCCCAGAATAAAAAGTTGTCCTCTCTCCGAAGTGATGCATATGGCCTGCTGTAACTGCCAAAATTCATATCCAGTTTGCCAAGAGACATGATTTTTCATCTGTGGGCCAAACCAAAGTTGTTCGCCTAGCAAAAGTTACTGAACAGAAAAAAAAACCCCAAAACCACAAGAACTCATGTGAATGTACCACAATGTCATTTTCACTATGACCTAGATTAGCTGTGGTAACTAAATTTAGGTAGGTGTACAGAGCTCTCACGTAGCACAGTCTGTCTTGCACAACTGTTACCCAGGAAGCAGTTTGACATTCATGCCCTGTGCTCTGCTGTTTGATTAGCACTTCTCAGGTAAACAAGCCAAAGTGTTGTAGTAGGATAAGGTCTTTAAAGTGCATGCCAGATATTTTTGTTCCCATTTCACCAGTATAAATCTGAAATAATTCTGCTTAGCTGAGTGGACACTGATCTCAATTTCCATCAGCGTAAACAAATCAAGTATGTGAGCCAGCACACCAAATTCAGACTCCCATGGCTTTACCAGATACAGATGCTTTAACAGTACAAGACTGATTTGTCTATGCCTTGTACTGGAGCAAGAACAGAATTATATCACTACTCTGTTAGAACGGGGGTTCATAATCATTTTGAAAAGATTATAAGCCATCTAATGGGGAACACTGTACAGAATAAATAGGTCTCTTCTATATACAAGAGGATAAACTCATCAAATGATGAATGCTACACAGCCTCCCTCTTTGTTATCTCTCATTTCTTAAAAAAATCCACTGGACAAATTCAGCTTCAATCATACCATCTAATTTGCTGCAGCTCCACAGTAATTATGATGAATTCATGCTGCATCACTTACATTGATAAAAGGAAATTACCAGGAGATTCCAGAAGCATTTTACTGGACTTAATTCAAGCATAAACTTGTAAGTGCTCCATTGATGTCTGTCAGTTTGATTATGGTATGAATCACAAACCAAGAAATACTTTCAACTACGTATTTCAAGACAGTTTTAGTTCTAGCAGTAGCACTAAGAAGAGGCAAAAAAGCCTTTCTAGGAGAATGAAACATTTATCTTTAGCTTCAGTTTCTTATCAGATGAAGAAAGTAAAATTTTAGGAATGTTAGCCAAAAAAATTAGATATAGTACGCTGACCTTTAACATTTTAGTTGAAAAATTGTGAATTTTACACCAACACAAGATGAGTAGAGTTTATCAGTAAAACAAGACACAAACAGCATGCGTGGGAAACACAGTCACAGGGACACAGCTACAGCAAAGACTCATTTAGTCTGAGTAGTTCATAAATACCCACTCAGTAAGGAATGAGCAGAAAGCATTTTTGCCAGATCAACACTCATGTTTACAATTCCAAGCCAAGGAACAGTAAAGTCAGAAGACTTGATTACACAAGAGACAGAAACAGCCTTTTTTTTTTTTTTTTTTTTTTTTTTTGTGCACCGTGCAATGGGCAACACAAGCTTGAAGCTGCAGCCACCAGTACTACAGGACAAAGGTTTGTATGTCTGAGGTCACCTAAAGGCTTCTTGTAAACTGCCAGCATGGTTAGACTGATGCATGGTTACTTGAACTGACCACAGAGCAGGACTTCACAGGCCTTTGGTGGTCCATGAACATCAAGGAAACATCTGTCCAATCAAATGATGACAAGAGATCCAAGCACAGGACGTACAGCACACAATGAATGGGAACGTGAAAAGGCAGGGCCAAGTTCTCCTATGATTTCAATAGATGCAGTTCCACTAATAGTGGTATTTTATTTTTATTAAACCTCCCACAGAAGCTGAGCCAGATGGCTAAAATGCTGCTACTACTAATGCTGCTAATACCCTTTCAGGATTATTTATTGAGTGAGACAGCTAAGACCAGCACTTTCATAGTTTGTGATCACTACCAGTTTTTTACCTAGTTTGTCTGTATCAGTTATAATTTTCTTTCAGAATATGACTTGCTAGTTTCCAATGCATATTGTTCACATCTACGCTGCAATTATTACTTACCCAATGCAAGTATGATTGAATTTAGATGTGTTGTTCTTACTTCAACTGTATCCAAGCCACAATTGTTATTGGAAACTTCTGGTCTAAGTTACTTTCCAAACTGACCCTTAAACCCCACTTTCTTATATTGTCCAGCAGTCATTTAATGGAGTAAGTTACAGGAATTTTCACCCCATTATCCCATGAATTAGCTTCCAGAGAAAACAAACAACTTAATAAGCAGAAATATTCCATATAAAAATTAAAGACAGTCCAGTAAGTATTTCAAACCAGTATTCACTGGAGACATCAAGGAATTGTACTTTTCTAATTATCCCACTACAGAAGGAAGCAATCTTGAAGCAACAGCTCCCCATGGGTCACACCTGATCAGTGCTGCTGGCTGTCCTCCTCAGCTCCTGGCTCTACAGAGGTCACACAACAGTAATACCCCATCTGAGTTGCAAAAAGCCTGGTATACAATAAGCCAAGGCAATATATGCTCTAAGAGTAATTTGAAGATGCCCAAGCAATGAAATTTACTGTGCTAATGGTTCATTCTGCTATTTACCTTTATTTGCAACTCACTTGTGGAAAGGATCTGTTTGACTTCTGAAGGTATTCCTCATTCTAAATAAAGCAAATGGAAGCCAGATCACTCACCCACAGTGCCAGCAAAATACATCTGTTGGGACTACCTTGGCTACATTTTTTTTTTCAGAAGGTAAAATGTTATCATATGAAATGGCATGTAAGAACATTGCTTAGGTGGCTCTCTATGTTTAGAGTAGGAGACAAGTACTGCTTTATATCAGCAGTCAAAGCTATCTATTTAAATAATAAATAAAATGCAAAGTGAAAGATGAAAAAAACAATTAAGCACAAACTTTTCTTCCAGTGTGTGATGCCTCCACCAACAACCAAAAAAAAAAAGTTTTTAAAAGTCAAGTCACAGAAGTTTTTAGTGGAGCATTGTACTGATTATATCCTCCCACCCAGGGACCACAGAACATAAAGGCCCCTCCAAAATTATGCCTGTCAGGCCACCAGTCTTCACATGATTTACTAGTCAGTGTACACAGATACATATACAAAGGAGATCATTATGCCCTTCTGAATTCAGGTGTCATCCAGGAGGATCATTTCCACAGTTTTAACAGTGACTGTTCCAAACTGTTGCTGTTCTTCCCAGCAATTGTACATTGTGGCTCTACTTCCATTTCCTTTATCATGTATGCATAAGCAGGCCCCATTTTGGTCTGAATTATTTACCCTATAATTTGAGCTTCTGTTTTCAACTAGTATTTACTGCTGAATCACGCCAAAAATCACACATACTGAATATTGCCGTGGGTCATACTTTAAAGCCCCATGAATTTCCTGGTTTCCTTGCAGCCAGACATAAGCTTCCTATTACTTTGTGCCAATCTTTATCCTCTAACGGAACGTGAAGCAAATTCATTGACATCAGTGAAAATGCACCCACTTGTATTATACATTAATACTACACTTGAAAAACAGTCACCTCAGTTTAGCTTCGTTGACAGTTTGTCATCTACTTTCAGAGGTAATCAGATTACAGAGGAGCTCCTACAAGAATACTTCAAATACATCACATTTGCAACAGAAGGTCTGTTTGCTAGATATCCCTTACAACAGTCAGATGCTTAGAATCAGGCAGTAAAACATCAGCATCAGGCAAGCATCCCTAAACAGCTCTAAAAATTTGTCCAAGTGTTGTAAGAATCCTGTCAAAGGGCTAAGGTTACTAGGAACCTACAGATAATAGGGCAAGTAACCTATTTTTCTATTAAAGAAATTTGCCTTCAAACACACCATAGCACTCCTAGTACTCCCAATGAAACACAAGTCTCCAACTCCAAAAAAAAATGGATTTTCAAAGATACTATATGTTAAGAATTTGAGAAATAACTATACAACCACATCAAGCATTTCCTTTATTATAATAAATAGCAGTAAGCATTTTTTTTTGGCTAGGTTACACTGCAAGTACAGAAATGACAATGACACACACAATCAGATACACACATCAGTCACAGTAGTATTTTAAATATATTTAGGCTACTGTAGGCCTTGCAAACAGTTCAGTACTAGGAGTCATATTTTAAAAGCTATTAGAATATTAAATACATATACAAGCACCTATAAATGTCAACAGGTCTGAATGTAGGCAAATTTTATTGGCACCGATTTCAATGGGACACAGCCACCAAGCTTAACTGACTTCGCAGGTCTCACGTAGGAACAAGGGTGTTAGGGCCAAGAAGCGATTTGGCCACTGAGTTGGCCCAAGTCACTACCACCCAACAGCCATTCTGGTCCACACAGCCCCTCCTGAGTCACCCCAGGAAGTGCAACAACCTCCTGCCACTCAACAGGGATTTACAGGAGCACAGTCACAACTGCATTGAGACAAGGTGACTGGTGTGGACCTTGTGTTGCAGTGTAAAACCCTTAGCACCACTTGACCAAAGTGGAGACAAGCTGAACCCCTCAGGAGGTAGCTGGGAGTATGTGGAAATGCAGGTGGGGAGGGAAGAATCTGAATGGGTTCTTCCCACCTTCCCTAAAATGGTGCCAGCTTCAAGGTAACCCTTTATCTTTTGAGATATCTTTTGAGGTGGAAGATGGGGCAGAACCAAGATCAGTAGAGAGAGATGCAGAACAGGCCAGAGCACACAAGAGATTAACTTTCCAACCCTGGATCCAGGTACTTAGTACAGACACCCTCTACCTCACCTTGGCTGAAAGCACCCTCAAAACTCCCCTAAAGCCTGAGATGGACATATTTTAACTTCCATGTGATGCAACAATGTACAAAAGAAAAAATTACAGCTCACTGACAAAGCTACATAAACTTTCATTATTAACAGCTTTTTAATATTAAATGGCTTTTAAATGTACCGGCATAAGTATGATGTGACTTTCCATGAAGATAATGTATATCTTTCTTTAAACTTTTCTTTTCATCAGCATGTTTAAAAGTGCCTAAACTTAAGATGTACAGCTAACCAACTTTCATCCCCATTTCAATAGGTAGGATAAATGGAAAACAAATGCAAGCAGTGAAGTCAACTGACTCTGAAACCTTGCAAGTGATTTTGAATGTTCATGTTTATGGATTGACAGCCTTTCTTCACAAAACCAGAAAAACACCTAAGTTTCTAAGTTACACCATACAGCCACACGACCTCCAGCACAACTGCCCCTTAAAAATTTGACACCAAATTTTCAGAAGACAAACATTTTAAAGCTACTGCTTTATCCTCTTCCACAGTCTTCATATGTATATATTATTATACACATAGTAAAAGTAGTAGAAGTATTTCTTCACAATACCATAAATCTGCTACCCCATGTATAGAGATCTCTGAACTAAAGTAGTCACTACAGGCTCAATTGCCTACTTCAAGTGAGCATCTCTTCCTCAAAATTTGTAATTACAGACTCTCTGACTATCCCCTTCCATTTCAGCCACTTCCCAGCTTGTTCTTCCTCTGGGTTTGGTTTAGTTTGTTTTGCTGTATTTTGAGACTTTTCCAAGGTTTCAAATATTTAGGCTGTACCAAAACTATTTCAAGAAACCAAGAGTCTTTTTCCACCTTAAAAGCAGAGACTAACACAGCAAACTCAGCATAAGCAAGAAAATTAAATAGGCATAAAATGCAGTACTGATTGTCCATTTCCTTCCTTTTCCAAACCAGAAAGCTGAGCTCTCTAACCCTCCCAACACCAGCTTCAAACCCTAGAGAGACCAAGGGGTCTCTTATATTGCCACACTAAAGTAACCACTCAAAACACACAGAAGAAAAACCCGCCTCTTGAGATCTCTCTTTGCTCAAGCAAAACACAAAGGCCAATTTGCTTTCTACAGCAACTTCATCTTAGGATGGCTTGACTAGCTAATACTTATTTATTTTTCACTTACTCATAAGCAGCACATTCATACAGCTACAACCAGACAGAATGATTCTTTAAATTTTTTTTAAAGCTTCCCTAGCTATGTTTTTCTAGCTGTCTCCCTCTCTGTCCCCTCCTTTACTTTCTTTTTGTGAGCTTGCTTTTCTACTCCTCTCACAAGTTCTTCCCACTTGTCCTCCTTCTGTCGGCTTATATCAGCCCCACTGTCCCCTTTATCTCTCAGCTCTTCTCTTCCCCAAGGAGGTTTCCATATGAACATCTGACTTTTTTTTTTCCCTTTCCTCCCCATTCTTATCTTATCTTTCTCCTCACAGAAGTAGTGTATTTCTGTTTGGCTTTAAAGTGCTCTTCCACACAATTTGCAAACACCTACACTTCATCCCTCTCCTGCCAGCTACTGTTTCCAAGACTAATACCTCCATAGCAGGGGCACCCACAGTGGAAAGCAGCCACCTGGACTTTAGGCAGACCTGGACGAAAGCCTTTAACACTAGCTATTCTTCAAAAAATTCATTTAAGCGAATCTAAGTCAGGCCTGCTACACTGGCACTTTGACACACTACTGAATTCGTACAGACTTAAAACACATGACACAAGCCATTCACCTCTGGTATTCCAAGCAATATCAACAGACTTTAACTTCAGAAAGGTCCTCAAGATGTTACATACAGAGGTGATGGTGGAACCCAAAACAAAACTAAAATGAATCTATACCTCCAGTGTGCTTTGATTTCTAAGCAACCCTTGGAATTTTCGCCTATTGTTCTGTGCTGTTCTCTGCTTCGCTCTCTGCACAACAGAGCATTTGGCAAGTGGTTTCTATTTTTAGGATGTCTGGGAATGTTTTGCTTTGGGTTTTCTTTCTCGCTCTGTGGGACCACAGTGCCATCTATTGGAAAAAGCTATTAAGAGCAGGCTCTTCTGGGCTGTTTACTATTTGCAAAGACTAGAAGAATTTATTACTTCGGTTTTGTAACAGTTAGGTGGTCCAAGTCCATAGGCCTTTATAGACATTTGTTAGGATATGCAAGCCCAAACATTATGGAAAGTTCCAGATTGTTATAGTCAAAGAAACTTAAGTTAAGCAAACCCTTAAGGGCCTCACAAACACCAAAACTGTATTAACATGCCAGAACAAAAATTACCACTTCTAGAAACAAAAGTCGAAGGTCTATGCTGTATGAGCCTGTATTTCCTTTTCCTATATCTCCTAACCCAGTGGGACTCCCTGTTTTAGCAAGATCATATAGGGATAAACACAAACCCTGCTACCTAACCTGATTGTTATTAATTCTCCAAGATCAGGCAATAGCTACATCTTTGTAAATTCTCTTTCCATCAATAAGCAGCGCACATCAAGTTTCTCTGTGTCTACAAGCAGGTCCTCTTTCTTTCCACAGTCAGTGGGAACTCAGAGCAGCCAGAAGAAGCCTATAGAGTAGACATGGTCCATGTTCAACATTAAAGGAAGAGCAACACAAATTTTAAGAAGAGGGTACTTTTTAAAAAGGACCCTGGAGGTATTCCAGTGGAGTTAGGGAGATAAAGGCCTTTGGGCATGCCATCCACACCAGTCAAATTAACACAGAAATAGAGACCATGGCATAGGTTAGAAGAAGCAGGCCCCTAGATAAATCAGACAGCTTGGAAGACTCACCATGGGGAAGCCCGTCCTTCTGAATGCACTTCCAGGACCAGTCACAGCCCATTCAAGCCCCTTGCCAGTCAACAGCAGTCCCCAGACTGAAGGCACATCTCCCCCAGCTACCATCTACAAGGACAGTGATAAACACTGGCAAGTGACTCACAGGGAGAAAAAGCTCTGGCAGTTGGCTAAAACGAGGCACAGGTGAACAAGTTTACTATCTGGGGAAGACGAGAGAGGAGGAAGGAGAGATTACCTCTCAGTAGATCACATTAGTGCAGCTGGCACTTTGCATCCCTCACACACAGGTGTTTTCCAAATCTATGTACCTCCATTAAAGATTTAGAAAGTAAGAGAGCACTAACACACAGACAATTGGGAGCTCTCCCATAATGCTGTATAGGTGTCTTTAAGCATACATGTATTTGATATACGTACATACACACACATTTGTATACATAAGCCACTACCAACTACCATTAAAGCAATAACGAACAATTCAAGACCAAAAAGCCCAATAAAAAAGCCATCTTAGCATAATAAAGACATAAACTTTCTTTCCATAAGCCTGTAAGACACCTAATTTTTGAGAAAAAGTTACAAATGCAAGTAACAGGCCTAGTCACTCCACATCTCACCCGATCAGAGCTGCTCAGGTTATGCCAGTGGCACCATGGCTGCCCAGCTCAGCACCGCACAAGGACAGGTTTCCCACACACCCTGGAGAAATCCTGCCCAGGCCTAAGCCTCATGCCCTCCCTGAGCACAGCTGCTCTCATAGGGGCACCTGAACTCACATCCTCCTCCTCCCCACAGCAGCTCCCAAGGAAAAGAGGCAGAGTCATTGACCTCAACCCAGCACGGCACCCTTGCTCCCCAGGATCTGTGTGGCCTCCCCATCACCAACCCCACAGCAGCACTGCCATGTGCTGGGGCAGGAGGAGACCCCAGCACACTCCTGCCCAGGCACCCACTGCCAGCTGTGCCACTCCAACAGGGCTTATCTCATCTTACTTGACAGCCCCACCTCCCTCACAAATCCCTCCTGCTTTAGCGTCGATTCACTTCATATCGTAAACACCTATTAGATAAATAACATTCTCATTTTACAGGGATTTCTCGTAAATCCCCATAAATCGCTCTGATTTAGCATGATTTCCAGTGTGAAATGCCCATCTGGAAATGTTTCCCTCAGGTGTCAGGCACAGTAGGCCATCAGTAGGGGCAGGAATGCAAACAAGTGGCATCTCACATAGGGATTTTTATCCCTTTTTACTTTTTTTCCAGAGTTAAGACAAAAATCATCTTGCAGGCAGATTATAAAAGGCAGATAAAAGCCTAGGTAAGAACCAGGGCGATGAAGGAGATCTTGTGGAGAAATCCATAGCACCATGTGCTCCCACTGCATGTCCTGGCTGCTCTCTGACACTGCAGAGGCCCATTGAAAACAGCTGTGGAGAGAACAGGCAACATCTGCTTCATGCACCTTGAATGTGGCAAAGATTGAACAATCACCCACCTAGCATGCCACAGCAAGACCCCAAATGCTAAATTTGCAGTTCCTCCTTGGTGAGAGAGTGCAGGAGCTGCTGCGTGTTCCTGGAGACACAACAGGGAAGGGGAAAAACAAGCAGCGCTGTCCCTACTCAAGTTTCCTGAGAGGTCTCTGTCCAGAGAATGGAATCTATTTCCCTCTACTAAGGGTTTTGTGGATTTTTTTCCTCCAGGTACACAAAAGCAGCATTTTCATTTTCTAGTACTTCCAGTACCTCTGCAAACACTCCCCTGTACTGTCTGTACTCCTCAGCACTGGGAAACGGATATCCTGCAGGACGGAGAAAATGCAAAACTCTGAAAGCAGAAGATGGACTTTATTCACCCTTTGATACATTACAGATCTCTGTTGTTGACTTAGACTTCCTTATCCTGATATGGTGCACGCTTCAGGCATCACTGCGCCAGCACTGAAATCAGAGAAGTTAATGTAAAATTCAAAAGGGATAAAACCGTAACTAGAACAGAGAAGGGATAGTTAAAAACCTGAAAGTGGCACTTCAGGGACTTAATGCCTGCAGTACAGATGCTAAAGGGCTGATTTGGGCAATCAAGGCACCTCTGGCTGCATGATCTTGAGAACCTCACTGAACTTTTTGATATAAATTGCACTGCGAAAGCAGCATTCTAGGTGTTAAAATAAGAGGTGAGTTCACAAGATCTGGGCCTAAACATTCAGGTAGCGTTCCCCAACCTCTGTCAGGAAGCTGCCCTTTCTCCCACGGCCCTGCTGCGTTTCTTATATGGTGAAATCAGAAATTATTTTAATTATTTTCCTTCCTGTTGTTGCCCACACATTTGTAAAGCGTTACTGAGGTAATGAGAAAAGATCTGTCACCGACAAAGCAGGCAAAAGGGGGAGGTGTTGTCACCCTTCAGCTGTAGTGATCGCACCAGTCAAGTGTTTACTTGCGCTCCGTATTAAACAACACGGTATAAAATAACCCCTATTTCCTGCGAGTTCTCACTCCCAAGCAGCTCTTACCAGGAACACGTTTTTTACCGCGCCCTGTCACGCTGCTCTGAACATGCCAAACCTACGAGCCTCAGTGGGGCCGTGTTCCTGAAGCCAAACACACCCGTGCCCAAGCTGCCACTGCGCGCCCCCCGCCGTCGCTCGCGGCGGGACCAGCCCCAGCCACTTCCCAGGGCGCTGAGTGCCCCTCTCCAGAGGGCCCACGCTGCCGCCACGGCTGCATAATTTTTCCCTTCGCTTTTGTCTTCCTCCCTCCGGAGCGCCGCCAAGCCCCAAAAAAGCCCGCTTTCCCTCCCAAAAAGCTGTGTGCTCCAGGTGAGGCTCGAACTCACAACCTCGGCATTGCTCGGCTTTGTACTGCTGTATAAGTACCGCGCGCTAACCGATTGCGCCACTGGAGCCCTGACACCATCCCCTCCCGAACGCTTTATCAAGGGCTCCCTGGGCCTCGGCGGGGGAAGGGCGCACATGTGCCTGCACCCTGTTCTGGGGGGCAGCCTTGGGCCACCCCTCCGCCCTGCCCGGGCTGCGCTCCTGTCCTTAGGAGCCGTACAGCGGCGGGGAAAGCTGGGGAAGGAGCGGAAGGCCCCTGCGCCACTCGGAGCAGGCGGCGCCCCCGAGCACGACAGGGAGGAGACAAGCCGCAGCTCCGGAAAAACCCCGCCGCCCCCGAGCTCCCCGCTGCGCGGACAGGGCGGCCCCAGGGCCGGCGGGCACAGCCCGGCCCCCTGCGCCGCGCGGGCGGGGCCGCCGAGCGGGGCGGGGCGGGGAGCGCGGTCACCTCCCGCGGGGGTGGCGCGGCCGTGGCGGCGGCAGGAGGTGGCGGGTGGGCAGCGGCAGTGACCTGGCCGAGCCCTGCCAGCCCCGGGCTGCTGGCTGCTGGAGCGGCCCACGCAGTGCCGCGCTCCGGAGGCGAGGCAGACAGGTCGCTGCCCCGGGTAGTGCGAGTCCGAGCCGCCTGACGCCCTTGGGCAAAAGGCATTGGCCGCTGGGTCAGCCCAGTTCAGCCTCACACTCATCTGCAGCCGTGGGGAGAAAATGCACCGTCTGTCGTGCTGAGGCCTGGGCAGCTGAGAAAAACATCCGGCTACTGCCAGGGAGCTAAATGACGATGTCTGTAGCATCGCTGCCTGCGCGCCCCGGGGCTCTGCAGCCTGCATGCTCTCTGTGGCACCTGGCACTTCCAAAACAAGTGTTTATTCAACCCTACACGTTTATTGTCAAAGTATACATATAACATGAATTTTGCAGTTTGTTTTGCAGTCAGATCTGTTTTAGCTTTATGTGGCAAGAAGATGGTAAACATAATTTGCACCAGAAGATGATTAAATCCAAGCAATGCTCCAACACTTACATAGTTGAGACAGACATATTTTTCTTTCCACTCGTGGAAACATTTACATTGCTGCCGTATTTACTTCCCTAGACTGCTCTGTTGTGTTACTGACTTAAGCACTACATAGTGTTTTCCTTTCTGCAGTGACTTTACCGTGGGCAAAGGAACAAGCTCTGGGAATTTCATTACAGGATGGATGGTTGTAGAAAGTGCTACACAGGGCTTGGATTTCCATGGCTTCTAAAAATGAACTATTGGTGGCCCAGCAGCAGGTGACAGGCACTCAGCCAGTTTAAGTAAATCTTATGGATCTCCCAGGTACTTTTGGCAGACTGAGCAGTTTTGTGTGACTCTGTTAACTCCTCCCCTCCACAATCGATAAATGAGCTGACACTTTTTTAAGACTGCTTTGAATGGAGAGGAGTTGTATCTCACTTGTCAAGAAAGTTGTTCTGCTGTTGGTATTACTGTGGGCATTACCTAAAATATATTTGTAATATTTCGGTGGTATACATCACTGACAGGTGAAGTAGCATGCAATTGCTGTATCTGGCCCTTGCTGAAGGTGGCTAGCATGGAGAAAAGAGAAAACCGACAGTTCATTTCTTAAAGACATTTTCCATCATCACATTTAGTTGGCATACCCAAAAACTGCAGCAACCTTCATTGCCCTTAACAGTGCATCACTATACTAACAAAATGTTCTATACCACACAAAGATTGCTGTGAACATAATTTCATCCAAACAAGGGCTTTTTTGGCAAATACAAGAATGCCAGAAAGACTCAAAGCTGAAGCTGTGAACATACAGAGAAGCTCTTTATTGCAGATTTAACTTTAGGCAAGAAAGACTCTAATTTTAGTATTTATAGAGATGATAATCATTACTTGTTGTATACTAATCAGCTTTCCCATAAAAGTAACAGTGATAATGGTGAAGATTCTAGTAGTTTTACTGGGATCTTTAATTATTCTGTTGTGCTATGTGAATCACTTTTTTTCTTATGTTTGTCCCCACAGACTGAGGCCCTTGGTAGTATGTTTACAAACATAGCAGTGAAATTTGGCCTTATCACTTTGTGGGAACATAACTGGACAGGAGTTCAAGTAATAAATTTGTTATTGACTGGAATTTTTGTTTTTAGCAACTATATAGGATTTTTTTAATACAAATAATTTTATTTTTTAAGTACTTAATTAGTGTTTGTTCTCAAAGATCAAACAAAAAAAGCACAGAATTGACCAAAAATAGGAAGTGTATTCAACTGGCTGAAATTAATTACTTAGTCATATAAATGTCTTCCTTTTTCATTTCTTTGCAATACTAACAGAAGGGGAAAAAATAAAGAAAAGAGAAAAAACAGAAGTTAAAGCTGTCTTAATGGTGAAGAAAGTTACTTGCTCCCTACTGCTTGCAGAATGTCCAGATTATTGCTTCAGTGTAGCTCCATTTTTTTAACACCAGCATAGATAAATCAGTCTTGGTATTACACAGGGACAGAACAGCCAAGTTGAAACGATACTGAAAGGATTTTTATCTTCAAATTGCTGGCAAATGTAAACCTCCCCTGGTGAAGATTTTTCAGAATGCTTCTTTGCACTAAGTGTGAAAAAAAACAAGGTTTAAGAGCCAATTTTTGCAATGCTGTTTGCTCAAGAGTAGAATGGGCTGAGTGGAGGAGGCAGTATCCACACTTGCTGGCTTTATGCTCTGTTTCCCTCTCCTGTTCCCAGGGGCTCTAAACAATTCTAGGTCTTTAGCATCTTCTTTAGGTGAACAAAAAAAAATTAGTATAGGGAGTATAATTAAAAAAGGTATATTACCAGATACCACTTTAATACAGATAAAAATCCTGGCCAATGATCCTTGGCCTTAATACTCCTTCTAACTAGAAACACAATATTTAGGTTTTGCTTTTTATTAACATATCCTGCTTGCTGGACACCAACTTGTAAATTTAAGTCTCTAGTAGGTCTGGTGGTTGAGGAAAGTAGAAAAATAAAGTAGATGTTGTCCTAAACTCATGTTTTTTTCACTTAACAGTTCTTTCCTGCACCCTCAATGCAAAAGATGGATTATTTTGATGTAGCAATTTTGTGCTTCAGTACTGTTGCAATTCTCTGGCAGTGAAAGCTGACAAATAGAGTCCTTACCTTTACAGAATGGGAAGGATCTGAGCCAAACAGTAGAACAGAAACCCCAGCGGCTGAAACAGGCTTTGATGGATGTGAAGAGTCATTGTGAAGCAGACTAGCAAGAAAAATCCAGGCCCCAGTCAGTTCATGCAGTGTATGAGGTGTATGTATTTACCTGGGTCTCACAGAGACTGCAACACTGGTTCTTTTCTTTGCCTCTCCAATACACTTCACAGAAGTAGCGTTTCATGGCCCAGTACTTTCCTGCCATGCAGATAATTTCTTAGCCCCACTGTTACATGCATGAAGAGCCCATTAACTGCATTTTTCAAAACCTATTGATTTCAGAAGGTTGCAGAAAATACTACCCTGTAATAATAGCCTCAGCATCATGCTAATGGTGAATTTTGTAAGTGCATGTTGTTTCCTTCCTGAGTAGGTCTAGGTTTTCCTACCTCACTCCAGCCACAAAATGGATTTATCAGCCTGTGACTGAGAAAGTTTTCTCTGCAGGTAATAGTAGCTTGTATTCTGCCTGGTGGAAAAAAAGTGGAGACTAGGGATTAAAGTAGGGGTTGTGGAAAATGGCCCACCGTTAAAACTGGCACATTAATAGTGTGGTGATAAAGGATTAGCTCAATCAATTCCAGGATCTGTAGTTTTTCATATTGTGACTTTGTACAGTACCTTGGCTTTCATGCCCAACAAATGGAGTCCTGCTCTGTGATACCTGTTACTAATGATGAGGTAAAACCTTAGAAAACCGTGATCGTTATGATAGAGTGTCTTCAGTTCTCCAGTCCCTTGAGGCTGGGTCATAATCCCTTAAGTGCATTTTAAATATAAGCTCTCTTTTTGTCACAGCTAAATAGTTTGCCAGCAGCCTACAGAACAAAAAATATCAAAATGTACCTGCTTGTAAGTTCAGAAACAGACCTAATGAGTTTGTTGTGTGCTGGTGTCTCACCACAGCCATTCTGTTGGTAGAAATTTCTTGTGTTAAATAAATAATGTGGTGGTGGTGTTTTATAATTGATTGAAATAATAATTACTTTGGGCTTATTTCAGAGGAAATTATTGCCAGTCCCATTGTGATTGTACTAATACAGTTGAACTGTAATCCACATGTGGATCTTTTTATCCCAAAATTAATGTATTTTTTTATCAGTTACAAGATGAGTTTAAACTAACCTGCAAAAAATTGGTAGAGATGAAGGTAAAACAGAATCACATACTTGAATAAGTGCATAATATTAATTCAAATTTATACTCCCTTGCTTTTATCCCTTGCAAAATTACTATGGTATAAGGTAAAGATCTCCCAGGTTTGTACTGTTCAGCATGCTGACTCTTCAGTCATATAGCTGTACTGCCCATATGTGCAAACCACAGAGGATACACCACTCACTTTTAACCAAATCGTATTACAGCCATATACCCAGACACATTCACCCACTAAGCACAGTGCAGATATAAGCAGAAGACTAAGCTATGTCAAGACCAAAGTGCTAAAATATTGAAATGTCTTGGGGTTTTTTGTTCACCACCCATTTCCCATGTTTGGAGTTTGAAAAAAATGTTTATACATTTGCTTATTTAAAAAATTGGGGGTGGTGGGGAACACAGTGAGCAGTCCTGTAGCAACTGTGTAGGCGTTGAACAGAAACTAGTGAGGGCATAAAGACTAATACAGATATGGGATGCCCAGTACTTCTCAGTTTCTTGTTTGCCTGACAATTTGTTGGCAATATGCTGCACTTTCCCAAAGGGCATCACAGAACCAGGTTCAGCTCTCCAACAAGTCCTACTACAACATTGGCACAGAGTGATCAAATTAAAATGAGCATTTATGGACAGCTGCCTTTCATCTTAAAAATGCAGGAGACATCTGTACTTTGGTTATTTGGCAGAAGATCCCAGGGAGGTCCAAGCTTTGCACATTTTTCTCACTCGTAACAAGGCAATTTTTGTAGAGAGGTAACATACACACCCTAGGTGATGCAGTAAAGAGAATCAAGAAACCTCCTGTGGGCAAAAAACAGTCTCCAATGAAAATATGTATTTTAGAAACACTAGTCAATTATTACCTAAGCTGCTGGAGCATTAGTACTCTACAAAATAACCTTTGGCTGATGGACCTGTCCCCTTTGACACTGAAGCCTGAAGACACCTCTACTGCCAGCCAACCCCTAAGCACTGGGGGTGGAATCACGTGCTGTGTGCTCACAGGAGGAGCATTCTGCAAACTCTAATATCTCAGTCAAAAGTTTCATAGCTGGTGGACCATGGAGCTTCTTGTGAATGTGAACAAATGGATAGAAGAAAACAAAACTTCCTTTTTGCCACCTGTTTGCAATAAACTTATGTAAGTAAATGAAGATTTTTTTTACTAAGTTATTAGATATATAAATATTTCTAACTATAAGAGGAAGCAGCAAAAACGCAAACATGATAAAGATTATTAAGGAACCGTAGTTCCTCATCAGACTGCAGTCAGAATGCTGTTTTGAAGAACTCACAGTGGCTGAAATCTGTTTTGTGGTGACTCAGCAGAAGCTGCAAAGCTCAACTTCAATACAAGATACTTGCCTCAATTCGAAGTCTCTCGTAGGCAGCGAGACTGAGTTAAGAGCATTTGTGTCAGGCTCTGCAATAGTAAACTCCTAGAAATCAGAGGAGATGGCATCACATCCACAAACAATAAGATATAGCTAACAGATTAGTGCTACTAAATTATAACCTGATAGAGCTGCTGAGAATCATTCCAGTATCACAGAGGAGCCAAAGCTGCAGGAGCAATCATAACCATTGGTATATATTGCTGAAAACAAGGAGAAAGGAACAGTAAGAGCACTGGAGGAGCAGGTTTCTAAGGCATTTCCAGTGCTGTCATGAGGGTAGGGGAGGCTGAAGAGGCAGTTTAAAAGCTATGGACTGTATTCTGAATGAGACAGGTAATATAAGAGAAAAAGTGTGGGCATTACACACTTATACACTATGCATATTCTCAGTGTCAAAGCTTGTACATAAATTCCAGAGTAAATTGTCCAATGTATTGCACCTTCTAGTCAAAACATTAGCAAGGATTTCTTTTGCTAATGAAGCTGAGGACAACATCTTTTGTCTAAAACTTTGTATACAAGAGGCTTCATTAGAAAGTATCCTCTCTAAAGAGTAATATAGACTCAAGTTTTATAAAGAAATTAAAAAGCATTTTTCTTAATTCTAATTAAAATAATAATCTTGCTTTATAATTTTAAAGAAATATCAAAGAATATGCCTCTTGCCCTACCCTGAAGTACTGTCTTTAATGAAAAGCTGAATGGGCAATTCTGTAGCCATGATATTAATTTCCATTCACAGGTGCAAGGTTTACTTTTCAAAGCAGTGGTTGCAAGGCAAAGAAAAGGTACAGGGCACATCTCTATGACCATGTCTGTGTTGAGACTACAGTTGTATGTTGAACTGAAAAATTGTGAAACTTGAATCACTGCAATAGTTTCACAATTCGAGAGAATGAGGAAATTATCTTCTTGTTATGGGTGTTTTCATTCCTTTCATTTTCAAAATGAATTAGAAGGATTTTGTAAAGCATGTCCATTTCTAAAACTTACCAATGACAAGGGGAAAATTTTAGTATTTTAATTTCTTTCTTTATCAGTAGGTTGAACCTTTTTTGTTATTACTGCACTGTAGCACCTACCAGAAGTTCTGTGTAATCCTTAAGTAGCTTTGGAATGTGACATCTATCAATAGCCTTCCCCAGAAGCACTACAAGAAGCCACAGTGAAACAAGAAACATTTTTTGTGATAAAAATTGCATAGCTTTAAAAAAAAAATCCATTTTTCCAATATAACCTTAGCTTATATAGGAGGAGAGAAAAACCATCTACTGCATGGATTCTGAGTCTCTCATCACCTGGTTCTGGTGCTACCTAACTGCTTTGAGCATTTTCCAAAAAGTTTTGGCAATTTTCCAAGAAGCAATTAATAGATTTCCAACATTTATTTAAAGGCTTCATCCTTTATGTGCTGAGTAAAGATTTGCAAGGCAACCTTCTCACTGCCACCTACTGCCTCACTGGAAGGCAACCACCTCAAAACATTTAAGTAACTTAAAATCCTATGTTTTAAGAAAGAATTAAAAGTTAAAAACTAGGTCTCACAGCAAATGACTACTGTGTCTAAAGTTGAGTGTCTAAAGTTATTATGGCTTTCAAGCTTTTATTAAGTTATGTTCCATACACTCAAGAAAATCAAAGTTTTTGAATGCTTATTTGGGTTTTCAAAAAAAAAACTTCAATTCCTGAAGCACTGCCTGTTTAGAGTTTTACCAAAGTCAAGAAAAGGATACATCTAATTAAATTGCAGCTCTTATGTTGTATTTTAATTATTTGTACTAATCTTACAAGTTTAAATGCTTTTTAACCTCAACAAGGAGAAGTTAGTGTAAAATCAAAACTTTTGACATAGTTGATTTTTACAGGTATTTCTAAAGCTCTTCTTCTGAATTCAGAATATGATGCTTACCATAATGAGACATAAGAACAAATTTTGAAACCCAGCTAAGAGTCCTGATTTAGAGGGTTTTTTTTTAGCAAAGGAAAACCTGTTACCTTACCTCTTTATTAATGTAAATGGTCTTATAGGTAATTGGGGTGATAGCTATTCTTTATGACAGCTGAGAGAAGGGCTCACTGGGGCTCTTAAAGAGGTAGAGTTAAGAAGGGGCCTGGAATCTCCTTTCTGAATTAGCCACAACCCCACTGAAACTATTGTAACATTGTTCCAGGTTAGCAAAATCAGTATAAATAGAAGAGATATTAGCTGATAATTGCTACCATCAGTATCTCTGGTAATTCTACCACTATGGGGGAAAAATGTGGTTTTACTTTATTAACTTTTAAAAGAGTTTTATCTTTACATAATCAGCTCAAGGCAAAGATCCATTTTCCTCTTTCCTGTCTCTTAGGTAGCATTCTTTATCTTTACATTTCAAAGTCCTTTCCACAGTTGGTAGCTGTTGTTGTCCTCTTTTCATATCTGGAGGCACTGAAACACCAGCAGGGTGGTAGTTGGCCTCAGATCACCCAACAGGACAGTGACAGAGCAGAGAGATATATCCAAGCTGTTTTGAATTCTCATTCTGGATGTTGCTTTTCAACATTGTTTCCTTGACTCACTGTCCTAATAGAATTTTTAAAAATAAGTTAAATAAATAACATCATGGATAGAGGTAGCTTTAAAATGTCACTTTCTTTTCTAGGCATCGCTATCAATTAAATGTGATGTTTGTTGGAGGGCCAAATGAAAGGAAGGATTATCATATTGAAGAAGGAGAAGAGGTAACATATAGGTTGTTTATATTTTTCTGATTTAATTGATCTATAATGAGTAAAATGCAGCTACTTTTGAAGGTACAGCTACAAGTTAGCAATGCCAGACTCAGTGATGTTGTATTTATTAGATCTATTCATAATCATTCCCCAGAACCATACACCATCTGTGCATTTCCTTTGAAACAAGCACATGAGATCAGATCTGTTTTGCTATAATTCATTTCCAACAGGAAATTAGAGAAAGTATTCTGACACATCAAAATGTCTCACATCAACATTTTGGAACAAAACTTTGGAAAGGTATTGATATTTTTAAAGTGATATTTTGTTGCAGAAGGTCGATCTATATTTCAAAAGTAAGTTTGACATTTAAAAATCAAAATTAAATATTTTAATTCACTAGAAATTATATTTTTTTCTAGACTTCATGAAAATTATCGTCATTTCAGCTTTCATTCAGGCTCGGAAAGTTAGAGTCTTTAAATATTTTTAAAATCAGTCCCCTTTGCTGCACATCTTCTGTATCAAGACTAAGCCATCCCACTGCTTTGAATTGGGAGTAGCCATTGTGCCAAACGCAGAATACAGAAAAAAAAGAGTAGAATCCTGTCAAAATTGTAACAATTTACACCTACCCTGTTTACTGCCTTTTTTTTGGAATTGTCTGTTTGGCCTGAGGACTTCTCTGGGTCCACAATTGGCTCTGAAAGAACCCTAAGGGAAAATGATCACTAGAGGCCAAGTAGTGAGAATGTCATGATGGAGAACAACTTCCCTTGCTTCCTGGCAGAAAAATTTATTTTCATGTAATTCCAATAAAATTTGGCCACCTAATTTTAAGTACCTTTGGAAACCCAAACCTATGCATCTACATAGTTCATGGTAAAAGTGGGTCAAAATTCAAAAAATCCGTAAAAACAGAAAGAAAAATTAGTTTACTTATCATCGAATCATTTCTCCAAAAACCAGCCCCCAAGCATTTCACAACAGCTTTCATTAATTTTCTGTTATAATTGTGCTGTGCAGGTGTTTGTAGTCATTATAACCATAAGGCTCTAAAAGACCAGGTGCCAACTTACCACTGTCTGACTCCTGCCTGCTTTGGATTGCCACCACGGTCCCACAGCCCACATGTGGCTGTGGGCACAGGCATGTCTGTCACATACCAGGTCACCCAGCATGCTCCGTTATGTCCCTTCTCATGGGCTGGGCAGGGGGAGCTCTGGCAACACCCAGGATCACACTGTCAGGTTGCTTGGGCTGGTGAGGAAGCAAGCCAGGTCTCAGGACAGTCCATGTATCCATCCTATATTTACAAGGAAATTACAGAGATACTTAGCTGGGGAAAAAAAAATCTGGCTTTGTCAACAGAATTACATCCCTGGGAAAGGAGCATCACAGCTGTAGCATGACTGCTAAGAAAGCACCAAGGAGAATATCTAATCTGTATCCTGCTGTTACTGTATATCATTGTGTTATATGTTGGATTAAAAAAGAATCAGTGAAATTTGTTACCAAGGTTTGGAAAAGTATAAAATGAACGTATGTGAAGGTACCATGTGAAGGTTAATGATATCAATTTTTTTTTTTTCACATTACTTAACTGTTTCGGTTTTATACAATTAGTTTATTTTCCTGCTCTGAATAATACATTAGAGCTATACACTGAGAGAAGGATACACAAAAATGAGCTGAAGTTTAACTGGTGCAACAGTTTGTACTACAACATTAAACTTTATTTTTTTGTCCTTTTATTTACAGTCTTGTCTCTCCCTGCACCTTCCAGTTCATACTAAATTATCCTTGGTTCCCCACCCATTCCTGTGCTTTTTTTTTTTTTTTTTTTTACTTTATTTCCTCCTCCCCTTCCCTTAAAAAGGAAGTTAGATTAATTTAACTTACCTCATTTTTCTTATGTTACAAGATGTTCCTCTGTTTGAAAATAACTTGGCCTACCTTTAATAAACCCTTTATACGACTTTACAATAATATGAAAATTTAGCCATATCTATAAAGGCATAATTTTTATTATACTGTTGTATACTGATATATTATTGCTAATCCAACTGGAAACAAGATTTTTTTTAGGTATCAATACATCCTTATTTACATAGAAAACTTTTCACAATTACTCAGCAAGCAAAAATGGAAACATAAAATTCCTATTACATAGGAAAATTGGCAATACACACATCAGAAGCATTATCAGTTGCATAGCAGTTTAACATATGGGCCAATTTTGTTCGCTTTTTTGGAGGTACATTATATTCATTCTTTGTATTTTACCATAGGTTTTTATCAGACACATTTACACCTTCCTGTGTTTAGAACTGTGTTTCTCATTAGAGAAGAATTGTGAGGTAGAGAGTATCCTAGTAAAAGGGCATATTCCTAAATTAGACTTTGGATTTTAAAAAAACCACCATTCAGAACCATGTTCAGCTCATTATTTTGGCAGAAAAAGGTCATTTATAGTTCTGTATGATAATTCAAAGACAGATTATACAGGCATATTGTCAACAGGCCTATCACGAATGTCAAACCCCACAAATCCTTAAGGCAAATTTAGCCGATGCTATTCTGTAGTAGTATTCTGATAGCAAAGAAGGGTTGCTTTGGAGAGAAAGTTAAATTTAGGATTGTTTTTATCTGCCCACTTGATGTCTTATGCCTGTTATCCCAGAGTTTATGGTGCATCCTGTGGCACAACTTGTACTTGTTAGCCTGCAGTTCATAGCAGCAAGGGGCTCACATGCAGAGATAAGGGCTTAAGAGCATCCTCCTGCTCCTGAGCTGTTCTCTGCTGGTGCTGTTAACATGCAGGTGTATCAGGAAGATTAGTTCTGACTGGCTAATTAGGAGAAAAAATGGAGGCTTGATTTGGACTTTTTTCAGACCTTTTTAGAATTGTCTTCTGAACAGTCATTTAGGCTAAAATGACAGCTAATCTAGCACAAATTTTTTTCCTCCTCTCAACAAGCAGGCGTTTCCTAAATGAATAACTGTTCTATTTCCTTCCTTCTTAGTTTTCTCTGTACTGCTTCACTTCCTTCTTAAATTTCTGTATGCTGCTTCTTTGCCACCTTTCTGCACAAAAGTACTGCCTCATGCCTGAGATTGTTTTCCATTGGACAGGTTTTATAAAGAGTGAAATCAAGCTGCACCTTACAAGAGGTAAACCATTCAGAGTCTTTGGCTGGACTTTACTACTAGGTCATATTCATTCTTATTTGTAAGTGTTAAGTTCTCTTTTGCTCCCTTCTCCATCAGAACAGAGATAGAGTCAGCAAACATCTACTCGGACATTCTCTGCCTCTAAATCAGACTCATTTGAGATGAAACTGAGTGGCTTTGGGAAATGCATCTTATGTTGAAACAGGGAAAAAAAACTGCTGTGAGAGTGCACCTATATAGCTCATACAGACAAAACTTTCTTGGTTTTTGCTATATCACTAGTGGTGTGAGGTTTTCAAATCAATTATTATTCCTCACTTGTTAAGAGAATTTTGGATTACATGGACTAGTAACTACAATTCTTGTGTAGTCAACTTGTTGAGGCCACCAAAAGCTTCTGTGGCAGCCTGATATGATCACAGAATAACAGAATCATTATGTTGGAAAAGACCTCCAAGATCATTGAGTCCAGCCTTTGACCAATCACCACCTTGTCAACTAGACCATGGCACTAAGTGCCATGTCTGTTTTCTCTGAACACCTCCAGGGATGGTGACTCCACCACCTCCCTGGGCAACCCATTTCAATGCTTGACAACCCTTTCCATGAAGAAATTCTGACAGATGTCCAACTTGAGCCTCTCCTGGCACAACTTGAGGCTGTGTCCTCTTGTGCTCAACCCCTCACAGCTATGGGGTAGCAGATGCATTCCAGGTACCAGAGAAGAGTTCTCAACATACTTTTCTTTGTCTCTTGAATTTTTCGTCATACAGTAGGAATTATGACAAGAAGAGTTTTGGTGTTAACACAGCTCACAGACTTCATGGTGTATTTACTGCATTTTTCCTTACTTGTAAAACCTGAGGGTGGAACAAAACCCTTTCTGAACTTTTAAGCTCATCATATAGCTTCCAAAGAAATAAAGAAAGTGAAAACAGAAGGGGACCATATATTTTGCAGGAAGTTAATGACAGACAAACCCCACAATCATAACAAAGCCTAGCTATAGTAAAAGAATTTCAGATTTTATTTACTGCATCATGTGGGCTGCTCTGGGGGAAAGTGAGATATGCTAACAGCTAAACATAGGATCACAAAAGTAATTAGGCTTCTGTCTCTTTACCCGCTTCAGTCCACCACTTAAACACAATCTCAAGTAGCTGACTTTGATTTCTTAACAATTTATGTTCTGATGTTAAGTCTATATAAAACAGTGCAGCTCTATGCAGAGAAATTAAAATCGCTCTTTCATCTACTGCCTGCAACACATTTGCATTGACACATATTCCACTTGGTTTTAAAAGTCCTGCTTCTCATTGTGCTGTATTTTACCCCGAGTTTCTGCTCTCAGCATCTCGGTTGTTTCCTAGTGATAGAACCACCTAAGTATTGACACAACCCCACAGATCAGAGCCCTTACACTGCAGTCCTGAAGAGGACTGTCAGAACAGAAATATCTCTTCAGCTTCTCTTAGCATATTTACATGGTCTGATTGAGACACAGTATAGCATTATGCTCTGAAACGTGATGCAGATTTGAGGTCACATCTGCCACAGCTCATCTGAGTTTTCTAACCTGAGTTTTGATTTCTCTTTTTCTCCCTCTCACACCACAAGTAAGACTTGGCTCTAGTTTCTGACAAATTATCTGCTTAAATGAAACCTGACCCCTTCTAGTGTATGCTGCTTTCTAGTCAGAATGCTTCTGAGAAACTCCTCCCTACCAGATCAATCCACCCTTTGCATTTTATGAGGATAGTGGATGTCTGAAAATGAGGGGAAAGAGGGTCTAGGTGAGCATTCCAGTAGGTAGTTTTGTGGTGATTATATCCCAGATAAATCTGAAACATGAGTCACAACAAAACAAAAATATTTTTGCTTCTTTACCTTACAAAACCCCACATTTTTCTGGTGAAGACTCTTGGACTATTTGAATGAGAAACAAACCTATTACAAGGTAGTAAGAGTGATCATCCTTTTGCATCAGAAGGAGATTGTGTCTTCAAAAATAAGTCTGCTGCATAAGATTGTTGGGATGGGGTTTGGCTAGTATTCAGGTTTCACAGATGACATGTAAATTAGCAGAGGGGAAAAAAACCCACACCAAAATAGTTTTCTCTACCTTCCTCATCTGTTTACCTTCCAGACTTCTGATGGCTGAAAAACCCTTGTGATGAGAGAGGGATAAAATTGTTTTTCTGTACTTAAATAGATCAGTCACCACTGAAGTCTGGAGAAAACTCAGGCTCTACTCCCACATCAGAATTTGATTTGCTCTGCAAATTAATTTAGTACTTAGCAATATGACAAGCAATATAAGCCAGGATATGCCAAGTCAGAGCCTAATCCCAGAAGTGGCTGAGCAATCCCAAAGTCCACTTTCAGAAGTCAGTACTCAAAGTACACTGCAAATTGCAGGTCTCTTTAGAGGTCTGTAAATAAGCTGTCAGCTACAAAAGCCCTCACATAGCTCTGGGCTCCTGTGCTTAGGCAGAGTTGGTTATCAAAGGTGGAGCTAAATTAAATTACATACATTGCTGTACATAAAAAAAGACTTGGGTTTGTGGTTTGTTTTTTTTTTTTTTAATTAGCAAACGCAGATCAATCATAAATACTGTGTTCTTTCCCTACTAGATGCTTCCTTCTTTACTCTGCTAGGGCACACATATCTGGATGAAGGAGCAATTCTCACCGCATTACTATGGTGGGGATGATAGTGCTCTTTTTAAGGTAATATACACATTTTACCATGCTGTTGAAATTAATTCCTACCAAGACAAGCAGGTTCAGTGAAGCCAACAGTGAACTCTCACCTTTGTGCATCTCCCCCTGATGTCTGCAGAAATACCAGCATAATTTATTTTATGAGTATTCATGATTGAATGAAATATCCCTGTACAGACTTGAGAGTGATTCAGCCCTGGTCACGCTGCCTTCACCTGCAAGCTTAACACAATATTATCAGGTTTGAAGCATGATCAAGAAGGGTGAAGCAGACTAAGGAAGAGAATTTAAGGAAAATTAAATAAGTCTAAAAACAAACTCTCAGTCTTAAGGTGTTTTTAGTTTAGTTTTCATAGGTATATCTGCAGCTTTAATAATCATATTGAGGAATACTATTAAATAATGTTACATTTACAGTTAAGCACGTCAAGGTAGCTCATAACTTCTGGAGGTAAGGTGAGAATTATTAAGAGGAGGTGTTTTTGGTGTAATCTTAATGAGAAGGTGCCACATAATAAGCAGGAAAACTAAACAAAAGGCAAAAGACTTGGAAAATAAAAGGAAGAAAGGAAGAAGATGTAATAATAAGCACAGTTAGTAATAAAAAGGATAAAAAGACTAGTGAACAATCTTTGTTTCTCTCTTAAAATACATTTTTCACTCGGAAGGACAAATACATACCCGATTATGACCCATTGTGCAGTAGCAATATACAAATCTGGGGTTTTCTATGAGGATATTAATATATTTCATGTTACAAGAGATCTTGTCATTAATAAGGTGCTTATTGCACTTTTTCTCACTTTTTGGTACTGCTGCAGAGTGGATACTACGTGATTCCCATAAGAACAGAACAACTGGAAAAGTTTATATTTTCAGGTGGCATAAACCTATTGATTTACTATCCTATCTATATAGACATATATATTTGTGTATATACATACATATACAACACAAATTTTTTACTCAGGCTTTGACTTTTTTCCAGGAGAGACTTAGGAAAACATTAGATTTGCCCAAAAGACAAAGCTCAATCAGTATTTAGAAAACATAACTTTCCAGCAAAAAGACAGTACTGTATTGCCAAACAGTCCTGTGAAATGGGCATGGACTGTAACTCACTGAGACATTATGTAGTTGACAGTTTTCTTGATAAAAGGTTCAGGTTATATTATAAGCAACATATTCAGTAATTATTGCCACTTGTATTAATCACAGTTACATCACATGATTTATGGATGACTGAAGCACTCGGGCAATTTAAAAAAAAAATGTTTTGAAGAATAGACCATAATTTACAGTGAAAGGTAGTATTAAAATTCAGTCAGAAAAACACTTTCACTGAAAATGTGGAGCCCACATCATTCCTCTTTTCCCGCTACAAAACATTTATTTTAATTCAAAATTTAGCGTTCGTAATCTTTCCTTTTAATTGTGATGCTTGATCTCTAAACTGGACAGCCCCTATCCCCTCTCAAGTCTTTCCTTTCCAGAAAAGTTGCTCAGCTGCGTGATTTATGTCACAAGCAGGACAGACTGTGCTTCTGTTGTCCTTTGCCTCATATACATATCCTACACATGTGTTCAGCAATAGCTCCCTCAGTTGTTATAGGGAAGGTAACACTCCAAAGTTCTGTAACAAGGGCTGCTACAGGACTTTGTACTGTCATTTGGTAACACCAAAGAAAATTAAAGGAAAAGAACACAGAGAAATGTAGTGCAAGGAGGATACGTAACCCTGGCACTGTGTCTATCTAGACAAGGCTTGTAATTTATCTGTGGTGACGTCCCTGGCACAAGGTAAACTTTTCACTCGTGTAAAAGCTCTCAGCATGAGCTCTTTTCCAGTAGCTCTTCAGTTGTCTCTATTGTTTCTTTCCTTTGGCAGCATATTCATTCTTTCTTGTGTTCACAGAAGTGTTTCTTCAATTCCAGGTGGCATGTATTAATATTTCAAAAATCTTTTAGAAATAAACGCAATTGAAAAATTAAGCTTTTCTAGTGTTGGAAAAGGTTCAGTTCTGGGTGTTTGCATATTTCAGCTGTTTCTTCTTTCCCTTATCTATTTTATATTATGCTAAAATTGTAGTGAATTAATATAAATAAGGTTTTTCTCATTATAATTCTAACTTGAATCAGGTTTCAGACTTTTTCAGCTGTACTAGCAATTATATGACTTAATCTGTTTAGGTTCTAGATACGGTAAATGGAATATGGAAAACAGAAAGAAACATGGCAGAAAAGTTGACTTTTGGAAGCATTATTGCTCTGTACAATATAAAAATAAGGGAAAATGTGCCCATTATTTCAGGTCAAAGATACCCACTTACAGATCATAGCACAGTTCTGTCATGAAACGTGAGACTAGATCTGAGTACCTTAGAGCCCTCACAAACCAGAGCTGGTTTTAATCTGAAAACAACTGTGGAAAGGTCACTGAAGACAGAATTATGGGTTCAGTGGTTCTGTCCTTATACATACTTTGAATGTAACCCTTTTACATACACAATGGGAAGAGTAGCAGCTGTTACTGGGCTTCGAAGTTATCCACAAAAATAAAGCAGAACAGCTTCCAAATGGGCACTTCTTCCCAAATGAGAAAGCTCCATTAAAAAAATTGAAAAAGCATCCCAAAAAATCTGTGCATTCATATCTGGGGCTTATTTGGAAAAGTGACATTTAATTTGACTAAATGAAGACCCTGCTACATCTGAAATGAAGCTTTATGTATCATGCAATTAACAAATGCCTGAACCATAACATCAACCTCTACAAGAAGTAATTCTAAGGGTAAAATCAGTTCAATGGAATTCCACTAGGTTCACAGAACCTAGTATATATGTAGCTTCAAGCAGCTACACATCTCTTGGATAGATTGTCAGTTGTTAGTAAGATAACAGACATAATACATATTTAGTAACATTTGCAAAAGTAACGAATTTGGTAGTGTGTTATTTCTTGTTAGATAAAATCTACAAATATTTGCAATTACAGATTGAATTTATTTATATGTATATCCCTTATTTACAGAATATGAAGTACAGAATGTTTTGGAGTAGATGCCTTAATATTATTTTTCTATTCCTTTAGCTTTTTTACCAGGTTCAAGGAGATATGTGTTTGAAGATAATTGAAAATGGGAAACAAAAAGATGTTGTCATCCGAGAAGGGGAGGTAAAATAGGATTGTCTTTCTATTATGATTATACATAAGTATGCTAAATTAATGTTTTATATAGTATTTAGAAATCAGTTTATCCCTGCAGTGCAAGAGATGGCATCAGGATTTAAAAAAATCCCAAACCAAAACAAAACAAATTTGAATGGCGTATAGAAAATTCCATGTCATTAACAGCAAACTACAACACACTGTGTTCAACATTTCACTATTTCAATAACAGATAAAAATATCTCTGAGTATCTGGAATACCTATTCAGATAATCAGGAATATACTGAGAGTTCTTATCCCCCTGCATGCCATGCAATCTGCCATGTGAATTCAAGCGGATCAGTCTTTTATTTACACAATGCTAGGTACATACTGCACACACACCCACATGCCCATAAGCAAAATGCCTAAACTTAGAAATTTAAATGGTTCAGCTGTTTTCAACCTCCTTTAGTCCTCACAGCTAGCCTTTACAACCATCACAATACGAAAATAGTTTTAAAAGAGACATTTATGGATAAAACGTATCCAATTTTTCCTTGTAGTAAATTTGCTAAAGCATAGATTGTAGTGCTTTTACTGAGAGCATGAGTAGATGCTTTTCTTGGTGTTACTACAAGTAAGACACACTACAACTGCCACTCATTGCTATTGACAGAAGTTTGAACTGCACTCGAGTCTTTGAAAGGATTATTAGTTCTAGTCGGGACAGCCCTTAAAATGGAAGATGTGTATTAAACCCAACAGCTTGAGGTCATAAAAGTATTACAACTTTTTCAATTAAGAAACAGAACTACATTTTCAAACTGTGAGATTCTGGTAATATACTTCAGACTGAAGAAGCACACCTAGCTGAGATCTTGGCATGTAGCATAAGCATTATTGAAAAGGAGCACACAATATCTTTACTGGAAAGACAACACTAGTACTGGTGAGGGACTGTCATTAGCTCTGTTTTGTAGACAGAGAAACTGTAATGACTTGCCCACCCTTGGCAAAGACATCTGTAGCGCTGAAGAATACAGGCTTATAACCTTCCTACACAGTCAGACAGCTGCTAAAAAAGGGCTTCTTCTCAAACTTCAGTAATAGACTTCTAACCACATGTTGCCTATTCCCTTTGTCACTTGCATGAATAAATAGTCCTCATGTTTGTTAATTATTTCTGGGGAGAATAACACTCTTCATCAGGCAATCACAGGTACTCACTGTGTTGGAAGGGTACACACAGATTATTAGTTGAGACAAAACCTTCCTTTTTATTTCCATTCAAGTTACTCAGAAATTGCACTAATTTATAAATTCCAGATGATTGATTGGTTAGATTTTCATTTCAATTGTGTCTAAGAATGCTGATCAAACCAGGAGGAGAGAACTTGACTACCATAAAGGCAGTGCTGATTGCAGAGTCACTGTGTCATCATTCACATAGAAAGCAAGAAACAGTGTCTGCAGGGCTTGGGTACCAAAGTGTGTAAAGCTGCAAAGGAGCAACACAAGATCAACAAAGAGTAGGGGAGAAGGAGAAGTGGGGCAAGGAGCAGAAGATTTTGCAGGTTTGGGGACAGGGGAAGGATGATGCAAAAAACAAAGACTTCCTGTAATGATTCTTTCCCATTTCTTTGAACAGATGTTCCTCCTACCTGCCAGGATACCTCATTCTCCTCAGAGATATGCAAACACTGTGGGTCTTGTGATTGAAAGGGAAAGACTAAAAACAGAAATTGATGGGCTAAGGTGAAGTATAAACTGTTGACTAATATGTTAGGATTCATAATATAACTAATTTCCCCTGTCAATAAAATACCGTCTTTTACTTTCCCCCCCGATGATATATCAGATTCCCCCGACAATTTTATACTAATTCTATCCACACATCTATTTATCTATATACAAATAAATAGAGATCTCATTTAGCATTTGATTTAGTTAAACAAGGAACATGTTGAAATGTCTTAATTGTGTGTTCTGGTTATAGCTATCTACTTATGTACTGCCTACTGCTATCACCTTAACTTTTAAAAAAATCTCAGAGTTCACTAATAACCCAAATGAAAAAAGATTTTTTTATTAACTCTGGCAAGCAGAATATTAGTTACTTTGCAAGCACTGAAAGCAAAAAGATGAAGAGCAGCTTTCTTGGCACGTGTGTGGGAAGCTGGAAACAAAAGTCGGTTTTCTTAACACTAAACCCTCTACGTTATACACACATCTGCCTAGCTTTTATTGCCTTACAAGAACATAATCTTCATGTAAGTGAGTGGGTTACTTTGTATTCTATTTAGGAGCAAGATTAAGCATTCTGGTCATAGAGAATTCACAAATCTAAGAAGGGAAGTCACAGCAGTAACATTAGCAGTAACATTAGCCAACCTAGAAAAGCTGTTTCAGTATTAACCAGATATGACTGACCAAGTAGAGTTTATGGCTGTTCATGTAATTTGTAAAGATTTAAAACTGCAGTGATACCTGTAATGAACTGTTTCCATCATTTCACCTACAGTTTTGGTTATTGCATAGGTAGCGTCACAGTAGGAAGATTGCAGATATGCAGAGCTAGAAAGACATACTTTTTCATTCAAAAATTAAAAAGGCTACAGAAAGAAATAAGAAACTAAGAAAAAGACCATTCAACCCCCCCCCCCATTAAATTCCAAGCTAAATACAAGTCCAGTTCATTTAAAACATTGTTTATCTATACAGTTGTCCATTTTTTCTTTTCATTGCAGTCTGTGGATTGTGAGGACTTAGATTATAAAAAGATATTTTGAGCCAGAAACAACTGGCCAGTGATTCAGATAACAATGTTTATTATTAATGTAATAAAGGAATGTAAATAGCTTTAGGTAACTTTAAGTAAAACACTCTCATATAGGCATGCTCCTCTGGAGATATTAATGCTACCATATGGTTTGCAGGTAGAAATTAACAAAGCACATTCTCAATTAAGAATATCAATCATGTGCCTGCAAAAAGACTGACTTAGATGGTTTCAGTGCCTGTGTTTTTACACTGATATGATGAAAAAAAGACACCTGAAGTTTTGGAAGTGATCTTGTTATGCTTTTAAACCTACATTGACTCTGTGAGCTCCTGAGAGAGACAGGAGTTTACAACCAGAACCTCTAATCTTCTCAAATTTTTTTCACTCCCAGCCACCTGAAGCTAAGACTGTACAGGAGGAAGTCATAATCAACTTTGAAGTATGCTGACTCAAGGTCTAATATTATGTTACTGTTCCACTATTTATCATGCTTCAAGACTAAGTCAGAAATCAGAGCCCCCAGCATACCGATTACTATACAAGTAAAGAATAAGTAGCCTGCCTCAGTGTTTCAGCATAAGTAATGATTCCATGCCTTGTGCTATAAGAAAAATGATTTAGCTAATCTTAATCCCATGGCAAACAAGTACAAAAAAACCCCTAAGTTTGATGTTACTTATGTTGTTGGATACTTTGCACTTTCCTAGCTGTAAAGCTTTTTACCAAAAAAGACATTTGTAGCATCTCCCTTCTCTGTAGATTCTGTGTGTTCAAAATTTGTGCTTGTAGCACAGTTTTTCCCCATATTGGAGGCATAGATAATGTTACTCTTTTCAGCATACCCTGTTCTTGCAAAACTTGACGAGCCAGGGAGCTCTTTGAGAATTTTTGGACAATATGTATATAGATACATAAGACAGACATATATAAACATACAAATACGCACAGCATAATTCTATAAACCTTGTTTCCCACTTTGGAAACTCATTGCAGTTACTTTAATCGAAAAGACACAGAGGACCTTTTTAAAACCAGTCATGATGTGAGTGACAGTACTGGAGCCCATCACTCCTTGCCAGCCCATGCAGTCTTTTTAAAATCTGAATATAAATTATATATTTGTCATGCCATAGATTACATATGATGACCTGTTGATCTCACCACAATTTCTTTATTTGTTAAGACATAAAATAATACAAGTGAAACACTAAGTTCCTCTTCAGAAGGCTGAGCTAAAACACTTCCCAAATCTATGCAGCTGAAAACCACCTATTTATCACAAACAAGTCCACAAGCCACCTTGCTTTCTTATCAGCCCATGCGCTTACACAACATCAAGTAACTATTTTCTTCAAAAGACTGAAACTACCTGATGAGTTAGTTAATAAAAGGATTGACTAATGTGTTTGCTTTGGCAGATACTATGTTGGAGAATCAACTAATGTCCTCTTTGAAAAATGGTTTCACTGTGAAGACCTCGGCATTCAACTTATACCAATAATTAAAGAGTAAGGGTTGTTATTTGTAAATTTTTTAAAAAATGGTTAAAATTACCTTGTAGATCTTCATCAGTCTGTGACTTACTTAGTTAATTTACCATTTATGCTGCGTTTTACATGGACTTGTTAGAAGTTAGTTGCTGCTCTACAAGTTTTTTTGTATGCCCCAAACTCATTAAATCAGATTTGTAAAAAAAGGAAAAAAAAAGAAAAATCAAATGTTTTGCACATTGATCAGGCACACGCTTTTTTGAACCAGTAAAAGCACACTGCTCCTAAAGTGCTAAAAGAATGAAAAATAAATCCTGATTAATACTAGGTTAATCAGGTAAAACACTAAATTACCTTAGGACTTTTTTTACTCTGGCTTTAATCTAAGTACTTTTAATCAATATTATTTATGAATAATCAAGACTGTGGCAAATTTGGTAGAGAGGTCCTTTTTGGGAAATATGTGAATGTCATCAATTAACTAATCAGTTTGTTAAATATTTGCTAAGATGAACAAGGGAATTGTTTAGTGACGTGAATTTTGTTGGACTGTCAGAGAAACCCTCTGTCAATAAAATAGGTATAGTCCCATTGCATACATGTGACAGTAGCTGAGGATCTGGCACATCCATTTTCAGCACAAAAACTGATGGCCAGTATTACTGCCTAGTCTTTGTTAACCTAGAGAGCGCGACTTTTTTAACGTGTGTTTAAATTCCAGGTTTTTCAATTCAAAGCAATATCAAACTGGAAAACCAAATCCAGGTAATGCAAATTAATTTCAGAATTAGAACAATTACCAATTGAACAGTAATGTTTCTCGCAACATAAAATGATTACATTTCTATTTTTCTTTCTGAATGTGTAAATTAAAATTACATTGGGAAGTAATTCCTTTCATTATCACAATCACAAATAAAATCCATCTACATGATTACCTACAGCATCTTGGTTGTTCATGTGATGCCCTCACAACGACCTATTGGGTATCTATACAGTGTGAAGTCTTATCTCTATCCTTGCATACCTTTCAAGTCTTATACTAACAGAATTTCATTTCTGATGATGCATAATGAGATTTTTGCAAATTGAATCTATACACTCTAAACATACTTCTACTCCTTTACCTGTAACTATACACTGTGGCCTACTCTTGGGAAACCTAGAGAAAGACAAATGCTTGTAGTTCCTGTAGGGTTTTATCCATTTAACATTTTATTTCTGTGCTGTTCCCAGTTTTTTATTTTGCCTCTGTGGATAATGGTTGCAACTTTCACACTGAAGCAGATACTCCAGTTGTAACTTTACTTGATTCTGTTGGACAGAGACATATAACAGAGGGAGTGACTGTTCAAGAAAACCAATTTATTAGTTTTGACTTTAGGAATATAATCTCTCAAACATGATTGCTGCTTTCTGCCTGGCAACTAAGGTCTCTGTTGTACGGATACTTGCAACAGCACCTACAGTGGAAAACTTGTTTTGCTGAAATCTTACAATACTGTTGGCCCATGGCTTTACATGGGCATCCAGCATATGCATGATCCATTGCTATTGATTAACATAAATGATGCACAAAATACCACCCTCATGTCTTCACTATGTACAAAAGACTGCACTACACAACTTTTCACACCTGCAGGGACAGTTTCTATGTCCCCTTCTATTTCAAAGTATTTTACATAGGCACGACCTGGTCAGTTCTGCTGCAAGAACTACCTGGATAGTCTTCCATGACATTGCCAGGTTCTTAACTGACACATGGAAAATCAGCATAAGAACAGGAGAAGCTGCGTATGAGATCTCCAGGAGAGCTTGAGATTCCTACACCAGTTAGCCAAATGCTAACCAGTTCTTTCAATCCCATTGCTCAACTAGGTTTGTTCTTTCAAATCTGTCTACTTTCTTATCTCTGCAGACAGATGACTAAGAAATGTATGGTTTAGGTGTACTGAATGTGCACACATGCACAGCTGTAATACCCAGCTATGCTACTCTTACAACTACATGACTAACTTGAATGTCATCCGCCATTCAAGGGGTGGATGACATAATTTAATTCCATAGCTCTTTTTACAATGTAAAGATAAATTTTAGTTTCACTCTCTAAGAAGTTTTTGAAACCAGCTGTCCTTAATCTCCACATTAACTCCCAAATGTCTTAAGATGATTCTTATGAATTACTCTAATAGAGACAAAAGTTCTAGTGAACCATTATTTCCACATCTATCCAATTTATCAGCTCGATAGTCACTGCCTGCAATCTCAACCTATAACAGAACAAAACTCTTACTCAAATCCTAAAGTTGGGAAAAGTTGTTTTTTGCATGAACATTATGGTTCTTAAAAATAGTTAACTGAAGCATTGTTACCCAAATGAAAAGCTCACAGAAGAGTGCTCTGTATGGGATAGCAACCTTAAAGCCCTTGCAATTCGGAAACGGTAAACCAGTCAGAAACCCTGCCTGAAAAACTTTGCAGCTGAACCAGCTTTTGGTATTGGTTCTTTGGCTGAGTAGTGAATATACTTCTCAGAAAAAGGCTCTATGTTTCTTATAAATAAAATGTTGTTGTCTCCAAATCTTACGTTTATTTTTATGCACCAGCAAAACGTGTTGATTTCAATTTGAGCATGTTGCCTGTATTCAGGTGTTGGTGGTTTGTTTGGTTTTTTTGGTGTTTTGCACAGGGCGTGGGCAGGCTAGGTAGGGTAAGGTACTGTATATCACTGTGTGTTCATACAGTGTTTAGCAGAGGAAATAAAATTTCAGATGAATCCTCTAGATGTTGCTATAATAAAAAAGATATATCTCACGTACTATCCTTTTTCAATACAGTGATTTCCAATAAGCACCCCTCACTAGGCTAAGTTTATGTCAGTAAAAAATTAATTATATAAGTGCATAAACAAAATAACATTAAATATTTATATTGTTAATATTTTTGCAAAAGATTAGAGCTGAAAAAACCCCCGACAATCAATCAGAAGCTATGATACATTGTGACACTTTTTTTTAAACACAGAATTCTGAGAAACTATTATTGATAAATCCAGTACACAAGCTCTTTCCTTGTAATTTATTCAAAAGCTATAAAAAGGCAAAAAAGCGTGAGAGACTTCCATTAAACTGGAAAGAAATCTTTTCAAGACAAAAAAAAAGGGCAAGTAAACATAGTTATTTTGTTCATAGCTCAGTATATCATTCTCTGAGGAAAATGGATTCACCGCTTGGATTAGCTGCAATGTCAAGACAACAAGTATTTTAAATTCTCTTGTCTTAATTCTTGCTGTTAGCAAAAGGCAGTCAACAAAGTTACCTGGCTGGCTTTCGACCTGGGGAACAGCTCCCTTTTTCCAATTTTCAATAAACAGCTCAACATCTCAGTGATATCTTATACATGAGGAAAATACCCCACATTTTTAGTCACAGAAGTTTTAGCTTGTAGCTCCTGTAACTGTCAGACTTGTGTTAAAAAAAAAAAATAAATCAAAAAAGAGTTTGACTGAGATACCAGTAAGCTGGTAATATGTTCACTCCGGAGGCATATACTCAACTGACATGGAAATAATCGGAGTTATTCCCTCAGCAGCTCTTTTTTTTTTTTTCCCCTAAGAAGTAGAATTCAGCAACCAGCATGACATTCGTAGCATATACTAAGCTACCACCAGTTTCTCATGATGTTTTGCTCAAGACAAATTTTAACATTATTTGAGCTAGCCTATGCAGAGGACAGAGATTCAGCCTTTCTTTCAGTTTCTCTTCTGAAAATCCAGTATCCCCTCAGTTTAAAAGCATCAGCTGAAGTGCTCTCAGGTTCCTCTCCACATAAACCTGAACTAGTGCCTCACCTTCTTAGAGAGAAATGGAATAAAGCTGAAGAAAAACATCTTGAAAGAAATCCTTGATTGCAGCTCACTCATAGAAGAAAGCTATAAATAGGATCAATCAAGCTCCAACTGCCTTTAAAAAAACACCACATAAAAAACCCCAAACCTAAGACCAGACTTTTTCTTGATTTATTTAGGATTTCTCACTTAACCAATATCAGGGAAAGTCTTTCTGAAAGCAGGGTAATCAGAATATATGAAAAGACAGCAGAAGGGCTCAAGTACCATCAGGTAAAATATAATTAGAGGCGTATATTGCATCCAATCTCTACTTAAGGCATCTTCCCTGGAACTGTCTTGTACTCTATTCCTAACCTCTTTTGTTTCCATGTGTAGAAATAAAATTTGAGAGCACTCTCACCACCTTCTGCCAATAAGAGTGAATATATTTAGGATATAGTCTATACATGGAACACTCAAGAAGGGTTGGTTTGATTTATTTTACATATTTTTTGACATGAGAAGTCACAGTTCTCAAAACAACTCTTGCTACTTTCAGCTGAATCAGACTGAAAGCAAGATCCTCTCAATGTTTCTATTTCGTCCCAATTTTCTAGTCAAGAGGACAAGAGACAGTTCAGATGGAGAAACCTCAGTTCTAATAAACACTGATGGCTGAATATTCTTTGCAAGACTAACCAGAAGCTCAAAAGCTTATCTTGCCATGCTCACTGAAATAATCCTGGTTCTTTTAAGTGAAATTTGATGGGGAAAAAAAAAAATGCAAGAAAAAACTTTCCCCAAGTTAGACTTGTTTAGAAATGAACTTCATGAACATTAATGGTAAGGGTAGAATGTCAGGTTTATGTTTATCCAAATTAATCTACTTCTAATTATCAATGAAATTTTATTTCACATAAAAGCTTGATTGTCAGTGAACATACGTATATATAATACAAAAAGTGCTGTAGTGACTTCACTAGCAACACTTTCCTTGATTCTCAGTGTACCCAGGGTAATTTACAATCTGAACTTAGAATCTAGTCAGTATGGTTAGAATACATCATAGTTTTATGCTTATGATTCAGAGCAGACAAGCACTAAGGAACTGAATGAATATGAAAAATTAGTTGCTTTCTTCAGTTAGTGGAGCAGGGATGCCATACAACATAGGGCATGGTCTGTAAATGTCTTGTGGTTTTAGTACTGCTATTAAGCCACCTATAAGGGTGAGCTCAGCACTATAAAAATCAGTTTCTGTACTGTCATCCTCTGTAGCTAATCCAATGCAACCTCTGTAGAAAGTATTTGCTGTTCAGTCTTGTTTCACTGGTATATAAAAACAAACAAATATTTATTCTTCAACTTTTTCTTATTTTCAGTTTACTGGCTGGTGGGAAATATTAATTCAATTAAAACAACCTCAGAAAACTAAAAATATGGAAAAAGATATTCTGTCTATATTTACACTAGAGCAAATACAGGGGCATGCTTTTGAACTTAAAATAACTATAAATATTTGTGCCTTTCTGTTTTAAGAACATTGAAATAATTCCAAAGATACTGTCACTGTGGTTTTTTTTTTTTTAATAAGAATGATAATTTTGGAAATAAGTTTTAATTGCTATATATCTGTTTAGAAAATTAACTATTTGATTCTCTTTTCTTTCATCTTTTAAGCATCTCCAACATACCTAGACAGATCACTCCTTTTCTATACGTTACTTCTTCTTTGAGTACTTGTATTAAAAGAAGCAGCATATGAGCTTTTAGATATTAAGAATTGTTCCTCTAGAGAATTTATTTTGCAAACAGCCACCAGGAGGTCTTCAGGACAGAACAGTATTCAAACCAATAGCGAGTCAATAATTTTAAACTGTCTAGACCCATCATAATTGTACAATTATCCAAATCATCCTCTCTGTAACTTTTATCAACAGTTTGAATCTTCTATTTTTTCATATATTTCTCTCATTCTATTATCCTCATTGCTCTCTTCTGGCAAAGATGCTCGCATAAATACACTATTCATCTTTATCTTGTCATACCTATGTCCTTTAAATAACTTCCAAGTCATGTTTATATTGCTTCTGAAGCCCACCTAAACTGCAAAGGGTATGTAGGCGGAAGAAGGGAATAGAATCATCTAATATAACCCTCCAATCCTTATAAACATGCGTCCTCTCACTGGCTTCATCCATTTTCTCTCCCCTTATATTTAACAACTTTCCACTCCACACCAGTCCCTAAGGAGTATAGAGCTTATACTGAAGATGAACTGCTCTGACAGACCAACCTAAGTCAGCAATATTTAATACACAAATAAAGTAGGATTACAATGTCTGGAGCATGGCTGCTATAGTCTTCCATATAAAAGCTTCTACTAAATTTTTTAATCCCAAACTACAGTGTATTGTCTGAAACCCAGGAATACAGGCTGCACATTCTCTGGAGCCAGGAATGCTCCAAGACGTTCATTAGGCTCCCAGAGTCCAGAACTGCTAAAGATAACAGTCACCAAACAAAACCCCAAGTCTCCCATGAGAAGTCTACTTCTCCCACAGTATTCTCAATTGAGCCTCCTCAAAGAGAAGCAGAACATAAACTGTTGTCTCTGCGAGATCTCCTAATGCTTCACCAAGCCACAATGCACTTTTAGTGCATAATGTATATAATAAATGTATCAGGGAAATAAGAATAAATGCCTTAAAAAGTTGTTCTCCTCTCTGTTCAGACTTTTGTGAAATAAAAGAAAAAATATTTAACAGCTCTAAAGCTCAGCAGATGTGTCTTCTCTAATAAAGTAGCTTCTTTCTTTCTTACCCTCTTAAATGCTCCCCAGACAGCAACATCTGAAACAGAAAACTCACAAATGGAGTCAGTCCAACATTTTCACTGCATTTCTAAGGCTATTTAGTAGTAATAGCTCACACATATACAAATCTTTGTCTCACAAGTGTAGTGAGGTCTCAACACTTGTTATAATGAAATAGCCTATTCCTTCTCTATAGAAACTGAAGTTACACACAAAGAGGATTAATGAAATGTCCACATTTATAAAAGGCAGATGCAGAAACAACATTAAGATTCCTGATTTTAGGATTGGAAAAGCAGTCAGTATTTCTCAATACAATTTATCATTCTTAATTACAACAACCTAGCTAGATCATGAAGAACCTTTAAACAGAATTATGGCCTAAATATTGCATTTTTTTTGTTCTAATTTCTTTCCTCCCTTCTGGCTGATGATATCTGCTTTTGAAAAGGCTATATTTCTTTATTACAGAAATATTTTCAAGGCTTTTCTCATCAAACTTCTTTGTTTCAATTAGGAAAAAAAGAATTGTTGCTCAGTTTCCAGCATAGATTTAATGACACAAAGAAAAATGTGCCTAGAAATAATTACAGAGACAAGTCATAAATTAGCAGTCACGCCAATTCTCAGGGCATGCTACAAAAACAAATACAGTTACACAGGGAATGTATGATTATTCCAAGTGAGTGCTGTATTTTCAGCTAAATGTTTTTGCATCTATACTCAACAACAGTGAAATGAACAAACAACCCCCAAAGTAATCAGTCACTGTCAGTGCTTTCAGTCTGGCTTTTTATATGGAATGAGCTAACTACTTGTTTTTTCAAACCCTGATGTCTGAAATTACATCCCTAATTTCACAGGTTTTATTTGCAGAGGTACTAAAGTCCTAATAGTCTCATTGACATTTCTGTTAACATGGAGAATAAAGCAGATTTTTCCATAGAAATTAGGTAGGCACATATGGGAAAAACATCCCAGGGTATGTATTATTGCTGACATTGGCAATTAAATGTGAAATGCTGCAAAACCCTCACATTAGAATTATTCATTATGATGTATAGTATTTAAGAGATGCAAATCATAATTAGAAAGTGCACAGAAATAAATGAATACATAATTTAAAAATAACTCATGAGCTCTTTATCCATAGTCTGGACCACTGAAAAAACAAAGACGGTTCAATGGCTCCACTTTAGATAACGATGTCTTCTACTTTTACAGAGGGAGACACCATTTGTAATGGACTGTCTCACATCCTTGCATAGAGATGGGGCCACAACATGCAGGGGCAGATTGTTTCTGAGGCAGCACAGTGCCTTAGGATGGAGGAGATTTTATAATTAATAAGAATATATAAGGAGATTTAAAGATTTGAAGATTGTTCCATCTCGAGTGTGCTGTGTAGAAGTAAAGGATGGCACATCACTGAGAAATACAGTTTTTCAGGAAGCCAACATAATCACTTTGACAGTTGACCTTATTTCAATATATTTCACGTGCTTTTTTGCTCTTTTCCCTTGCACAAATCCTGAAGAAACAAGGTTTGTAAGAGAGCTATGGAAGAGCTTGAGAATAATAGGGCTCAAGTAACACTCAGAGAATGAGATGTTCTGATTTTTTTTTTACAAGAAAGCTTAGGCACATCACAGGGGTAGGGGAGGGAGACCTTCCATGTAACATGTGAGTTTGGGGTAAGCAAATACAGCCCCATATACCTGGTAAGTTAGTGTCAGTCCTCTTTTACCTGTCCTCTCTATTGCTATCAGAAGTACAGTGCTCCCAACAAGCTCAACCTCTTCCTTAGATGGTCTCTGTGGAGGCTGTAAATACCTGTACATTCACTTGCTGTTGTCTTTCAAGCAGTTCTCTACTTTTTACCCAGTTTAATATTCTCAGTCTCAGTACAGTCTCTATTGTTTAACTGAAATCAACTTCCTCTAAAACCTGTGATTTCCTTTTTTAAATGTTTACAAACTCATTCAGTAAACACGATGTATTTTTCAGTTTAACATGATATCATCACATTCTAATTTAAACCTAAAAAGAGCTATAATCCTCATAAAGAACACATCACTGTGATATGAATTTTTAATAGTAATTATTTACAAAAATGGACTTTAGTATTGAACTGTTTAAATGGTTGTCCTGAACACATAAGAAAATACTAGATTTGATGTTCCACTTAGTTTTATATTACTTGAAAAAACACGCACAAGACTTTTAGCTGATTAGCTTAGAAGTACCATCTTCTTGCATTTTGCTGGCATATTTTTACTTTTACCATCATTAAACATGTTGTCTCCTTGTCCCACAGTATTGCTAGAACAGAGCTCCAGAAACACAGACTTACACTTCCTGAGATACTGTTGAAAGCTAATGTACAGGCTAAGCAGAAATATATGCAACAATATCTAAATATAAACCATTAGCCTGATAGGAAACACTCAGTTCCTTTGGAAGCACCAGGCTTCAAATCTGATATGTGTGGGACTGCAAAAGATTGGACTGTCTTCATTGTAGCTTATTAGCTCAAGTTCACAAGCACTAGGACACAGCTTTTAGCGTCATGCAAGGAATCAGTATCAGGGTTAAATAAGAACTCAGTCAAGTAGTCAAAATAATGTCACATGTACGTCACATACCTCATCACCATAGCACTGTCTTATTTGTTCTGCAGTAACAGATAATTGAATCATTGTGCTGGACTGCACTATAGATTAATTTCATGCAGATGCAGTTTTCAAAGGCCATTGTGCTGTCACTGGGAAAGTGTCATTAATATCAAAAGTAGCATTAAGCCAAAACCCCATCACAGGCCAGGGTCTGCTGACAAGACAAATGTCAAAAAAACAGCTCTTGAATTGAGGAACTTAAAGTCTAAATAAACAAAAGTCCACCTTCACATGAAAGTAAATGAAACTGCTAGAAATTGCTTGTATGTCGCAAGCAAGAAAGGACTGCACCATGGTAAGTGCAGAATGTATTACACTTTACACTGCCCCCAACTATGCATAGGCCACCATATGGTGTTGTCCCATGTGTGTCGTCCCTGTTGGTCAGGGCAACTGGACTCAGAGATAACTAGAAAGAGGAAAACTAACAAAATTATGTTTGTGGAGAATAATTGACAGAAGTTAAGCTACAAACTTAGGAGTTTATAGTTACTTGTCATTGTTAGATTTGTGTTGCTTCATGATCAGAACACAAACAAGTACTTTGGCTTTTTTGTACCTCAGATTCCTTGCAACTCATGGGGAGCATTCATGGTTCTGCTTGCCTAAAACACCACAGTGCCATTCCTCAAGACTTGGTTTTTTGCTATCCATTCTCCAGCATATCAAGTCTGAACGTACTTGTTAGCTTGATGCTAGAATTCTTGATCTATGGAGAAAACATAGCCCCCCCTAAGTTGAGCAGGATACTCATGACATCTCAGTATTTGTTAGCATCTTGGTATTTGTCAAATAAAAAAGAATCCACCAAACCACTCCACACCTATCTCAACAAGGACATGCGTGACAGAAAGCCGTCAGAAAGTTACCAATGGGTAACTTACCAATGGGTAACTTTCTTGTACTTCAAAACTACAAGAAACTTTTCTAAATTCAAGAGTGATGAGTTTTATTTTGATAACAAAACCAACCAAACAAAAAAATCCAACTGATAAAGATTCCTACTATTAACGGAACAAAATATTTTAAAGACTTTTGGAATACTAATTGCACTGAGTACCTTCTGATAAAATTTCTGATAAATATTCTTTTCCTCCTTGGCTGTACCATAACATTTTAGAGCTTTATTTTGTATCTCTCCCTTGAAAAAAAACAATTTTCCAATGCAGATTTCATTGAGCATATGCATTATTTAAGGACAAGGTGTTTAAGTGTTCTTAATTACCTCCAAAACGTGTTTGATGAACCTGTGAAAATCAAAGCAAAAAAACCCCAAAAGAACCAGACATATGTGGAAAATAAATCACCAATTACCTTAACATTGCATTTTAGTGTTATCAAACAATAGAATATAGAATGCTTGAGACTAGATCTTTTTCATGTTTAAAAGTTCAGAAAAAACACTTTTAAATAAAAATTTTTTCTTTTGCTGCAGATTTCCTCAGATGGCTTTCAGTATTTCCTGAAAGAGACATTGCCAAGAGAAATTATTTCCAGAAACATATGGACTTCTCCCAATTGTTTTAATGTCACAGAATGGGTGAGGCTGGATGGGACCGCAGTGGGTCATCTGGTCCAACTTCCCAATATAATGAAGAAAAAATTTGAATGGCAAAAACTATTTCTACAACAAAAGGGCTAGCATTCCACACAGATTATCTGGAGATGAGTGTTCTCGGTACTCACTATGATGCCATAAACAGCAACAGCATCTTCATTACACTGCTATCCTTTGGATGCACTGACCTTCCCACATCATTCAAAAACTTCATAGAAAATGGTCTTTAATGAAAAAGTGACATGATACATTCAAAACACACAAACACTATGTTTGGGAGAAAACCATCTAGTGAGTTCTTCTGGTATCTAGTTGGCATTACTATTTGAGGTGTTCCCCCGTGGCATCTCAGAACAAACCACTTAGAATCACTCAGGCAATTGCACTGTCTCTCCACTTCATTGTGAGCTGGTAAATAACTAAAGCTCATTTCGTATACCAGCAACATGCAGCACAGATCTTGAATTTTGCCAGCTACACTGAAATAACATTTAGTCCTCCAGCTATTTTAAATCAAATTATTTACGAAGGAGAATTACTGGAAATCAAATCCAGCTACAACTCCAGGAACAGCACAAAAAAAAATACTATATTTTAGGTTGTGATAACCTGTTTGCTTCACTGTGGTCAATGTGTTTAAAAACATATAGGGGAGAAGCCATAGTACTAACTATGTGAGAGATCTAGAGCAAGTTGGTTCTAAAGGCTGAACTCCACTTTTATGGGGATAAGCAAAGGCTCAAAAATTATACACCACATTTTACCAGTGCAAATGCTGATCTGAAAGAGAATGATAAATATGCAGCCAAAACTAGTCTATTGCATACTGTTTGAATACACAGTTCTGAAAATATCTTTGAAGAAACCACTCTGTAAAAATACACAGGTAACACATGCATCTTAGAATCTCAAATAAGAAGTCCTGATAATGACCTGATTACTGTTACAACTGACTTTTGACTAGACAGGAGCTGTAAATTGAACCCTTCAAGTAAAATGTTTGCAAAGATCAAGGGAAGTAAGTATCGCTGATATCTCTCTGCCTTGCTTACAGATGAACTCCTGAAAGAAACACCTTTCCCACTAAATTCCACTTCCGTTATGGAGCCATTTTCCTTCCCAGGCTGGTTAAATGATCACCGTGGTGAAATAAAACAGAAGAAATCCTTGAGTATGTTTGGAGATAATTTTGAAACAGAGGTAGGGGGGGGTCTAATTTCTCTAAAAAGAGAGGAATATTTTTAAAGGTACAGATAATACATACCTGCTGTTCAGACCAAGTGAATCCAGGCCTGAGAACAATATATAGTCAGCAGAGAAAGTTATGCACCCTGACAGAACTCAGTTTTAGTCTGCCCTGCCCTTCAGAAATACCATTGTCCATTTATTTGATTAGCTTAAGGCGAGGGCTTCCTAGCTCATTACTTCCATTCACAGAATCAACCTGAATCTTGTTTCTATTCATTTCCTTTGGGATTAAACCAGCTCCTTTACTCCATTCCCCTGCCCCCCCCCCCCCCCCCCCCCCCCCCCCCCCCCCCATATTTCCCAAATCAGAAGCACCATCATGATGCAAATATTACTGAAGTGTGTTCAGCTTCCCTACATGTTTGAAGAGCATTCATGGTGCCAAAGTCTAATACAGGTGTGTAAACACTTTTTTTCTCCCCCTCAATCTACATTAAAGTGGAAACAAGGAAAACTGGAGAGCACCAGAGAGCCTGGGCTGCACTAAAACATTGCACTGTCAAACACAGTCTAGTGTGGGTCTAAATTAAGCTGTCACCATTTGATATCTGTGCTGTATGCATGTTGTTTACAAAACATATTCTTCCCCTGAATTACTTGGAGTCACGCTGAAGAATCCAATACATATGACAGCAAAGTGACAGTGTGGGACTGTCATGAAAGGGCAGATAATGAGAAAGATAAAGTCTGGTCTTCAGGTTTTTTTATTTAACAGAGGAAACTTTCCTACTTCAACAGGCTCTTGACAGGGCCCAGAGTTCATGAGGAGGAAGTGCTTGTTCCAAGAACAGAAGCAGGAACCATGTAGATGCAAAACTGAGAGTAGGAGGAAGCAGAAGGAATAGATAAGCGAGGATGCAGAGGAGCATAAGGAGTGGCAGGTGTGATCAGTTCCCTTTTTATCAGTAGGAATCAATATGAGAATACCAAACATAGTGTGAATTTTAATGTCTGTAAAAATAACGTCATCTTCTATGAATATTGTCCTGTAAAAATAGAATGCGTTAAATGGTCTTGGAAGATGAATATGGACACTTTGGTCACTGGGATGAATCCATTACTTTTCTTCCTTTTTTTTTAAAGGTTATAGCTTATGGACCAGGAACAACTGAGAAAAGTAAAAAGAATTCAGATATCTGGATATGGCAGCTGGTATGTGGCAATTCATGCTTGTTAGCTGATGAGTTGACTGATGTTTCAGTTTAGACTGAACACTAGTAAAACCTTCTAGCAACAGAAACTGGAACAATTACCTTCCTTCTCGTAGATAAGATCACCCATAGGCACTGCCTTTCAGCTTTAAACTGTAAGGAAAAATAACTGTAAAGTACTGCCACCATAAAAACAGCCTTTTTCCTCATCTTGTACACTGAGGACTGGCATCTATCCTTGTTGAGGATTTTAATACACCCTCCCTAGGATATGTCCTGTAAATATATCAGAATGCCTCTAGGTGATAAGACAACATCACCTATTAGTTCTGCCTTGAAACCTTTGTCCTCATACTGAAGTCAAACTGGAACCAAGTAGAATAAGCTAATAAAAAAGTCTGAGAACTTGTTTATACTAAATCACAGTGGTAGGTGATCCACATGTCCTTCATTCAACTGGCTTCTAGAAAACTTGCAACCCAAGGGAAAAACAAAGAAAAGATAGTTTTTGCTTATGCAAGTCAGGCTAGCTTGAGAGGCAGGTATTTCTATCAGTTCCTGTTCTGTTGAAATTCAAAGGGGCTATGAAATACTAATTAAAGACAATCTTGAAAGACATTTGTTTACATTGCAGCTTACAGCAGCCAATGCAGTCAAGACCTTGTGGCTGGCAAGTACCTGGGTCCTCTGTTTGACAAGATAATAACTAGTTGATTCCAGTCTGGATGGACTCCTATTAGCAATTTCAGTCAGGTCTCTACTTTTTAAGACTTAGAAAAATATTAGAAAAGTAGAAGAGGAGCTTCAAGTACTCCAGAAGATTCTCTCTGTGATATATGGGGCTGTACCAATCTGCAGGCTGCTAGGTTAGATAGGTAACAGTGTACCCCAAGAGTCAGGCAACAGGTTGCTGCTTTACGATGAGGAACACTGAACCATGAAGCATTTTTTTTTTATGCTAATAGTGTTGGACAGGGAAGGTCAACTGAACATTTGGCTAGGCCTCATGAAACAGAGCAGGTTTGAGGTACTCTTTCAGTGGGAAAGATTTTCATGCTTGCAGCATTTTCTTTCTGCTAGTGACAGGACATGGAAAATTAAAAGCTGGTTACCTGTTCTTTCTCTTCAGGAGGGCACCTCAACTGTTACCATGGATGGTAAGACCCTGACTCTATCTGCTGGTGACAGCCTGCTTGTTCGTGCCCAGTCTGTGTGAGTAGAGATGAACAGTGGTTCAATGCATGATTTCCCAGATTCCAGCAACATAAATTCTATGTATTCAACCCTCACCAGGCTGGGCATCACTGGTGCAGAAATATTCACAGAAATCTGTGAATGCAGGATTTGCAATAACCTCCATTATTCCTCAGGGCAAAAGTGTTTTCAGGAGGAAAAGCCAGACATTCATTCTAGTTCACCTCTTATGATTAAAACTGGGGAAAATAAAAAAGCTAAGCACTACCAAGAAAATCAGCATGCAAAAGACCATGCATAAACATAGATGGCATGAACAGAAAAATTGGCGCTCACAGCAGATCCTTTCAGCATCAGACCAGGCTTAATCAACGTCAGTACAGGAAGATTTGGGGTTCAGGCTAAGAACACAGCTCTCTTCCTGGAGTAGGATGCATACAGCTCTTTTATAATCATGATACACATAAAGGGAAAAGACAGTGAAAATAGCTTCCCAAAAGAACAGAAAGGAAGATGTGGAAAGTGGCAGAAGCTGATAAAGTACCCAGCATGAAGATGAAGGATGATTTATACTCACTGCAGCAGGTCATAGGCAAACGATAAAAATGGCCTTCTTTCCTACAAGAAAAATCTAATAAATAGTAGTGCTGACTTCTGCACCTTTTGTAAAGCCCTGAAAACATTTGCTGAAAGAGCTGAGACCATTCAACAGTACACAGAACTGTTCTCTGCACCTGTGATTCCAAATTGCAACCATATCTTCCCTTCACCATTACTTCCATCACTTCAGTAAAATCACTTAAATTAATTCCCAGGCCTGCAGTCCAATCAGTGAGCACGTGTTTTCAAAGTCATGGCACAATGCACATGCACAGTTCACATGGCATTAAGACGTTTATCAGACTTGTACAGCAGACACCTTTTACTGCATGCACACTGACTGATCTCTGTCCCACTCTATAACTGGCACAGATTCAGCTAATACAAGTGATGACCACAGGAAAAAAAAAAATTAAATTTGTAGACACTAATCTCACTACAATAACAATGGTACTGAGGTGATTCTCTTCCAGTCATGTCACTGAGTAGATGCCTTCCTCATTGGTTCATCCATAAGTAGATAAATATTCTTCCTCACCATTTCATGATGTTCAACTTATATTAGTGATGGGGAAGAGTTATTCCCTGAAATATCACAAGATATACCAATATGGAATGAGAACAAATGCAATTAGAACAGAACCTGCTTGTTTTCCCCTCCTTTTCAGTAGCATCAACATTTTAGTTGATGGTTGATCCATACACATGGGATCATCTCTCTCTTCGTTCTTGCAGGTATAGCTGGAAAAGAACAGAAGAATGCATTGCTCTCTGCATCGCTCAGGATCCAAAACGCAAGCAGCCTTATACCTAGCTCCTGTGTCAGTTGACTTTGATGATGACTAAGTTTTAGCCTACTTTAGTCTTAAAGATCTTTTATGCAGAATTCCTGGAAATTTCAAGTCTAACACAATGGTTAAACTGAATTAAGTGGAGTCAAGTGCTGTGCCCAGTTATAACCTTTTCCCCCAAATAAAGTTTTAGCAAAATTTACAATCACTAATTTTTTTAAGAACTACTGTTCTGTTGGGTTTTATCTGAAAGGAAATTAAAACAGGTCCAAGTAGTATCATATATGTTATTAGATAAGTAATCCTGCTATCTAGAAGTTAGAGGCTTTTCAAATGGAAGTCTCTGCCACAAGATGTAGAAAAGAAGATGGGATTGATACTATTATACCTACTTAGGTAGAAGTCTTCATTTTGTCATTTGTTATAGATTAGCTACAAGATTTGTTACCCAGCCTACAGTAGGGGACCTTTAATTGACAGTAGTTCACAGATCTTCTGAGATCTTTTGCTAAAAGTTTGGCTTGTTTTTTTAAAGGTCCTATCTGCTGCACTGCTTGAGGATCTCAGTGCTTTGTGAAAGAGAGGAAGGTACATTAGTGAAGGGGGAAGCAGTACCTGGAACATCAGGCATCACTTAGACCATCACTGTACTTGCTTCAGGTGGAACTTATTAACAGTTTACCAAATCCACCAATGCAGTGTCAAGCACAGCAGCACACCACACATACCATGCTGGATGCTGTGGATACACTACGCTATCAAGAACATAGCACTGCAATAGGACCAACACTGGAGCATCTGGGTCATGGGTGTGTTCCTGTGCAGCAGAAATCTCAAGCAAAGTAGCCTTAAGAAGTGTGTTAGGGGAATAAAAGAGCAGAAAAATTGTTGTAATCAATTTCCATTAACTGCTGCTGCTGCTTTTTGAACAATGAGGTTTCTTGCAGAAGTAATAAATATCAGATTATTTTTTCCTGCTTTTATTCCAGGAACTCTCCAGAGGGGTTTTTGTTTGGTTTGGGGTTTGGATTTTTTTAATTGTCCTTCACATTATTAAGATCAGAAAACAAGTTGCTTATCAAATACACATTTGAGAAAGTAAAAAAAGTTACCATTTCTTGATTTTTTTTAAATTCAGAAAAATAGTTCTTTATCACCTACAAAGCTCATTAAACTGAAACATCATATGTGTCTTTTTCAAGCGTTCACTCTTCTCATGAGAAAGACTCAGATGGTTTGGCTTATATTTAATATCAGTAGCTTTTCTAGCAAAGCATACAGCAAAACTTGGCTACATCCTCCTAATAACAGGAGACCTACTTTGAGAAATTGAACCTCGTCTTAAGGCTATTATAGGTGTGAGCTAACACACAAAAAAGGAGCTATTACATTCCCTCTGAACAAGGGAGTAATTTTTCTGATTACCATTGGTATTGGTGTGTCTAAGTGCAGGCAGAATTGACTACTCCTCAAGTGATCATCTATGATTGAGGCACCTAGTATAACAAAGTGTTGTACTTTTAGTCCACCAATTAGAGGGTAACCACAGAATTATTTCCATATTTCACACTGAATAAGTGAATAAAACACAGCCACGTGTAGAACGACATCCAGATAATCAACAGCTCTTCATCCACCCAGAAGCACTGAGCAGTATGGAACTTTCAGAATAAAAATTAAAGCGCCTCTAGATTAGATACCTCCCATGATATAAAATTAAGGCTCCATTCAAAGTGTATTTGTGATGAAGCCCTTTTATAACAACTTGTGCTTGAACACCTAAATTCTATTCAAGTCCCATTCTAGGTGACCCAAATCATAGCAAGAACCAGAGCAGGAGCATTAAGCCAGACCTCCATCACCCACAGTTTTGCCACAGCCTGCCATAAGAAACCGGGACTGATCATGTCATGAACTAACTTCTATTGAGGGTCTGCTATCATCTAAAAAACTAGGTAAGATGTGATAAGCCCCATAAATATGCCAAAGAATCAGGACCATCATGAAGTACCAGGAGAAGAGAATTTTGTCTTCTAGCATCTCTTGATGATTATTTCAGTTGTTTTCATGTCCCATTCCCTCACCACCCATCCTCACTTCTCTGATTCAACAGTTATTTGTAGCCAGAGCACAAATGAGAGCATAGATAAAACTTGTCATTTACTCCTTTAAAGGTGCTTAACCACTGTGATTCAGAAACCTGCAACTTCCCTTTTCCAAGTCTTCAAATAGGTCCAGAGAGCTCCTCGTCAGTCACTGCATCTTTTTCAGGTGCTTTACTCTTCCTCCATATTATGTCTGTTGTAAACTGCCCCAACAATGGTACATTTATAAATAGATGTACCCATGCTCCTCTGCTTACATGGAAGTTGGCCACGTGCAAGTTTTGTTCCTGGAATCCTTTTAGCTGTTGGGTGCTCTTTCTGTGTACGTGCAGTCACCTCAGTAGATGACTTCAGCACCAAAGCTGCTGGGATCAAGGTCTGGAGACTCCACTGCTAATCTTGTCTCAAAGAAGGATTTCACGCTAAGGTGAGTGGCAAAGGCTTAGTTAGGCATGCTGTTTGCAGAGTACCCTAATGCACTGCTATTGACATTGTGCTTGTTCTCACGTGTCCATGAAACACACCTGAACAAAACCATGCCCTACAGAATCATTTATGGTTGAAAAGACCTCCAAGATCATAAAGTCCAGCCTTTGACCAATCACCACTTTGTCAACTCGACCATGGCACTTAGTGTCACATCCAGTCATTTCTTGAACATCTCCAGGAATGGTGACTCCACCACTTCCTCGGGCAGCCCATTCCAATGCTTAAGCTTTTCTGTGAAGAAGTTTTTCCTGATGTCCAACCTGGATCTCCCCTGGCGCAGCTTGTCCTCTCATCCTATTGCTAGTTGCCTGGGAGAAGAGGATGACCTCCTTTCAGGCAGCTTTGGAAGGCCTCTCTGAGCCTCCTTTTCTCCAGGCTAAACAATCTCAGCCACTCCTCATATGACTTACACATAACACACTTCATATGATTTATGCATCTACTTGACTGTTTTTCTTTACAACTCTTCCCACATAAGGTACATCTGCACCCTATTTTGGATACTCATTTTCTATCTGAATCATACAGATATTGGGACACCTCATACTTAAACTTAGTACATTTTGTAAGGATTGTGCTAACCTTACTAGCACAGTATTGCATAGACAGTCCATCTGCTGCTGTTTCTTCAAGACTCAAAAGCTAAATCTTTATAAAAACATATATTCTAAGAAGTATTACAATAAAGCCTACACAGATATGAAACCATACCTGCACCATACTTTTTAAATTATTACTTTTAAACACATGCAGGATTGTCCAGAATCACAAGCTCGAGCTGACTTGGAAGCTTAAAAATGCATACAAAGGTGTTTGAATCTACCTACAAGCATCCACAGAGTTATTCCAAGGCTGAGTCTCACTGATTCTAGAAGTTGCAGTAATTTTCCCCTTCACTTTAAATGGAAAAAGGTGATGCAGCCAAATCCTGCCAGTTGTTGATTAAAGTAGCAAGAGATGCTGTGGTTTTTCAATGCTTTTAAAATATTTAATCCTCATGAAATTACTGGTAAACTCTGTAAAGAGAAAACTAAACAACTCCTTTTCAGCTGTGGATAGATTTTTGTTTCTATTATTATAGCATTTAAATTATATAAAAGAGTGATATAAGCATTGTTATAAGTATTTCAAATTGAGCAAGTAACTTACATCTTGCAGTCAGTCTTCAGTTCATGTAAATCAGCAATATAGATCAAAGATATTTGAAGTCTCCTATTGCCACTAGGCTAGGCAGGCTTGACCCAATGGAGTACTTATGTTCTTATTTTGAGCTATGCTGACTTACATGAATTATGGAAATAAATTGGTATGTTTCACTGTATTCCTCCTTATTATGGTCTCACATTTTAACACGATTAGCAAGGCTACATTATACATCAGCACCCATTAAAAACAAATAGTACTGCTTGAAGTAACTTAAAAATTAAATAATCCTGGTACAGTAAATAAAGCTTCGGTCTTCACCAGGGCTTTCTATTATTCTGAAATACGACCTACAAAAAGCAAGTTCATGCAAAACATGTATACTTATGGTTATGAGAGAACTACAAAAGAAAACGCTGACCTTCACAGATCACGTAGTAAACATATCTGAGATCAACAGTAGAGCTCAAGATTGTCCAATTAAAAAACAAGAAACCAAACTAAAAAACACAGAACAGTTAAGACAACAATGATCTAATGGTAACTACATTTCAGTTCACAATACATAAATGGACAACTTATAAAAGTCAGCAAAGGAACCCTTCTTCTGTTGTAGTAAACTTTTTCCTCAGACCCACACAGCATTTACTCACACCTGTAAACCAATCTTATCTTACCGCATGAAGATAAATGCTTGCACTGTGACCCTGAGATTAGCTTAGTTGGCTAAAACTTGGTGCTAATAACACCAAGGTCACGTATTCGATCGCCTGTATGGGCTGGACTCAGTGGTCCATGTGGGTCTTTTCCAACTCAGAATATTCTATGTTGTTAAAACATTCATTGTACTGATTTCAGCTCTCCAGCCACATCTAATAGAACAGATGCAGAAAAAGCAACCTTCCCACCATCATTGCATATAAGGAAAGGAAGAAAAATTACTTAAGCTGTTTAACAAATTCCTACAGAACCAGCTTGTGTTCATAATGGACATTTCAGGGCTTTGGATTTTTTTATTTATTTTATTTTCAGTTAATAATCCAGAGTGCACTTGAATGAACACTTCAAACTCATGAAGGTCATCATCTTCTGGTCTGTTTCCATATACTTGTAGAGTTGCTCTTTAATATCAAAGTATGCAGAATAACATCTGATTGGACCTAAAGTAAAACGGTTGATTTTAATGTAATAATGAAGAAGACAAAGTTAATATCAGCCCTTCAGCTCAAAGTAAATACCTGACTTACAGGTCTTAGCACTGTGTTGTACAGAAAGATCTTACGCTAGATCCAGTCAGTAATATTTTCAGTAATTGTCCAGGAAATGTGGAAGTGCATAAAACCTCTTCCTTTTTATGTCATTAGAATTTTGATTGAAGCTTGACAGCTAGGGTGATGTTTACATGCACACAAAGTCAGATAGTTTGTATTCCAGAAATAAGCCCTGAAACTGTGAAGTCATTAGGGCAATCAATCCCAACGCATACATGAGATTCCCTTCTGCAGGCAGCTCCCCTGTTGGAGGTCTACAAATCATAGGACAATTTTTTGTGAACCTCTGTTGCTCTAGGTCAAATACATCTCCAAGACCTTTGGCCTGGTAATTCAGTATAAGTTGCATCAGAACCACATACTGAAAGATTTGAACACTACTTTGTATTTTTAGATTTGCTAAATAGGCACATATACATGACCACTACAGTGCTAAATAAAAAATTAAGTCCTCTTTTTTTTTTTTTTTTTGGACATAAATTACACAGATACTGGAGTAAAAATATTTGGGTTCTAAAAAAACATTATATAATCTTATAAGCCCTAGAGAAAGATGCCATTACTATGACAAAGTAGACTAAGCATAAGCACATTTGGAGTTTCAGTGAGGAATTTGGGTACATCTTCATTATGTCAGAGAAAAATAGGACTTCTGCAGTGTTGTATAACTAAAGCAAAAATATTATTTAAACATTCTTTAACGTTTTTCCTCCTGAGGAAAACTAGTTTGTTTAAAAGGCATGTAGTTGATGAAGTTTGTATTTCACTCATAGCAGACAAACTTTTCTATATGATACTGCCCATAAATTCAAACCATAGACTTTATGATTTGAAAACAAACTTGACAATTCATATGTGTAAATCAAGTAAACACATACTGATGTGTAGAACTGAAGTTTGAGATCTTCTGTATGCCATTTCCAAATATTACTGGAGTGTGATGTTGAAATACAGTCGTCTCACCTTACCTAGCTTTTTGGTAACTCTCTCCTTCCAGAAGGACCCCAGGGCAGCATCTAGATTCCATGCAGAAGGGAAATTTGGACATCTCCAAATAGGTTCCACGATAAGTGCTGGGCTGAGCAGAGAACTGCACACACAATGCAGCTGTCCACAGCTGAACCACAAGGAAGTGCCTGGAGGGTTATTTATATGCCAACCTGATAAATTCAAGGTGCTCAAAGAGCCACAGGACCCTGTACTTTTTCCAAAATCCAAGCAAAACTCATTCTGTTCGTGTAAATCACGGCCAGAGAGCTACAGCCTCATTTTACTCAGTACTCCCAGCAAAAGCACAGTTTCTCAAGCAGCAGAAACACCAGGAACAGCTCCACCTGTGCACAGGGGAAGGAAGTCAAACTCAAATCTTTGCTGTCCTGCAGGAACATCCCAGTCACAGAGTCTGCTGTTAGGGGAATTTCCACCCCCACTTAGTACAGCTCGACTGAGCCATGCAAGAAACACAACAGTGTTTCTAGTGAGCCAGAGGATAATTCCTACTCCCTAAATACAGCTACAGATAGTGTAACTATAAAATAGAAGCAAGTACTGACAGAAAGCACACATAATTACAAAGCTGCTGTTCCAGAGACAATTATTTGCCTGAAAACACTTGTGATCTGAGCTGTCTATAGTGTCTTGGCGTACATTACAGAAAGAAGGTGAACAATGCATTTTGACTAGGAAAAAAAAACAGCACCAGATTGTTGAACCACAAAGAGATCAGCTTTGTTTATGACAACCTGAGAAGAGTGTTAACAGTTACTGGTTGTTTCCTGATATTGGTGACTAAACCCACATAGTTCAAACCTTGTATGCTTTATTATTGAGTGGCAAATAAACGTTCAATGAGCAGGTCTGCTCATCAGACAATAGCTTATTATTCTCTACAAGAGGAAAATGGCAAATATTGAAGGAAGCCGAGTAAAAGCATCACAAAAAAGACAAGAATACATTTAATTATTTATCTACCAAAACCTACCAGACTAACTTACTATTAAATCGAGATAGAAAATTGTATTCAAACACTGGAATGGGGAATCAGATTGCCGTATGCTATCAGGCCTCATCAACCAACTCTGGCTTCTATTTCCAATATGGATGACAATATTCAGCTGCCTAAAGCTATTTCTTCCATTTTTTGGATGTAAGCGAGGCCATTTGCACCCAATCCTTCACTGAAGTAATTTGTCACTACCTCAATCCTTGCCATTTTAGATGCAGCTGCTCTGATTTATGCCAGTTTGTTAACAGAATCAGACTGCTACACTAAAATAATGCAAATGTTGCTGTGCTGCATACTGCATCACCCCAAATACCATTGCATAGTTACATAACTTATATTGCATGTATACGCACATATTATACACAAACATACATATATGTGTGCCTTCTGAGTATTTTTATGCAGTAATTAGTTGTATCTTGCCCATACTGGTGAAATTTGTGCCAAGCATACCGTGTGTGCTTGGAGGTTTGTAACACAACTAGCCCATTATTGGCAGTCAGAGAGATAGATACTAAAGGTCATTTTTGTTTATGTCAGACAGAGGATGTTTCAGAAGCTTTTATGGAACAGCTACATCTGTGCTCTCTGTCAGTTGGATCCACTCCATACCTACTGCTGGAGGACAGAAAAAGCAGATCATACAAGAGGGAAGCGCTATCCTGGGTTCCGTTGGAAGCCAACTACACTAAATGCTCCACCTAACCCAGTCTTTTCACAGCATCCCAAGCAGTGGGGCTGTGCAGCTCACAGACGTTCCTCATGGAGAGCCAAAGGCTGTTCTTTATTATCCATTTTAATCTAATAGAAAGGTTTCATGGCATTTATTTCCTCTATAGCAGAATTAACTCTGCTTGCAAAGCTTCCTCCCCCTCAGAGGGAAATAAGATGTAGGCTCAGAAGCCCAAATCCGCAATGATATTTAAGTGCTTGAGGAACTGTGCCAGAGTGTCTGGCACTGGAAGCTAAACAGACTCAATTTTAAAAGGGAACATAGTGAATGGAGAGACAGACTGAAAGCTCAGGAGAATGTACTCCTTTTATTCACTATGGGGGGAGCTGTTAAGTGGCAAACTTCTTTTCTTTTTTTTGCTCACCCATGTACTTTAACCCACCATAAGTGCCATCTCCACTCATATTTGAGACTGGCCTTTGCTGCAGCTGACACCAAACTAGTCACAGATGCTACTTCCAGGACATTAACAAGAGGGCAGTGGGAACTGGACAGAGATAGATACAGTTTGTATGAGCAGGTGTCTTCAAGTTCCTTGCCCTGCAGGACTAATAAAAATACTCTTTGTGCAAAGTAGTAATATCCATCTTGCTTAGAAACAAGGCACATAGAAACAGAAGAAAATATTTTTTAAAGTTCCTGTTACCAATTATTTTATATAGCCTCTGTTTTTTTGTCATTAAATGATATTTTCCATTTTTATTTCATAACATTTTGCAGTGAACCCATTTTATTAATTTCTTTGTATGTCTATATTGAGACAAATGCTATTCTCAGCAGTACTTGTGTAAATGGACAGCTAATGGAATAGTCCTGATCTCACAGCACTACAGCAGGAGACAATTTGGTTCGATGTCTACACAGGCATTATACAATGGTAGAACTTTATCAGCATATGAATGTTGCTTAGCACACAGCATACTCCAGTATTACACTTCTAATCTGCAGGTTATAGCTTAACCCTAATAATGTACCTTATTCAAGATAATAGAACAAAACTTCTGGTGTTTTAAACACCCTTATTACAGATGAGTTAGTCTTTACAGAAATGCTAAAATCCTGGAAATTCCTAACTGCATTCTAAAGAAAAGGAACAGCTTCCCAATGTTGATGTTAACATCTAGATACCTGGAGAAAACAACAGTGGAAAACTGAAGAGATTTCTTCAATTCATTGTATTGGCTTCTCAAGTAAATGTACACTATCCTAATCTGACATTGATTTCTCTGACTTGAAGTTCGGTTGGAAAACATGTGCTAGAACGAACAAGTATCAGTTCTTGTACCTGTGCTGTAAAAACACACAAACCCCCTTTCATTCTAGTTTCTGATGTGTTTAGGGAAATAACAGGCATAATTTATCTGCCATAAGGTGTTCACTGAAGAGGTTCATGCTGTGAGGATTTCCATGGCAACTGCTTAAAGTGACATAAGTGTTCATTTTTGAAATTGAAAGCCCAGGGACACAATTAGCTACAGCAATAATATCACATAAAACACCTAAACAGAGATCTTTTGTTCAGGGCCAAGTAAAGTAAGTTCCCTTTTCCTCTATGGGAACAAGCTTTCCTAAATTAAAAAAATAAAATAAAATAAATAACAATTAAAAAAAATTAAAATAAAAATAAAAAAAGGGGGGGGACCAAACACACATGTTTTCTATCCAATTCTTTGTAAGAAAAAAATAATGCATTTACGTATGCACATATCCCTGAAATAATTGCTTCCTTAAATTACTTAGTATGCAATACATCAGGTAGTCACACAAAGTGTACACAAAGATTATACCAGGGTCAACCCAAAGAGACACAAAACCAGATTTGTAGAACATTTCCAAATCTATAGAATGTACTTGGAGAGAAATTCCAAAGAGATGACAAGCACTCAATGATCATTAAAAGATCTTGAAAGTAAGTACTCACCAATATATTGAAGCTGCTACAACAAACTGAAGTTTTAGCATGATATAGCAGCAAAAAGGAGAACCTAAATTAATAAACATTGCTCCAGAGTGAAAGAGAAAAAAACAACCTGATACCTGCCTCAGCAAATACAGAACTAGAGCAGCCAGATCCTTTATACCTGTTTCCTTTCCGTACAGGTGTGGTCTTGATTTTACCAGGCACAAATCTGGGGCAAGAATTAAGCACCTGCATCCAATCCCAACCTGCAGACCCATTAGAGATCACAAACAGCCTGCATAAATTCAATCCAAGGTTAATTTATAATGGGATGGGGCAAATAAGGATATGGCAAAACCCACTTGGCCCCAACTCTTTTCAGCCCTGGTCTTTTTGGTGATCATTTGGTCCAGCTGAATGTAACATCCTCATAGAATGGCTAATGTTTTACTCATCAGTTAAGCTCATAATTTAAAAGCTCTCCTACTGCAGTACAGTGCAGTTGACATAGAACATTAAAGACAGCTTGAAAAATACAGTTGACTTTATGCAATCATCTGAAAGAGAAAATTTTATATCAACTCAAGTAAAACTCCACAGAACAGCTAGTTTTTGTATTCTCTTTAATTCTTGTATCTATTTCAGACCTCCATTAAAACTGCATAACATTAATTTATTAAAGAAAGCTTAATAATCTCCTGTTGGAAATTTTGTCCATTAAGTTGATATTACTGTCACTTTGTGGAAGACCTGAACAGATGTCCCTTTTTTCCTATAAAGGTTATTATTCAGAGCTGTGCTCACAGAGTCAGTTTCTTACAGTAAAAATGTCTGGAAATAAATGTTCTCTGTGATACATCTCACCTTCTTATATTCTGACTGGTCAAACAATGACAAAACTGTATTGTTCATTTAAAAGGACATTTAAGGACTCATTTGTGAAAGACATAATAGTGGTGGAGAAACTATCAAGGAAGAGCAATAAGTCAGACTGTCAGCAGCTACATCAGCTGGAAGAAGCCACATAAAACCAGGCTCCACATGAACTCCCTTTACAATTCTACTCTGCCTATTTTTAGCACTGAAAAATACTTTAACTTTTACTCTCTTGGGAAAAAGGCAGATGGCAAGGTTTAAAGGGACTTAAAACCTTAAACTAAACTGTCCTGGGATTACAGCAATAGGCAGGAAAACCTTTGCTATGGGTGCCCTTCCAATGGGACAAAGAAAAGGATGAGAAGAGCTAGAGAAAAACAAAAGCAGAGTTAAAGCACAAATTCCTATACCTGCTGATCAGCTAGTGTCCTGTAAGCAGGGACTGGGCATAAAAAGAACTCCATTGCCAGAGCTGAGTGGGGAGGGGATATTTATTCTCATTGTCCCCTGCAGCCAGTGTCACTGCCTCTCAACCTGGGCACCAGAGAATGGCATATTCTCCCTGTCTTTGTTTGTTCCAACTCAGTTCAATAAGTACCTTTCCTGACCAGGGATGAAAATATTGAGTTCCTGAACATGCTATGTGTAAGTTTTCTACTACATTCACTACCACATACAGTTACAAAACATGTGGATAAGACACAGTGTCATCCCTTGTGACTTGGATAGACAGTCCTACTGCTGCATGCTCAGTTTTCCTCCAGGATTCCCTGCTCCGTGGGAAAAAGCTAACCCTCTCTCTGCTTAGGCTTATGTTATTACTGGAGACCAGAAAGGAAAAGCTGCAAAGAAGGCATATCCCACTATATTTGAGTCATCAGTAAAGCAAATACTTTGTGATGTTAGGCTCCTGTGATCAGCAAGGCACTGTAAAAACTTATATTGTGGCAATCTGTTTCCCTGAGGCTTGTAGGCTAAACACCAACCTAGAGAAAGGGATCTACACAACAAGCAGAGAAAAACATCTGACAAAAGCCTCATTAGCCCTCCATTTCCCTCACCCACAGCATGTTTGTTTCTTCTCAGAGCTAGCATTTCCGAAAGTCTGTATGCTCAGTACTTATTCTAAGTATCCAGCAGTGAGAAACAAAGGCTGCACGGTCCTCTGCGTTAAAGAGATATTGTGTTAAAACTTGACTTTTCTAATCACTATATGATGTGAAAATTCAGGAGCCTGACTGAGAAAAGAGTAGAACAGAGATGACTAAGAGAAAGATTCCTGCCACTTTAATTGCTTTTGTACCAAAATATTACCTCTTGATGTGTAAACATCAAATTAGCAATATTCTCAGGGTAAGCAGTAATGTAGCAATCAAGCAATTCCTTCCAGCAACAACTATGTGTTCTCCATCCTACTATATTTTCCCCAATATCTGTCACACTGCACACTGAGTATACTTAAAACTATCCCTATATGGTAAAATCTATTAAATTCTAATTATTCTATCCCATTGTACTAACTTCATAACTTTGAAGCTTATCAGCTCTTGTGCTTCCATTTTGTAGAGAGAGCTGTATGCCATGGCTGGCAGCAGCAACATGGGAAGTCGGTGAGCCAAACTTACTTCAAGACTTGTGTTTATACACTGACTGCTCTGTCACACATTCCACTTGAATCTGCAATGGAAATCCAGCATTATCCAAACCAGTTTCAAAATAGTCCTAATATTTCTTAGCATTAAAAAATGACTTTTAGATAAAACAATTTTCTTTTTTTAGCTGTATTCTACTTTAATCTGTTCAGTTTCTGCAATATTACTGTCCTGTCACTACCTCCCACCTTAATATCCTTCATAATCTGAGTATGTACTTTATCAGCAATTCAGACTTTGTCTGGGGATCTTGATTCCCACTACTCCCACTTGTGAGCATGACACAGGTTTATTCAGTAAATTGTCTTGGATTACTCTGCAAGTCAGGATGCATCTCTCTTGCTGAACAGGCAAGTGCTGCAAGTGAGACTGAGAGCAGTTCCAGGTCTCATCGCACAGCTCTGTTCTGAGGTGTTTCAATTAGTGCCCTTCGAAATTGGGGAGTACTTTGAGGGAAGATCACTCCTAAGGATCACTTCATGCAAGATGAATGAGGTTACAGGCTTGTCTCCTTCCAGCCTTTGCAATCTCTGGCATTGTCCCACCATGGTTTACATTCTCCATCACTCCTGGCATACCATCATACCACATCCCAGACCATAAAACATATGGTACAAGCTCCTCAAGTGCACTGTGTCCTCTCAGTAAACACACTGTTGTTTTGGAACCGCACATTTAGATCTTGTTTTCCCTTCAAAACAAGCTTGCCATATTATCCACAGCTCATTTCCTACTTCCCCTAGAACCATAGATCTATACATTTATCCGCTTTCTACCTGACTATGCAAATGCACATAGCAATGTTTGAATGGATATGAAAACGTTGTTTCAGGGAATATTGGCAATGTGTTATTCTCTCTTCTCTGAGTTCAGTCAGCAAAAACTCCTCGATGGATGTCAACAGTCAGTCACAATTTTCATCTGTAAAAATAGGAGCAGGATCTGACAGCCATACAAATTACATCTGTTCCATTGCAACCATCTGTAATTCAATCTCCAAAATATTAATCAAGTTTATCTGTCATGATTTTTCCTCCATTATCAGCTCATAATGCTTATTGCTTCTTGGTCTGTTACCATTATACACTAGATTTTTATTCTCCTTAATATTTATGCCTTTACTTTAAGTAGGATTGAGTTAGATTTGTTGGACGAGGTTTTTAGTGATCAATACCACATTACTTTCTCTTTAATCAGTCTATATATATCATCAGTTTGCTATATGGCTCTCTATGGTCTGGTCTTTTTTGTGCTGCTACCCTTATACGATATGTTTAGGTTTAGGAGTACATTTCAGTATTATAACTCCCTGTGCCCTCAGAGATTAGTAGGTCAAGCACCATCTTGGTTTCTATCCTGCTTTCTTAGACTTTCATTTTATTATCCTGAATTCTCAGGCCTTATTCTGAAGTAAGGTTATATTTCATTTTTCCCAACAATGACAAGGGCTAGAGTGCTTCTCTTCCCCTTACCTCCCTCCTTTAAGAAAAGCTTTGATATCTTTAAGCAGTTAATTTCTGCTGGAATTCAGAAAAATACTATCTGTTTTGAGATCTGACAGAAATTATTATACTAAAAAGTCTTTTTGAAAACCTGTCGATACTTCAGTTTTTCTGTGGTAAAGTACTACACTTGTACTATCATATTTTACCTTACTGTCTTCTCCAGGGACAACTTCCTGTCCCATTTTTGTCTGTGGTTTTGTTCTGCTGTACTTTATATTATTTCTCCTAAAACTAATGAACAATATAAACATAAGAATCAGAATACATGCATCTAAAGCGCTGCCCCTCTCGGAACACTTCTACAGTCTAGTCTCAGCTACTGAATCCAGTTAAAGAAATATGGGATTGTTTCACCACAATTTAAATTTGTAACTTCCAGATACTCTATGATTTTTAAAAACCTCCACTGAGCTTCCGAAAAGTCTCTTCTTTCCAGTTCTTATTAGATATTATTATCAATTCTAAAGAATATTTCAATAAAAATAAAGAAAATTATCTAGATGTTTTGTATGTTTAATAAATATCTTTGACATTGCTCTAGTTTGACCAGAACAGTCCACCTTCTTTGATCTTTGTGTCTTACTGATGCTATGTATAGTATATGGAAATCATTGTTTTTCTTGAAGAATCTTTTTAGTCTTCTAATTACCCAACACAGAACAGTGTACCAAACAAGTAATTTTTTTACAAAAATACATGTAGTGTATAAGTCTACAATTACTTGAGTGGGTTAACAACTACCAAGGCAATCTAATTTCCTTCTAGAAACAAGACAAATAAAGGAGATACAGTAAGTGTCATATTTTGACCCCATAAGGGCACTAGACAATGGTTCACACAGGAAAGAAGCAAATAAAGAAAGTATTGTCTAGCTAAAAATACTCTCAGTTGAATTTCAAGCAATGGGTAAAATTGTTGAATATTGCAGAGAATGGTTAGCCATGAACTTGCATTCAGTGCTATATAAATCACAGTAACCTGGATGATGCAAAACACATACAATCCCAATCCAGGTAGAATTCCAGTATCCTGGAGGTCAGGCTTAGAATTCAATACTTTCTTGATACATTTGTAGAAATTTCTAAAAACGATAGAGTGAAATTCAGTGGGGACAACTGAACAACAACAAATGCACTTGAGCACAAACAAATCAACTGCATTACAGCATGAGCAACAGCTAGCTATGCAAATGTTCCACTGGAAAACATTTGGAGGTTATTGTAGATCACAAGATGAAAATGGATTGTCAACAGGATGTTAGAGAGGAAACCACAGACTGTACCAAGATGCACAAACAAAATCCTGAAGGAATTCCTTTCTATTCAATCTATGGGAGACACACAAGGCTGCAGGTAAATACTTGCTTCCAGCTGTAACTACCACATCTCAGCAGGGAGGTAGGCAATACCTAGTTCCATCTCCCAGCCCCTGCCAAATGGCCACCCTGTCAGTCTAGGTTTTCTCATTAATATGCAACATCTGAATACTTTTTCTGCTAAGATGGAAGACATTCTGGTTCACAAGTCTTCATATAAACCAGAGCACTGTCCAAAGATTCCTGCTATATCTCTTATGCTTATTTTGTTAAACTTAAAAAATTATTTTTAGATTTTAAAAACTTGTCAATGTCAGTTTTGGGAGAAAAAAAATTAATTAAACACAGGCTAATTCTCCACATGACTGTTGATTTTAAGTATGGCTGTCAAAATCTAAAAGGCTGTGATTAGTAAAACAGTCTCTCTGTTTCAGGTGCTTATCCTTTTTGATATTCTTCAAACAAGACCTCGAAATAGAAAGAGTTGACCTACTCATCTCCTGATAAAGATACCAAGGAAGTCATAACAGATGAAAAGAGAGCTGCTTCTACCCAAGATTTCCAAGGAAAACTCAAGAATCATAAATTAAAATTACCTCTGAGTGGCCAAAGGGCCACCAGTGTTAATGCTGAATTATAATAGAGTTTATGTAAAAGTTTTCTACTTCTGGTACTGCAGCTGAAGAGGACTTAAATTATGTTTCTTTCCCAGAGGGACATTTAGCCTTCTTTTTAAATAAATTCTAAAACCTTTTAAACTCTAGACAAGACTCTTCCCATTTGGCAAATATTAAGGGTGCCTAGATTTTAAAATATTTTTAGCCATGTTAATTTCACATACAGCAAGATGTAAATTATCTAATTTTGGTCTCACTATTTGGCCCAGCTTTTTTATTTAAGTAAATCTAAAGTAATGCCAGGTAAAGTTAGGGAAATTGGTACTGATTTCAATAGCAGGAAGTCATACCAGAATACATTTCCTAAACAAAGGACACATTGACAAGGTTTTGTTGTGTCTGGTATGATGGTTTTGATCTCAGATGGAACCAGTTTCCTTCTGCAAAAATTTGTTATACTCCTTAACTGTCAGTATTGCTACTTTCAGATACTAAAAATCTTATAACAAAATTGATTTTAAAATCCTATTTTGAAAAAATTGATAAGTATTTGAGTTCCATTTTTACTCATCTACGTTTAACCCATCTCATTTACAAACTATACAGCATTATCTCAAGAGCCAGAGACATCTAGAAAGGAGGAAATATACTGGAATTTATTCCTCCCTTCCTGTCTCTGTACCAAGTATTATATGACTGAAGAAGAGCTGGAAATCCTAGTTATCATAGAATTTAAATGACAAACTGGATGTCTAGGATTCAAAACTGTAATCTAGCCAAGCTGTTGCTCCTTCCCTTTCTGCATGTTTATAACAGTCTCTATACCCTCAGTCTTCATAGTGAGTAGCAAAGATGGAGAAATGAAGCAATTTTCCCCTCTTCTACTTGTCTGTGTGGCCTCTTGCCTAACTGCCCTCCTACTGCTCAGTACACATAGCATGTGAAGCCCATTTTGACAAGACATGAGCCCCTATCTTGGCTTTTTGATGGAAATAAGAGAAGAAATGTTAAAAATGTGCTGAGGGGGGAATGATTACAGAAGGCATTCTTTCTAGCTGCTGCCAGCTTTGCAGGAATTGGCTTAGTAAAAGAAAGACAAGCACATGAAATGTTCCATCATTTAGCCCGCCTGCCTTTTCCTTATCAGTAATTAGCATGAGAAGCAGAATGTATGCACTTCCTCAATGGAAGTAATTAATGTGTAGAGCACCAGAAGTTTTCAAACCAAAGCTTAAAAGACATCAAAATGACATATGCCTTCTGCAGGATTTCTAGAGGGACATTTTTTTCCTCTCTCCTTCAAAAAAAATTTTGTAAACATATAAGATTTTTCTTACCACAGAGATAAAAGACAGCATAATACTGACTAGGCAGCCTTCAAGACTGGATCAAAATTCCTGTACTATCATGTTGAAGTATCATAGAAACAACAGGTATCCAGCACTGCTTTCCAGATCTTAAAGCAATTTTTCTATCATTGATAAGTTAGGCTTTCCAAGCCTACCTTACTCCTATCTTTCATAAATTATCTTTTCAGGGAGGAAAAGACTGAAAGGAAGAAAATAAGAAAGTTGTAATGAGTTAAGAAATTGAAAACTGCCCTAAATTTAGGTTAAAGGCAAAACTTTCCCATTCCTCCCATCCCCACCCTGCCTCCTCCCAGTTAAATACAGTAACTTTACCTTCTCTCAACAGACCTGCTTCTTGAAGTCATACAAACTCTCTTCAAGTCTCAGGCAGAAGAGGTCACTGAGGTCATTGTGAGACAAGTCTTGCCTTTCACAGGACTTCTGAAAGACACTGAAGTACACTCAACTGTCCTGTTTTCATACTTGTCACTTATTTGTGAAAGCAGAAACTTTTTCAGTGGAAATAGTTCATGATATTGAAGTTTGGACAGAAGAAAAAGAACAAACACAGACTGAAGATAGTGTGTGAAGAAGGGAATCAAAAAACGTAACAGTGATGAAGAAAGAAGGACAAAAAAACCCACATTGCAAATACTTACATCTAAATAACAGAGGCTTTTCTACTGGTTCCTACAGGGCCAAAAGGTGTAACAATGAAGAGAGCAATTATTACTGGTAAATATGGAAGAATATCATACTTCCAAAACTATGAATAGATGTTCCCTTTCCAGTAACTTGAAAAGTGCAGCTAGATGTTTAAAAGAGATCGAAGTTTCCAAGCCCTAGACACCAGCGTGGGATGCCCTAGTGGCATCCTGGCAGGTAAATGACTGTGCTATTTTGGAAGCCATATTCAGCATGTACCCAAATTAACAGCATCATAGAGAACACATTTCCTCTACAGCCTTCTAGGGTAGTTTCAGAAACAGATGACAACATGATACCAAAATGCAGCCAAATATATCTTATTTTAAATAAGATAGAATATTGTAAAATAGTCTAAGACCAAAGAATCTCCTTAAAGCCACAGAAACAGTTGTTCAACACCACGTGCCAGAGAAACATGCTAATAAATCCAGCATTTCACCTGTGACTCAGGATCACGGATTTGAGTGATGAAGAACTTTGGTTTGGATAACATGTTTTTTTGTTTAGCATGGAACGGTAAAGCAAGGGAATTTGTAATTCAGCCTTGAGGACACTGGGATGGGTGTGCTTTGCCCCGAGAATGTTTGGGCTACACGCTGAAAGCGAGCTTCAGATACGAGGCCTATCGATATTATCATTGGACACAACTCACTGATTTCAGCTTGCTGGTGGTCTCTATCACCATAAACAAAATAAAACAGCTTTTGAAAAGGGCCAAAAGAGCTAGGTACTTCATTCCTATTGAGATGGTTGAGGAATGTATCTCAGTATCATTGAACAAAGATCCGATTAAAACGAATCAAGAATTTTCCCGTATTTGTAAGTGGGAACAGTTTTTAGGGTAAGCTATGATTGAACAGTCATGCCAGATGATCAGGTTTGTGGGCCTGGGTCTTCTGGCTTCAGAGTACAACTAATTTGTAAATATAATTTGAGACATGAACGCTTTGTAAAATTACTCATCTGCCTCCTCATGGATGACCACACAAATTATGGTTTTATTTTACTCTGTAATTAAATTGGCTAACTGAAAACTAAGTGACTCATACTTTCTACAGAAAATTTTATCACACAGTTTGCTAATATTTTTCCCTCCAATTCCTTTTCAAAAACTTTGACATGGCTGTACTTAGTGGATTCTTTGGCTTTTGGTTCTGTTCATGGAAAAAGGTACATGGATCAAATCTCCTCTTCAGTTACCCAGCACTTTCTATTGATATGTCCCAGGTAACATCAACAGCTACATAAATTCTTCGTCTTTCTGCACATCTGTGTAATGCTAAACTGGGCACATTACACAAACTCTGGAAAGGTCTCCTTAACTGTATTCATTTTCTGGAAGGGGCTCATTCAATTAATCACACAGACAGATGGGCTCACATTTTGTTCTGTTGTCCTACCTGACACTGTTTTCTTTGGCTTTCATAGCAAGACATTCATTATTGCTAATGTTCAGGGAATAGTGAGTATGCCAGACTAGTGTAGCATCCAAGTGTCTCCTTGAAAAATAGCATGGTTCTGAAAGAACCTCTATCTACTCTATGAGTGCCTTCCCTGAGATTCTTTCAGCCTTTTTCTTCCTGCTGATGTCTGAAAAGGAATTAAATTAAGGTTCTGGCCACATAATTTCTGAAAATGCTTCTTCCTGAAAGCACTGTATGTTTGCAGCACTCATTAGCATGTACCTACATAAACGTGTATGTGTAGCCTCAACCTTATATCTTACTTAACCTATCTGACTCAAAAGGTGACAGCTAACTTCTGTTGGAGAACCTGGGGACTCCAAAGGCATAATAAGCAGGTACAATTTTGGACAGGTCAGACAGAAGCTTTATTAACTATGGACAGTGGGACAGCGGGACGGCATATTTCTCTGCTTCCCAGTTCTCTGCCAAGTGTTTGTAGAGACCAATTCATTTACTATTTGTCACGAATGAGTGTTTTGAGGTCACTTAAAGCATTCTCAGATCATGGTGTGGCCCGGGGGCGGGCGCAGGGGATGCACCACCACACTGTTTGAGAAAAAAAAAAAAAAAGAGATGAGGAAAAACAATCATTTCGGTGTTAATAAAGCCAGGTATCCATCCCTGAGAGGGATAAACTCTGTAAGTCTCTTGCTAACTGTCATGTTTCTAAGGAATCAAACAGTATATAACATGACCATATGGAGAGATGCCTCTTGGTGGAGCCTGTAGGAGTGGCACACCCAGTATTAGCTTAGCTCAGAAGCAAGGGGCTGCAAACAATCACAGACTGTCAGCTTTTAGTTGAAAGGAATGTTTTTTAAGTCAAAATTGCTTCTTAGCCAGCCCTCTCAATCTTAAATATTAATAATTTTACCACCACACTCCTTCCACCCCCAGCATCGTAGACTATAAATTATCTCAATGTGTGTAACATATTTTGTAGATATTTGAAGTCACTGTCCTGGATTCCAAGCATACAGTAGCTGTTCCTTCAGCAAGAACTACTACCAAGGGACTTTATCCTGCCATAAAACATGCTGCAGGGAATTTCCTACACTGTCCTATAAAGACACACTGTATTTCCTGAATGGGCAAAGTGAGCCCTCCTAAGTGAGCAAAAACAGCTGAGAGGAGATAAGATTACTCCACGGATAAGATAGCCAAACTTGCAAAAGACTGACTGTTAGAAAAACCCAGGAAACTTGAGAATAGGATTTTAAAAATAAATCTTCAGACTTACCTTGAATGCATGACAATTTTACACTATCCCATAAAAGATGTCCTTCCTTGTAATGAGAAGCTTATAGGAAGAGAACTATCTTTTATTAGATAACACAGATGAACTCCTTGTACTATTCAAAGTCACACACTCAAGGCAGTGATTTCCTGTCCTCAGAATAAATGTAGGGTCCTTCTCTCAGTTCCTTCTGTCCATATTCTATTTGACTAGTCACAGCTCTTACCTGGTGTCCATGTTATATCCTGTGTCCCTAAAACATCATTTTATTGGGAGCAACAGTGGAGGCCATGCTGGCATGCCATTGTTTCTAATGGCACATCAGAGGCAGAGCACACCATAACATAACCCCGTGCAAGATGAGAGACAATCAAGCTTTCTTGTCAGAGGAAATCCCAGCTAGGTCATCACAGGAGGGCAGCATCCCATGATATCCTTCACAACATCGGTATCCTACAAATATGAGAGAGATGAGGATCCTCAGCACCATCTGTTTTAACCTACTGTTTCACTCTTGTGTGCTGAATTACAAATGTAGACAGAGCCCAAGGGAACTAATTAGTTCCCTCAGAAGAGAGCTGGGTTGTGAATTAACATATCCACAAGCATGTGTAATCAGAGAACCAGCGACCAGGTCAGGAAGCTGTGTTATATGACAGCATAGATATGCCTTTTGTCATTTTTTTTTGCAATGACATCAGTTCTGTAAGGAAACATCAACTCACAGCTGAGAATAACACCAAAGTTTAAAAGAACAGAGGATATACTACAGTCTGTTTTTCTTTTTACCTACCTCTTCTACATCAATAAATAGATATAAAAATTTAGTCAGATCTCTGACTGCTATGAATGAGATACAAAGACACAAGTAACAAGCAGTAGGACAAAAGGATATAGCCTCAAGTTGTCCCAGGGAAGGTTTAGGTTGGATATTATGGGAAATTTCTTCACCAGAAGCATTGTCAAGCACTGGAACAGGCTACCCAGGGAAGTGGTGGAGTCATCACCTCTGGAGGTATTTAAAAGCTGTGTAGATGTGGCATTTAGGGACATTGTTTAGTGGTAGACTTGACAGTGTTGAATTAATGGTTGGACTTGATGATCTTTTCAAACCTAAATGATCCTATGATTCTAACTGATAAGCAGAGAAGGACAAACAAAGCATTAAAGATGTGAAATTTCTTAGGAAAAAAATGTTAAAAGTAGAAAACCCACAGTTTTACTTATCTCCTTCCATTAGAAGAACATTCAAACTCTGTCTGTTGAATGTTATTGATTTTGTAAATTAGAATCAAAATCCCAGTAAAAACTGTGACTAGACCCAAGCTGCTGGAGGTGGTGGGAGTTGCAGAATGAGGAACCATCAAGCAAGTTATGAGTCCCCATTGTGTTGCAACTGTAGGTCTGGTGAACAAGGCTGTGAAGAAGAAATATGCAATTCACACTGTTTTATTTAATCTGGCAAATACCAATGCATAACCACAATAGTCTAGGTCCTTGTGAATTTTTGTTACCTGTCTATCTGGTGTACTGGTCCAAGAAGAGAGGTCCAAGAGCACTTTCCCTACAAGCTTTATATCTCCTGGATCTTCAGATAATCATGTTTGCAACAGCAATGCAACTGTCTCTATCTTACCACTACTGTTATAAGCAACATAAAAATGTTGTGTATTAATATTTTTACTACACAAGAACACTGTATTGAGCCATCTTAACATCTTCTACATTTTTGTTGATGTTTAAAGGATTTGAAAACTTTATACTATGTGGTAGTTGTTTTCTCCACTATACCAAAATTTCCTTTACAACACAGAGAAAATTAATTTCTAGAGACATAACACCACTAATTTGTTTCTTGTATTTCTACTGTTTAGAGTCCAAAAAAGCACTCCTAATCTAGGAAACCACTGTAGCTGTTTCCCCCAAGTGTAGTTTTATTTCACTTACTGTCTGATAAACATGCTTATTACATTATTCTTCAAGTTGAGACATTTACCAAACATTTACATTTTTTAAATATTTAACTTTTTGGAAAAAAAAGCATATAGTCCACAAGGTGTAAAAGCTTGATGTGTAATGAATATAAAGACCCTTGGGAGATAAACTGCAGTAACAAATACCCTTCAATATAACCACATACATCCACTCAAAAGAACCATAAATTATATTGAAGTATAAACTGAAGTAGTCTTATATAATTATCACATATATGAGAGGCAGAGACACTCTTGTCATGCATTCTTGGGAAAGAGTGACAATTTCTACTGGTTCTTAGGCCAAAGAGGGAACTGGCTTCTGAATTTGAAGTTTTTCCAAGGCTAAGTGATTTATTTTTTCCTATCAGGCACTGAAAGTCTTTTTTATATTTAGCCCTACTTCTTCGTGAAATCCCATCTCACAAACAGAAAGGCACAGAAATAAGCTTACTGTGAGGGAAGTTACCTAAACAATTAGATACCTAGAAGACTCTGTTTGATAGATATCTTGATGTATTTCATAATCTTGAAGTGTTTCATAAAACCTGATGAAAGGTGACGGACTCAATTTGTATCCACAAAATGGCAGTCACTCTTGTGAACTATTTACACCAAATTATGAGCAAAACTAGTGGGAGTTAAAGACTCCCACCAGTCCCAAGAAAAGCTCAGCATCTTGCAGTAAACTGTAAATGAGCAAGAAGATAAAATATCTTCCTTACACTGTTTCTCAGTGCTTTTAGATCAGTTAAATATAGGCATACTGGCTAGATAGAATAAGAAATGCATGTTACCTCTGCCGGTGGCATGAAGACTGTCAGTTTGGCAGCATCCAAGGGTAATATTTTTGTACATGAACTTTTATCAAGAAAGTTTCCTATTCTAGATGAACAGTAAAAACATTACACAGAAATACATGTAGTCACCAGCATGTCTGTACTTTCTTATCTGTATGACTCATCTCTCAAAATAGAAGATATTTTATGCCTGTAAGATTCTTGGACTTTCTACTCTGATTTTTCATCTAGGATGCCAAATACAATTAGAGTTAAACATATGATGGCTGTTTTTGAGACAGTGAAGGTCCAGTCAACTGATCACTAACTTTTAGCCAGTTCTTTTCACTGGAGTTCCTTTTATGTCTTTCCTGAGCAGATGAAGTTATTATCGGTTTGTGTAACACAGACGTGGTCAGGATCCTCAGTGACACAGCACAATTTATAGGGTTCCTGTGTAGAAAGCGATGTGAAGGCATGATCATAGCCAAACAATTTCCAGCTCTAGGGTGCTAATTTTCCTCTCTATGTTTGCATGAGTCATAGCTCAGCCCACTCTGGAGTTGACAATTTATTTTTTTCTGTTAGGTACTACACATAATACACAAAGTATACGAAATGACAAATCCTGTAGGAAAAGAAGGGTAACAAGAAAATGCACAGATTTTACATCCATTTCCTTGTTGTCATGGTTTAGCCCCAGTCAGCAATTAAGCACCACCCAGCCACTTACTCACTTCCTCACAGTGGAATGGGAGAGAATCAGCGATGTGAGAAAACTCATGGGTTGAGTTAAAGACATTTTAATAAGTAAAGGAAATAAAAACAGTTTAATAGGCAAAGCAAAGGCCCCATGCACAAGCAGAGCAAAACAAGGAATTAATTCACCAATTCCCATTCAAATGCAGATGGTCAATCATCTCCAGCAAAGCACGGACTCTTACTTGGGAAGACAAAATGCCATCACCCTATACATCCCACTTTTCTTCTTCTTCTCCCAGCTTTATATGCTGAGCATGATGCCATATGGTATGGGATATCCCTTTGGTCAGTTGGGGTCAGCTGTCCTGGCTGTGTCCCCTCCCAACTACTTGTGTCCCCCACTAGTCCCCTTGTTGTTGGGGTGGCATGAGGAGCAGAAAAGGCCTTGACTCTGTGAGTCCCTGTGATATCAACACTGTTGTCAGTACAAATACAAAACACAGCTCCATACTAGCTACAGTGAAGAAAATTAACTCTAGCCCTGTCAAAATCAGCACACATATATTTATATTATCATAAAGAAGATGAATTGTCAGCCTTCCCTATCTGCCTTTCTACCTTTTATTAAATGTCTTCAGCTTCTGGGACGAATCAGGGTTGGGGGAGTTTGGTTTTCAAATGGTCAAATTCTTGGGATTTTTTTGCACAGGGAATTACTCTAAAAATAAAATTGCATTCAAAGAATCCTACAAATATTGAACTGTTTATTTTCCATTTCTGTTGATTAAAGTATGAGCTCATTTTTTACTCTGCCTCTTTCATACTCTTAATAAACTCATGCCCCGTGGTACTGGTAACTTTTACAAATCAACTTCTCAACTACCCATCAATCTTTACACGGAGCATTAATGTTTTATTGCTCTTGTTCTGTTAGTAATGATTTTTCACTTTCTCTGCTGATGTTTTTAATCAAAAGTAATTTACAGCACACTTCACCAAGATGAACCTTTGCCAATTCTAAATACATCATATGTGTGTTCTCTGCCACTTGGTCAAATCAGATATTTGACTTATATGCTTTGCTGGCTCTAAGTCAAGCCAAAGAAGGTAATAAATAAAAAGACTGTAGGAATTTTCTCAACCATTTATATATAAAGAAAAATACTATTTAAGTTCCTTAAAATTCTGGGTTTTTTTCTGTAAAATGCTTTTGTAGGTAATTCTATCATGTATAACCGCATGAAATAGCCTTTTAAAATTTCTTATAATGCTTTGATCTGAAGTCTTATTGAAAACCCCCAGGTTTCTTAATGCATCTGTGTGATTTGTCACTATAAAATAATCACTTTGGAAATTATTAAGTTGATAGTGAATAACTTAAAAGCTGTTCAGAATCAATATGGTTCAACACCATATTGGCTTTTCATCTATTATCTATTCTACAAGAAGCAGTTCTGAAGTTCTCCCAGGTTTCACTTAAGAGGCAATCAGCTTTGCCAGACATTTACCAAATAACTGGCATAAACCTCACTTCCAATTCTCTGCTGTGCAATAGAGATAAGACTATTTCCTTTCTAACATACTGCTTGTGTCTCATAAGATCCTTGGATAGTGATAGCCTTCTACTATAGGCATTGTGTAGTATTTTTTTATTGCTTCGGTAGGAATGTTAGTAAAATTATAAAAATAATAGCTATCCAACAATAATTTATAACTATTTGCTAAATACTCAGAGAATCATTTCTAAGTCTTTTTTTACATTACTGTAAACCAAAAAGTCAGCTGGTTATACCCATCTGTGAAACTTAATGTGCCTTATAATATTTTTAATGCTTAAACATCCAACTAGTATTTGTTAACTTTTCTAAACTTAATATTTACATTTGTACATAGTTGAATTTTTTTGTATCTTTGAATTTTTTTAGATCTGAAAGCAAGAAATTATCTCGTCCCTTGGCAGAGACATTGTAAAAATGCCTTTTTCTGTCCATCTCCCTGCTGTTTGAGAAATAGGCTGATGAGATCACAGACAGTAAGTGCTTCTCCCTTCAGACCCTGTTGCCAAAAAGCTTCAGTCTACAGAAGAGAGAGTTTCTTCTGGCAGTGTGTAATCCTTGAATTTTGAACAAGCTTGACATTTTTACTATATAATTAGGATTAGTAGTTATGTTGCTATGCTGCTTTTCCCATATGGCACAAAAATCCAGCATCAGAGACTGAAAGTTCACGACACCATTATACATTTAACAATCCACCTTCACTAAAATATAATTTTCCCTTCTCATTTGTGTTAGACGTTTATCAATTTTTATTACAGGGAGCACTGCCAAATGGAGCACTGGAGAATCTGGAGTGCAAAGGTGTGTGGGAGAGCAATTGGTGCAGGGGTGAGTTATCAGCTAACAAGGTGCAGCATGAGGATGCAGATTAGGTACATGACAGAAAACTGCATTTGAAAAAGAAAGAACAAAGTAATTAATAATAAAAAAAAAGGCTAACCTACACTATAGTTCTTTTTTTTTGGCTACACACTCATTTTCTGAAGCACAGGCCCCTTAAAGGTTTTGATTCAACAGAAATGGAAAGCAAAGCTGCAGTTGAGGTTGTAAGACCTACATATCTATACGCTGCCTCAAGCAGCAGCTGAAACCATACAAGTAGGAATCATACATTAGAAGCAAAGAAAATACAGGAAACATATGAAAGAATCTGCATGAAACTGTGGGGACCTTCCATCCAACTTATCTAGTTGTCTACACTGCGGTATATTAGAATATATTTCTTTTCTTTCAAAAGTCTGCACAGATTTGCTCTGGAGATGGTTATACATAATACTAATATTCAAATGTCTAGTATTGCATCCAAACATGCTAAACCATATGACAGATGCCAATGTCCCTTGGCAAGAAAGATCTTATGAGAAAGAATATGGTGTTCATAGAGATCATAAGAGCCCAATTCCTTTCCTGTCTTTGGTATAGACATCCTGTGACCAGCTAAACATTGCCCAGTCTTTTCATATGCTAAAGAGTACCTCTTACACTGTGGAGATCAAATTGGATATCAAATAAAAGCTTTGCGAGGCATAAATCCTGGGAGAAGAAATAGGAATGCAAATTAGGTAGTTCATAAAGAGTCTCAATTATTTTTTAAAAAAGAATAAATGAAGTGCATGGTCCATTCTGTTGAAAAACTGCTCTTGTCAAAGTATTACACTGAGGTCACAATTCAGATAATCTCCGCTTTCAAATTCTTTTGATTGCAAAAAAGGTAGTTCAGGTGTAACCTTGATGTGCAAAAATGTATTTCTCATGAGCCCTTCTATTTGCATACAGCCCACTATGTAAAGACATGACTAAAAAAATATATTTTATCAAAAAATTAGGAATTTGTAATCTATTTGTAAAATTCAGATTATTTCACTCACTTTTACCCCTACAATAGTATTTTTTATTTTATAGTACTGAAAAAGCTCAGTTCCTTTAGAGTGGAATTAACTGGAATTTTGGAGGACCTAAAAGTTTCCCACATATTTGGGACTTAAAGTGAAAAAGAAACAAAAGTAATTTAAAAGTTGAGATAGAAGGATTTTATTAACATCAGCTGGCCAGTAGGACTATGTTAAAGATAAAATAATTAATCTAGCTTCCTTTAACATTCTCAAAGCACTAACAGGATCTTCAATGATATTAAGTGTTGAGGTATATATATATATTTTAGTGCTTGTCTATGCATAGAAAAATTGTTTTATTCGCATCTGTTAGTACTGATGCAATCACAGCACTGTTGTAGACTAATTACAAGACGAGAAGAAAATTAAATTACACCAATGCAATTTCATTCAAATAATACTTCACCAGAAATAACTGAGTTGGAGGAGAAAATTAAAAAATCATAGCCAGGAAAATCTTTTGTGCGAGGAGAAAAACAGTGTGTAGAGCAAACCTTCGGTATATGGTATTTATAAAGCCCAAATGGTTATGTAGCTTCTTTTTTTGTTTTTCCTTTTTTAATAAATGGAAATAAACACATCTGAATTAAGATCTTGGTCCTAAAAGTCACTCTCATCTTTGAGAAAGCCATCTTCAGATCTTACTGATACGAAGATACTGTTAAAGGAGGAAAATTAATTTTAGTAAGCGAAAATACTGTTGGTATCAGAAGGACTGTGCTTTAATATTGCCTGCCTACCATCTATCGGTATTTGGCAGCTCCAATGCTGAAGCACATCCTTTGGAGTCTGCTGGTATCTCCAGAGGCAGTGTAGCGGAGTTAAATATATAAATATTTAGGGAAACTGAAGCAGTAACACTGAACTTTCTGAAACTGATGTAGGGGTAACTAAAAAGTGACTATCTGATAAATAACGTGAAAGCAAACTTAGGGACACCATATAGTTTGCTGCAATATACAGGGCCAGGAAGATCACACTCAGATCCAGACCAGCTGAAGGCCTTAGAGGAATCAAATTGAAATTTCAGAGATCCCCAGGGAGCCTTTGTGCAGCGAAAAAAACATGGGAGTGCACATACCACGTCCCAGAGATGTGCCCAGGGCTCAATAGGGTGCAAACCCATAGAACCAGATGCTGGCAAAGGTCTTGTGCCCTAGGGACCACTTTGTGTTCTGAGAATTTCAGAGGTTTGTCCGTGCCTCACTCTTGTTTCTCCCTCCCCCAAAAAGGAGGAAAAGGGAATATCACGTTTTGTCTAATGGCTATTGTGTGATGTTCTGGTAGGAAGGAGCATTTTAAAGAAAAAAAACCAACCTGTCAAGTCTCTTACACTGTGCTCAGAGTCTCACAGGGCAGAAGAAAAGAGGATTGAGAAGTCTGCATTATTCAACATCTAATTTAGAAATGGGAGCTAGAAAAATCAATGGAATTATGGGTGGAATTAATAGCAGAAAACAGAAAATAGACTACAACAAGCAATCAGTGAGCCAACAGTTAGAAAAGCACATTATACTGCTTTCACCACAATGATCTGAGGAGGGGCTCAGCACAGAAGTACTGGAATGATCAGAAGGGTGTACAGTCCCTCCACAAACAAAGCAAAATAGAAAGAAAACACACAATTATTTCTCTCTTGGGCACCTGTAGAAAATGAAGTAAAACAGAACAGCAGGGAACAAATAAAAAAGATGCAGAATTGCCTGTGAAAGCCATGATGACCTCAGACTGTGACTAGCCTCAGAGAGCACCTGCTGTGTGAATTGCTTGAGGTTTTATTAAAAATTCAATTAATGTAAACAGTAGTAATCATGGAACAAAAACTCAACAGTGGTTACATAGAGCCAAGACACAGTGCAATAATCCTGTTTCCTTTCTCAAGCAAAAGTCTAATAAAAACAACAAAGTCTCCTGAGACAGGAAAGGTTTAGGGTGTAGCAAAGCAAGACAGGACATGCAAGTGATGGGTTGCTGCATTTGGAGAACACAGGCTCCAAACCCATGTCCAGTCCAAAAAGACACGTGAACAAAAAGTCACCTCTCACTCTGAGGCAATTTGCTATTGAAATGAAGTTGAACACAGTTGTCTCTCTTATACTCTCATGATATCTAGCTGCCACAAGTATTCAGAGCATTTTGGCAGCAAGTAGATAAGATGTCCTAGATTGCAGCAGATAAAGCTCTGAAATAGGATGTCAGAGGAGGCATAAACGTCACAAAGGAAACTATGTCACAAGCTAAACTGACACAGTTTGCTTTATAAAGTAAACTTTGGGTAAAAAAGGGATGGGGAAAAAAAAAAGCTCACTTCCTAGAGCTCCAAGAAAAAAATAAATTCCTCTTTGCCCTCTCCACAAAAGACATGCAAACAAATAATTTGAAACCTACCCCAGCTTTACTCTGGACATGAGCACAGGACAAGGAACATACCAGACATGACTCAGCAGACAAACTAACATGTCAGACATCTGTCATATTGTGTTGTCCACAAGGAGAAGGTGATCAGGAAAGTGCAAGAAGTTTCCAGCCAAAAAATCTATGAAGATTTCATGCTATCCATAATGTTTTGGGTTTAGGGGGGGTTTTTTTGGTTTTTTTTGGTTTTGTTTTTTTTTGTTTGTTTGTTTGTTTGGGTTTTTTTGTCTGTTTTGTTTTGTTTTTTTTTGTTTTTTTCCAGAAATATAAATATTAGGTTTTGGTTGCAAAGCATAATTGTCTAAAAAAAAGATGCCTTTATCTTTCCAATTCATCATCTAAACAAACTAATTCAAGGCAGAGAAGTAATTAAAATGCAAAAATAAACCAAAACAGAGATAGAGCTTTTTGTGTTCCCAGCTCTCAATGTGATTTGGGCTTATGCTGGTATGGCTGAAGTGAAAAAAAGCAATAGTATAATTAGAAGGGTGCATCAAATAATAATGTTTACAAAACTGGGAACATCATTGCTCATTTACATGTTGCCCCAAATATAGTATTCAATAGAAAACACGATCAAAACTCACTCATGCCATAAAAGTGCAAGACATAAGTATTAATTTTATTTCTCACTACTCCAATTCACAAGCTCCTTTAACAAAAAAAAAAAAAAGTTTCAGTATCTCTGACAGAAGCTGCATCTCATTTTGTTGCTTTAAAGGCCAAACAGGTTCATGAGGCAAAGCCTCCCCAGTACCTCCACTGCCAGTCCAGCAGGCAGAGGTTCCAGAAAATCAGGATAAATTTCATACTGCTTGGCACTGGCACCCCTTCTAGAGCCCATGAAGACAGGACGGCTTATTTACGGCCTGTGGGAGGCAGCCTTATTGCAGCCCAAAATTGGTGCTTACTGTTTCAGTGGGTTCCCAGCGTAGGAAGGAAAAGATTGTCTCCTTGTCTTCCCCCACATCAAGAAGAAGAAAAAAAACCTAAGAAAGAGCCCAAATCCACTGGATTATCAAGCGCTTTCTGTAATATTTATATTTTTATAATTTAATTTTCTTATTCATTGCAATTTTGCAATGCACGTGATGAAACCTTAACAGAAGCCACTTGGGTCTTTGTCACCCCATCTCTCACAACCAAATATATTTTAATTAAGAGGAAAGCTTGACATTCAAAAACACTCATTGGGATTTATGTGCACAAAATTAATCTTATTGATTTGTGTCATGGGAGCCCTTTTGTAACTTCCTGTGTTAATTAGGGTCACTCTTTTATTGTCAATACTGAAATAAGGGGAATAATGTGACAAAATTAGCTGGTTTTTACACATCTTAACACTTTCTCTTCCTAATACTCCAAAGTAACATGTTTCTTCACTACTACTTCTAAGTCAGAGATATTGGAAGAAGAAAAATATTAAGAATATTTTAGGGCAACAAAGTTACAAAATATTCTGCGCCCCATCCCATAGATATTTTTATATAAGCACATATATACATGCTTCTGCAATGACTGACCAAAACCATTAAGAATGTAATTTTGCATCTAAATTTTTCCCAAGATTAATTTGAAATGGTTAAGCAGTAAATATAAATATAAGTTGAGCCTAATTCTGAACTTACTTTTGCATTTTTACATCCAGGATCTGGGTTTGCCAATCACACATTTCAGTTGGATTGTAAAAGTGCTTCATCTAGCCTGATGTTATCCAAAAAGAGCTGTGAGTAAATTGAAAAAGGTTTTCTTTACATGTTTGAAAAATCTTGTGTAAGCTGTAACTTTCTTGCATACATGGAAATTGCATCAAGAATTACCATAGCACTTTGTGTCTAAAATATAATGAGACAAAAACAGTTCAAAAAAAGTCAGAACTGGTGCAGCTGTAACTGTCCTCTTAAACTTGAAAAACCTTTGCAGGATGGTCCAAAGTCATCTATTAGCAAACTACTTCTGCAACAGTTCCAAAATATGATGTGAAAGGCAAATCCTGCTATATATTTTAGGTGCAGATTATGCTAAGAAACCATTCAGTCTAATCTTTCTTTAATGTTATGTCAAATATACTATTGTTAGCTCAAATTTACTGCAATTTCCTTTTGCTGAATCTCAAAAATGTCTCAAGAATTAAAACCATACAGAAGCACTGAGCTCCAATTTGCTTAAGGGCACAGTGCTGTTTATATCTGGTCGATAGTCTGAATCTTATGGCTCATGTCGTGTGCAATTTCATGAGTCTTTCATTAGCTGAATACATACCTTTTGTGCTTTTAAAGGAATAGTTAGAGATTGAGCATCATATACCTCAGCGTAATTGTCAATGATTTCTTACTGATGATTAGTCTGTCATTTCATGTGCAGTACAACCTGAAAAGAGAACACTGGATTTCCAAAGAACTTCTCAGCAGTTTTAATCTGTTCATATTGCCTCTGAACAGGACAGGGAGCATTGTATTTTTTGCTGTCATCACATTAGATTGGTATTTAAAGTGGTTCATCTCCACCACCAGTTGAATAAAGTATCAATACACTGAAGCTCACATCATTGCCACAAAACTTTTCATTATGATAAAGCTTTTCAAAATTATATATCTACCCGATAAGAGACAACAGCTGTTGTATGGCATAAACTTCAATTTGTTCTTGATTTCTTTTATGCTTTTAGGTATTTTCTTCAATATTTTCTGAATTGTCTTCAAAGTGAAGCAGCTGGCTGAAAGGAACACAGTCCAAAGAGGTATAAAGTGCTAATAGGCATTGTTCTTTGCTCATTGTTACATACACTGCCTGCTTCTTTCCTCTTCTTATGTTCATTCTGATTGGCGCTGGGGAAAGTATTACAAAAACTTGGTATTGTAGTAATTTCTTCCATGTTTCAATTGCCTTTACATACCGAAACAATTTGCCTGAATAAGTATGCATTGCTTTTAAAGTCCAGGGTTTGTAAACAGATTTAAAAAAAAAAAAAAAGGAAAATAAAGCTACACCTATGTAGAGAAACCCTTGTAGCAGATGAAAATGAGAGGTCAGCAAGAAAGACTGCAGTCTGTCAAAGTATAACTACTTCAGAATTGTGCTTGCATCTCTCTGACACTCCTGATTTTTATTTACTAAACTAAAAAGGTGCTTTTGGATTTTGGATAGAACATGGCATCATGAATACATGTGTAATTTGTGTAAAATAAGGCATCATGGCCCAGCTTTTCCAGAAAAAGGAGGATGCTTTTGCTTAGTGTTTAGAGTCCTTTTCCAGCAGATAAAACTTCAGGCAAGTCAAGTGGCCTCAGAATTTGGAATTGGCTTAACTTATTTTGGTATGTATTCAGCTAATGCTTTGTTTGATTTTCTGTGACTTTAAGGCTTCAGATGAAATTTGAGTTGCCCAAACGTGGAGTCCAGTCAGCACAAACAACGCTGTAGTCGCTGGAGAGAGACAGAAGCATATCCAAAGGGTGGTACATATCATAGAGAAGTAGACCTGTCTCCTTAGACTTCTTCTCTCCACCTACTGATTACAGAGGAAATCTAGCATGACTCAGTTCTTGACACAGAGACCTTAGCTAAATTGCTGATAAAAGATAGGGTGAATAAGGTTGCAAATGTTATTACCTCAGAATCTCGGAGGATCTCAGGTTTCATTTAACAGAAGTGGAAAAATCTTTTTAGAAGAGCTAAGCACTATAAAAAATTAAAACTCTTGCCAGTGTACCATTGCAGGTAAAGGAAATCTATCCAATTGTCTCTGCCCCAAACACTTTTCAATCTTTCTTTGACAAATCCAGTTGCAGAATATTAAATCTGTCTCTCAAGAAGCCAATAGGAGTGTTGCAATTATCCCCAGTTAATTCAGAATTTCATTTAGGAAGCTGAAGTATGAGATGAAGACCAAGGTATAAGAAATGGGTTTTGAGAAGCACTTTCAATAAAGTGACCATGTTAGATAGAGCTTTGAGCAACCCGGTATAGTGGGAGGTGTCCCTGCCTAGGGTGTGGGGGTTGGAACTGGATGATCTTTAAGGTCTCTTCCAACTCAAACCATTCTATTATTCTGATTCTGTGCTTGACATACAAAATGAAAGGCTGGTACAAGCACAGACATATATTAGAAGAGGCATGAAGGTATGAAGCACAAGACAGAATAATAAAGTGAGAGCGTATGTTAACAGATGGAGCACTGGCAGAAAAAAAGAGGAGCAGGGGTTTGAAGTCATGGGACCACTCCAAAATGACACTCAAATACTAAGATGAGAAAGTGGGTTCTCATACTGTAAATTCTGCCTTGTTTACCAGAAAAGAAAGAAAAAAACAAAACCAACTAGTTTTCCATTACTTGATTATCACAATGTAGAATCAAGTCAAATTTCTTAATCCAAATTTGCTCCACTGTGTATCTGGTGTAGAATGAACAATGCACAAACCATACGTTGAATAACAGATTGTGAGAAGTCAGGTCCGAGTCCATTGTTTACGTTATTACCTAATCTCTAGAAAATGGCTAAATAGCAAGACCAGTTTATCTTAAGAAGCATATAGCATGTTATGAGTTATTGTCTTTGAATCATGCAGAAAATAACATGGGAGTATGTTTTTACTGGTATCATTAGCTCATGCAGCTAGGGTTTCACAGTATTTTCCTAAAGCAGCATTTCAGTTCTGTTAGCATTGATTAACCTGGTGTAAGTTGGTATTTACCTGGCATTAAATGAGAATTCTCATATACTTCCTTTAAAGACCACAGCATTTAACATTTTCATATGGCTGAGCTCTTCTTGCCTTTATAAACATTAGAAATCATGTGTCAGCTCTTCCTTTAGTGACAGTCAACATTGCAAAGTCAGTGGAGCAATGTCAAATCATATCAATTATGAAGCTGACCAAGGTTCAAAGGTAATTTAAAATTTCTAAGCTATCACAGATCAGGCAATAGTTGTGCAGCTGAAAGCATTACCACAAAAAACACCAGCAGCAGGAGAAAAATAATTAACTTCACCTGCTTATTCCAGATCTAAATAAGGGCACTTATTTAATGGCTGAGGATGGTAAGAACTTCAAACTTCTAGGTGTTCTTCTTCAAAGTCATGAAAAAATAATTTAATTCAGCTTTTCCCCCAACTTTTCTTCTTTTTAATAAACTTTTCTGCCTTAAGGCATTGTTGTAAAATTAGTTTCTTGATAGGCTGCTAGAAAGTGGTAGTAGATCACTAGTAATTTTTATTGGAGAGCTTCAATTTTCATCTAAAAATTACAGAAGAAAAGGCTATGCCATATTGCTACAAAAGGCTGATCAAGTCTTTTTCCAATGGAATGAAATCTATATTATGCTGATATCACGACATTAGAGTCAGGCCCAATGCTTTAAAGGGAGAAGCTGTTTAAAAACCCCGATTAAAGCACATTGGGATTTTTTGGTTAATTTCATTCCCTGCACATGTTCAGAGCCACAGCTGAGTTCCTTAAGCCCTTCATTTATGTGTGGAATCATCCTCTTCCTTTTGAGCTAAAGCACTGTAATATGAAATTTCATCTCATGGTATTTTTGGTAGCCAGACCCTGAACAGAGAGAACTAAGCACTATTTTCATTTGCTGTTATCTTGGACACTACACAGAGGCATGAAGTTAACCAAAGTGCAACTGATGGCATGGAATATTCTGATATTTCAATAAGTGGTTTAGATTGTTAAGAATTCCTCCAGTATGCCATCCCTGTATTTCTGGCTGTTGACTGGTACAGCCAGTACTGGCTGTTGACTTATGCAGTGGGCATCATTCAAAGAAGTTTAGTAACCCCTGATCTGGTTTATGGTAACTCTTGTATGCTGTGAGAGTTCTCACAGCTGTGAGAACATGTATGCTATGAATGCAAGACTCAAAAGCCAGAAAAAAAAGAAAGACTTTTATCTGCAACACAGTCTTCAGAGTTTTGAATTAATTATAAGCTTTATACTTCACCGAGAAAGGAAGAAAGAGTTCTGGGATGCAAGTTCAATCACTGTTAATATTACATCTTTACAAACAGCCTGCTTCTATGACCAGAGGGTGCAGATGTGTGCTTGCATTACATGCAGAAGTTTTCAGCTAAGCCACATCTGCATCTGTGACTGCTCTGCACCAGATTAGCTAAGTGTTACAGCAGCCAAAAAGCTGCACTTGGAGCTAGTGATCCACAGAGGAAGGGTGGAGAGAGGAAGGGTGGAGAACACGACCATTAGTTTGCAGCTAAGGCATCTCCACAGAGAAACAGTCTCAGTATGTGAGACACTAGATTTAGGGCCAAATGGCACTTTTCAGCTTCTGAGCCTGATGGCATGTGAGCCAGTGACATCTGGACTCCTTACCATCCTGTGATTCAGATTTATATTTGTGTCACAGGGAAAAAGAACACCAGGCAATGTGACACTGCTGAGCTCAACCTATGAGGCAGACCAAGCAAGGGATAAACTTTGGCTGAAAATCTTTACACTCACACACACACAAACCAAGACCCACCCCAGTTACCACCTGAATGGGTTGGCTCAGTCTTGCCTGGAGGAAGCACAACACCACACTGTGACCAGACCCGCTATCAGGCTTCGTTCAGTGGCTCAGAACAAACGGTTTCACTCTGTGTCCTCCTCCTTCTCGTCCATTCCTCATCCAGTGTTAGGTGTCTGCATGACAATGCTTCCCTTGTCAATTATTTGAGGGGTTTAAAGCCCCTATTTGACACAGGCTGCCAGTCACATTGGTACCCAGCAATATCACTGTCTATCTTCCCAGCAGTTTCAAATAATACTCTTATATAACATATTGATCCATGGTCTGCGCCAAGGCTCAATACACTCCATTCCTGTTTGCACTTTTTGTCAGCCATTACTAACTATACTCAACTGTGACCAAAGGATGGTCATGAAGGCACAGTGACAACCAGCTTGGCCCCTTTTTCTTGATCCTTCGGCTGTGTGGCTGAATCAGTCATAGAAGCAAAACAGAGAATCTGAACAAAGATGTTCCTGCAACATGCTCCAGAAACAACTCAATTCCTTTTGCCTAAATACACCTTAAACATCCAGACTCAGAGTGCCTGTGCAAACAATCAAAAAGAGGATGATCCTACCTGTTCCTAAAGCAGGTTCCTGTGTGAACCCAACCAGATAATGCCTCAAGAAAGTTTTTCTAATTTGGCCATGGTTTGAGTGGGGATTGGATCAGATGCTCTCCAGAGCATCCTTTCCAATTCATAAGGTCCTTTCCAAACTACTTTTCTATGATCCTCTGACATGATCTCCCTTCAACACAAGCTGTTTGCTATTGACTTTGCCACTTACATCCTTTCAATAACGAAACCCTGAAGCAGCCCTGAGGCAATTTGCATGTACCAAGAAGACAGACAAATCCTCATCTGGAGCAGGCATCTGGAGGGTTTTCAACGTCTCCTCAAAGTAAAGGGTAGAAGCAAGATTTTGGAAAATACATTTTCAGGCCACTTCTTCATTGTAATAATTGAAGTTGTCATAGATAATAAAAATACTGGTTCTTCCTACTAGCCTAACAACCGTGTTTCTCTTTAGGGTTGCACTCCGCAACTGTAACATGTTGATTAAATGCTGCAACATATTGATAAAAAAGCCGTGTTGATGTAATGCAAAAACAATCTATTGATCATCCTGACACCCAACAAATAACTTTTCCACTTTAATCTGGAATTGATGGCTGTTGTATGTACTACTAAATCATGCTATTGCTACTCTACAGAGTCTTTATTATTCAGCTCTAGGTTTTGGAGGTTTTCTTTTCCACTGGTACGTATTTCCAGTTTTCTCCTTCCAAGTGACTGCTGGCCTTCCTCGTCAGTACCAGTGAAATGCTACATTGACTGAAGGAATTCTTAACATTTTTTTTTTCATGCAAATGATCCATGTGCAGATTTTCTATTAATTATTCATTTACTGCTTTTTTGAGATATGAAAAAAATTACTCCTAGGAACATAAATCAGACCAGAGATTCCCTGCAAAATACTTGCCATATCGTTTTACTAAGCATTCATCATTTATGCTTATTGCAGCTACACAGCTGCCACCATATCTAATTTACACATCTTACTCAGCAAAACCCAAATATTTTCCATGGGGTATTCAGCTTGATGGCCTGAACCATAGTACCTTTCCATCTCTCATTGCCAGGTTTCTTTCACAGATGGAAGAAAGAACAAGGTAAAAGTCCAGTGTGTGCATCTGAACCTGAAGTTCATGTCCGGTTTAGAGTTGTATCCTTCTTACTCGCATTAAACACAACTTGTAAGTCAGTTCCTGGGAACAACCTCAGACCAATCACCATTTAAAAAAATAAATATTTGCCAAGAGTTGCCACTGCAACAGTGTGAGTTACATTAACAGCCCCAAAGATATTCAACTCGCTTCTAATTAGAAATATGATTTAATATTTTACCACTCTTTTTTGTTTCCTTTCTAAAACATCCATATGTTTGACATTTTGTTGATAGGAATATCAACAAAAATGAACAGAAATGAACAAAACTGAATTCTGGGTCCATGACTGAGATACATAAGGAGATAAATTTTTTTGTTTCAAGTGTAAGGCACTTTTAAAGCTTCATTTGTTGAGTCAAAACCAGTAACGTACATTCATAACTTGTTGCACAGCTTCATTATTAATAATAAATACTAAGTATCTGACTAAATTAGCCACTAGGAAAGAAAGGACTTTTACTAGGAAAATGCTAACAAAAAGGAAAAATAGTGAAAAAGAGCTATCAGGATTTTTACACAGAATTGTGTCTGTTCCTCACCACCATATCCACACCCCTTCTCCCAAAGGAAACCTAACAGCAAAAATTATTTCAGAAGAAAACAAAATATCTCACTTCAGGAACATTGCCAAATGGGAGATCCAGAGGAACTGTTGGTTTAGTATTTCATATTACCAATCTCCATCACAAATTTATCTTCTAGGCTGCACTTTTTCACTGTTGCAACATAATCTTTTGAATCATGAGAGAAGCCAGGTATATCAGGGAATTCTGTAGTCAGAGCACATCAAGAAGAATTCAGTGGAACTTGAGATCTCAGTCTTATCCTCTAAGAAAAAGATAACCATGATTCCCATGATGCACTGTAGCAGAGTTTTTGAACAAAAGGTCTTATTATCAGCCAAATATTGGCCTGTTCAACCATTTGAATTTTTGAAGGAAAATTATAAAACCAAGTGAGATACTTGTAGAAACACTTTTTGTCAAAACCCCACATTTTTTGCACAAAACAGCAATACTAACTGTAAAAAAAATACAATCAGCCCAACTATTTGGAGCAAATGAAGGTAAATAAAAGTAGTTACATTGGTTAGGGATATTATCTACATACTTAAATTTGCATTCAGGTTGCTAAGGTATTTCTATTTCTTGTGACAAAGCTGGATGTCACAGTAGTATATCGCCCCAGCAGTACAGTGGCAGAGAAAGAAGCTATGCTATAGCTTCCTCTGGCACTGTGCAGGCAGAGTGAGGGACACAACAGCCAACCACTGAAGTAAATATAATTTAGAAGCCTTTGAAATTTAGAAGCAAGATAAACACAAGCAGCGAACTTGTTAAATAGCACAGTTACCTTCTTGGAAAAGAACTTTTTCTCTCACACTCCCGCATACAATTTCATTGATTTCTGTGAGATTAACTGTATACATCTGGGTTGTGAGAACCTCTGACAGGCAACTTCTGAGCAAATCGAAATGGCTGCCTGAACTGCAATTTTGCATTCAAAGCAAGTTTTGTCTCTGCTTTCCATCTACCATAATTATTATTATTTCTTCTGAATGTTCATTGCATTTGAAATATATTTGAACAACATTGTTCATACTAGTCATAAAATGGTTCTTGTAATGGATTTACCAAATTATTGATTCAAAGCTTTGTCAGAAGTCAGCCACAAAAAACAGTGCATTCCATAATTATGCATTTTGCAGAGGCTTAGTAAAAAAAAAAAAAAGTAACTAGAAAAAATGATTTTCCTTGCTTCTTTCACATTACTTATCCACCTCTTTTCTCTTAACTGTATTTTCCATATTTGATCTGAAGCCACAAAAGTACTACACAGGAAGAAAATATCTGTGCGGTGTCAATTCTCATATCATGATTACTACAGTGAGTAAATTTTTGATGCCCAAGTTCCCAGAGTTCAGGGGTTTTATGAAAAATTTAACAAACTTTTCGAGATAAATGGAGAGAGTCAAGAGGTTTGAGAATAAGCCTCACGTATTTCTTCATGTTTTAAAGAGCTGAATGCTTTTGGAAAAAAAAATTAATGACTTTTACTGACCCTGGAGGGCTTTTTAGAAGTGTAAGTCCATTCTGACAGTTCTTTTATTAAAGGAGTTTGATTAGCAGTTCTTCATACAAAAGCAGTCAGCTATTTAATATGGGGCTGGGTGAGTCTCTAATGCGGTACAGAGCCCAGCTCTCCCGGCATTACATGCTGGAAAGGCACTTTTTCCATTCCAGACAAAGGAATGAAATTGTCTGCATTACAGAACATTCTGCTGAAGGAACAGCCCCTCCTTGACTGGTTTGTAATGGACTTTGGAGAGTGATTCATTATGGGCCAGGACATAAGGCAGGCATAAAGTGCTGCCCACTTCCATTAGCAGCCCATGGGATCTGTGAAGACTACCTCGTGCAGGAACAGCCAGGCCAAAACTCTTAAAGTGATGGAAAGTGCATTGCTTTTTAAAAGCTTACTCCTAAAGCAGGAGGCCAGTAAGGGCTACCAGAGCCACTGAAAATGCCACTGTAAATCATGTCTACCTGCAGTACACCCAGAAAACATCAATCACCAGCTCTGGAGGTTTTACTGCTGCCTGTTCCTCTCTGAGCACAGTGTTATAAACAGCAGCTGATAGGACCCATACCAAGTGATCCACCTGAGGCACGTTCCATCATGGGCCTCCACAGCAGCTGCCCTGGAGGGTGGCTCTTTCAGGGCTTCCTGCTGTCAGAGCTAGTCCCAGCTGGAAGCCATGGGTAACAGGGTGGTCACAGTTCATCATTCCTGCTGCCTTACCTTTCTGTTTTGGTGTACTGACGTGCCCCATAATACATATCCTGGGGTATGGCAGCATGGACTTAGGTATTCAGCTCGGAGTGCTCCCAAATGCCTCTGCAGATGAAGAGTTCAGTGATGCACAGCTCTTACCAAACCTGTATTCCTTACAGCAACAGAATACTTTCAATTTTTCTGTGATCAATACCTTTAGAATGCATACCTGCAACTGTGGTTCGTTATTTCAGGATACAGAAACTGATTTGCATAGCAGCCTGCAGATCATAGAATCACTAAATGATTTAGGTTGGAAGGGACCCTTAAAGATCATCTAGTACCAAACCCTCTGCCATTGACAGGGTCACATTCCTCTAGATCAGGTTGCTCAAGGCTCCATCCAGCCTGGCCTTGAACACTGCCAGGACAGCGTATACTTTTGAAAATCACCAGCATTTCACCAATAAGGTAACTGAAACTATTTTTGAAAATAAAGTAAGCTTTGAATGGAAGGGGGGGTTTATTCTACTTTTATATATATGACTTTGAATACTTTAAAATTAAGAGATATAATTGGATAATCCAGGTTGAAAGGCACCTCAGACAAAAACATAATGACCTGCTCAAGGATTTGAATTTTTGTTTGCAACTGCAATGAATATTAAAAAAAAAAAAGCTTTATTTTTAGTAGTTCATGTCTTTAAAATTTTTGTTTTCTTGATATAAAGTAGGAGACAGATATATAGAAGATTACAAAAAATAATGCACAATGTTGGGAGACTAGCTTGCATGTGCAAGTCAGCACGAAAGCTCTGGTAATTTAGCAAAGATATAATGCTGTGCTATTGGGTAACAAATGGTCTCACTCACATTGTCAACAAACATGGTAAACACAAGGCATTAATTTTCAAAGAGGGAAATACTCTGACTGTGACAGAACTATTAACAGGCCTTTACTGTCATTATGTGAAATAATTGATTTGGACAGATACAAATACATGGTGTGGGCAGAGAAGATCTCAGGGCCGAACAGAGATAGTCTTAGAGTAACAGCAGCTAATTGTGTGTCTACCTTACTGGTAGAAGACTGTTTCTCATGGTTAAAATGAAAAAATTCATCGGTACTTACTAATAATAAACATTATCAGCTTGGCTTCAAATATTATACCTCCAAAGTGTTTCATGAGTATTGTTTTTTCAGAGATTTGAGCTTTTTCTCAGAAGCACTTAACCATTTTATAATAGAGGAAACAAGAAGTTTGTTACACTAATATAAAGATATTCACATAATCATTACTTAAAGAAATTCTGCAACCTAATGTGTGGATTTGTTGCTCTTATGCATGTAATACTACCATGGGTCTTTAAAGAAGGCTTAAAAAGCAATTTTTGCAAAAGTCTTTGCCTCAAGGACCTCATAGTCTTAATCAACCAATTTAACTATATTCCTTGTATATTTAAAGATAGGGATTAGATATTCAAATATCAAATATCAAAATCTAACCATATGAAATTAAATGCTTCCATCCACTTGGAGGTATGTGGTATTTCCGTGGACTAAGTTTAGGACCACATAAAATTGCTGGATTAAAAATTTAGAAATGTAGAAAATTCGATGGGATTATTTCATTTAATATTTCTCTCATTAGCTTTTTGTCTACTTTTATGTTTTGAGGCAAATTACTAATAAGAGATTATGAGATTTTGCATATTCTAACAACTATATTTCCAAGGACTTGCTTGAGATCAAGCTTGTAAATTCCTGGAAAAACAATTTTATGTAACATAAAAATATCTAAAACTATACTTTCACCAACAGAATCTTAGTGCTGGGTGCAAATTACTCACATTAAAAGCATTTTTTTCTTTGAATTTCAAAACAAGATTTTTATTATTTTCCTAAACTTTGGACAACTCATTTTTCCACTCCCTGCTGCAGTGTGGTTTGGTTTTGGAAGCTGATTCTTTCATATTTGTGATACGAATGTCTTCTGAAATCACTAAATAATTGGAGTTAGTTTCACATAGCTAGGAAAATGGCTGAATACCTCTAGGAGATCTCAGCCTCATCTCTACTCCTTCCTTCCAATTTTTATATGCAAGGGATAGGAAGTGGAAAAGGATGTGCCAAGCAGTTTGACAATCACTGTTGCAACCTTGAAGTTACACTGCTTGGCCTTACATATCTGAACCAAGGATAGTCTCTTGCTGAAGGTGATTTCCAGAGTATCTCTTAATTAACTTATTTCTATACTATCTCGGATGCTGACAAGAAAATATTTTTTTTTTCTTATGTGGGTTGTACATAGTCTATGAGCATCCTCGTTGATTTCTTCTCAGACTTTTGTTGTAATATTTTCTAAAAAATTAAATAAACTCCAAATTTAATTTAAAAATAGCAATCTAAATCACTTACAGCAAATTCAGTGGCAGTGACAAATTTAGCATAGTCTTGAACATAGTTATCCAACATTGCATATTTACCCTAATGGGGTTTTTTGCTATTGAGATGTCATGGAAAAACGTCCCTTTGTACATTGCATTTAATGTATCATATAACAGATTAATTACTGTTCTATAATTTTATTTAATTTATATCCTCTAGTTTTAAACAACAGTAGAGTAAGAATACACTGAATAAAAATCAAGCTAGATATCAATTTATCCAATTTGCTTTTACTGCAGAATTTCTTAATTAATTTGGGATGCATGTGACCTAAAAGGTGGTTCCTGGAAAATACTGAAAGAAGTTCATTAAAGTGTTGCACTTTAATTCACTGTATGCAATGGTACTTACACATCAGGCTTATATATCTTCATGGAACAGTCTGCAATATACCCAAATCGACATCTACATTTAAAACCACATTTGAAAGCGAGTGGAAAGCAGATGCCCTTCTCCCTAATATGACATAAATATAATTCCACTGGAATTCAGAATATTCTGATGCAAAGGCGCAGCCAAAATTCATGCAGAAGTCATGAGGGGCAGCCACAGTCAGCTCTAGCTGGAAGGCACAGAGGCTCTTTCCCAGAGGCAGCTCTCTGGAACTGCACAGATCTGTCACTGGCAGATGGGCTACAGGATGAGCAGCTGCTCCATCCATCCTGAAAGGGCAGTATGAAATTTCCTGATTGGGCTTCCCTCTGACAGCTGAGGCAGAAGAGTTGCTCTCTAGAACACATACCAGCATTGGCAGAGTGCAGCTCCACTCTTTTAATCCGGTGAAAGTCCAAAGAACCACAGCTGCTAAGAATTTAGTGTTCTGACATCACAAGCAACACAGGTTATACTCAAAAAATGCATCACTACCCCAAAACTACTGGTCCTGAAAAATAAGAAGACCTTCGTAAAAATAAGAGAAATGTATTTAAATTTCCCACATACTTAAGACTCAATTGGGTTATTCTATAATCAATTTTTGGTGATTAACACATAAAGATTTCTCTGCACAGCAAGTCTTCATCATGTTCTTCCTAATAATGCATGCCTTGTTCTCAGATTCTCTTTTGGTAAAATCCCAAATAATTTTCATCATTATACACAAAAGTAATTTCAGGTGACTGCTTTCCATTCATTAGGAAAGATCCCATACCCTACCTGCCCTGTCAATTCAAATTTACCATATCAACAATGCTCAACTACAGACCTCTTCAAGGGCTTGTGGGTGTTTTATCCAGGGTTGCATACATCAGTCATAAATCAATCATACATCAGTCATACATCAGTCATACATCTGTCAGCTTGCATGGCCAGCCCATGCAGGTTACAGAAGACCAAAGTACTGTGGTACATCCCACAGCAAGGAAGCCGATGGCCAAAATTTATATTTGATCTCATTGTGCTGTGGGGTTTTCTCCACATTACTCTGTGAAGCAAAGCATAATGTGCTGCAGAAATCAGAACACGAAGATTGAATGCCATCACAGTGCTAGAGCTGATGCTGCAATTACAGCAAAGCTAAGACCTGGAAAAAGATTTTTCATTTTTCTTGCTCACAGATTATGACTGAGCAGCTAGGAACTGTCTAAAAGCTAATAATGTTCTTAAAGCGGGAGGTAAACTGAACACCTACACTGGGACTGTTTAGCCTAGAGAATAGAATGCTCAGTCCAGATCTTATCAATGTATATATAAATATCTGAAGAGAGAGTGTAAAAAGACGAAGGTAGGCTCTTTTCAGTGGTGCTCAGTTAAGGGCAGGAGGCCATGGGCACACACTGAAACACAAGAGGTTCCCTGTGAACATTAGGAAACACTTTTGTACCGTGAAGGTGACCAAGCATTGGCACAGGTTCCCCAGAGAGGTTGTGGAGTCTCCCTCCTTGAAGATACTGAAAAGCCATCTTAACATGGGCAACTGGCTCTGAGTGGCCTTGCTTGAGTAAAGGACTGGTCAAGATGACCTTCAGAAGTCCTTTCCAATCTCAATCTTTCTGTGATCCTGTGATCACAGGGTGCTAATAAAAAATGCTAATATAAAGTGCTAATACAAAACATAGCTATTTTACTCATTGGGATACTAAAACTTTTTGTCAGTTCAACTTCTGTTTCTTTGTCAAACAAATTGGTATTTCTGTCCTGTTCAATGTTAGATTACTCATGCAATCTGGGCAGATACGACACTGTATGTCTTCACTACAGTAGAGATACTGCCCTCTCTTTCCTAATTCAGGAAATCCTGATGAATTGTCATCTCTAGAGGATGGAGCAGTTCATCCCACCTGTCCCTTGGAATTACACCAGAACACTCCATCTACTCTCCAGTTAGAACCACAGCCAATCTTTGCTAACTATGGTCCTGACACTTCCCAGCTCTAAGGGTTAATTCCCTTAGTACTCTCCTGTGCCATAACTGAGCATCAAAAAGAGATAAACCATAATTAACTGCAACAGGCATTCCTATTAATCCTCATCCTGTCAGAAAGAAATAATAATTAGACATTAATAAACCCACTTAAAACTAAAGAGAAGCCTTTACAAGTAGCTGGCACCCCTTTCCTGTGAATACAGACCTATTGCCCAAAGCTGTATTTTTGTGCAAGGCATAACCAATTATTACCATTTATTCCTTGATTTATCCAGGAAGGTCACCAGTTTCATGGAGATGAAAGTATTATTAATATTTGAACCTCATCAAAATTCTAATTTTGAAGCTTAGCAAGAGCCTACTGAGAATGAAGTTCTATTCCATCTATTGCAAATTATTCACAGACTGCCATGAGATCGGGTTACAATGGGCTCTCATATCCAGCTATATTTTAGTTCCTTGAGTAGGTTTCTGACATGAAGTCTGTGCTGTGATGACATTTTTAACAGCAAGCTTATGCACTCTTCAAGATGACTGGCATTGCAAATGCCCAGTTTCTTTTTGCTCATCCAAGGAGACATAGTATTTCAAGAATGGTTTTCACAACAGTAAGTCAACTTACTTAATTTTAAATTAAAACTAATTGCTAAAAAGAATTACTTTCACAGACCTGGAGGTTCAGTCCCCTTTCTAAAAACAGTTCCCCTCCCCTTGAAAACAGAGTTCCCTTGTTTCCTCTTCCAGGAGCGTGACAGCCAGTCCATGACACTGCACATCACATTGCACAGTGAGCATTGCATCGTGACTCAAATACTGCCAGTGGCCACATACTTCCTTCAGAAGTTTAGAGTTTACTGTTAGCAATTGAGAGTTCCTTGTTATGCTTTTGAGGAGTTATCCTAAAGACAAAACAATAAAAGGGACACAGAGAGATCCTAATATTCCCTTCTTGATCACGCACAGTATCGCAACTGTTCATGATGAAAGAGACCTGGAGAAGATGTTTTACCCATATTTCTCAAAAATCTCTCTTAACCTCTACCAGAATGTTCCTCAGTGGCTGCAGGCATACCTATAATCCACTTTTGAAGGGAGCAGAGACAGCTACCTGCAGCTACTAGTTATTTTAAGTAACACTTGCCACTTCTAATGGAGAAAGCTGAGAGCGTATGTTGGGAAGACAAAGCCCTTTCCAGCTGGCATCACCGTCTCTGAAAACTTTGAAAAGAAGAAAGAAATTGGAAACATACTGATTTCTGGATGAGGTGAAAAATGAGGTGAGCCTCTTTAGAAGAGCTGTGTCTTCATAAGGAGGACTATGTGTACAGTGCTGTAGGGTACGAGCATAAAGAGAACGTTCACCCCTAGTAACACACCTGGAATGGTAGCTGCACACTCAAACACTTACTGAGATACTGTTTTTCTATATACAAAATACAAGAAAATACAAATCTGAATATGATTCAAACACAAGGAAAATGTATTTGAATCATACATAATCTCTGGATTTTTAAAAAACTTGGGGACAAACACGAGGTCACAGAGAAAAGACACCTGGTATAATTTTTCTTTCTCTACAGGATTTGGCAAATTTGAAAGCTTGAATTTAATACATTGCAATTGTTTGCTTTTATGGAAATATGACGACATGTTCCACATTTTTAGCTATACTTGTAAAAAGGACACTAAGACACAAAGTTAAACAGGCTCATGCCTGCTACAGTCTGGAAATGATAGAAGAAAAAAAAAAAATGAAGTAAAATTTGGAGTAAAGGACAGCCCAGAAAGGTGCCAACTACTTACAGGCAACAATTCTGAAGACAAGGCATTTTATAATGGAGATTCCACATTTTCTTTTTATCATTTAAAAATGTACTCTGTTTTTTGATTCAATAAGCTACTTCAAGGTAACTTACCAGAATAGGAGGAGTGCATTAAAATACAACTCTAATATAGCAAATAAACCCAGAGCAAAAATTAAATCTAGAAGAAAAACTACCATCACTGTAAATATATAAGTAGAAATACAGATCACAACCCAGATGGGAAAGTCAGTCAACAAATTCTTGGTCTGATCTTCAGCTGGTGAATAGGAAAAAAATTAACATTGAAATCAAAAAAGATGCATTGATTTACAGCTGCTGAGAGTCAGTAGTGGATCTGACGTGACAGACAAGTCTGATGGTACAAAACAGAGTAAGAGCTCAGTGGTAATAAATCTACAGACAGGAGTTGTTTTAAGCAGTTGTACCTAGTCCATGACAAAGGATTTAGGGCTTGGATCATTTAAAATTGGACTGGGCATTATCTATGGTAGCCACTTATTCCTGGATTTTTTTTAGCTAGTTTTATTTTGGGGTTTTCTGTTTATAAAAGTAGTCTTTTAAGGAGAAGTATTCTTAGTAGAATATCATGAGTATGTTTACATTACTATGAGTTCTAGAGAAGCCTAATTCTCAGGTGAGTCATAGAATCATAGAAGATGCTGAGTTGGAAGGGACCCTTCAGGAATGTCAAGTCCAACTCCTGGCCCTGCACAGAACACCCCAAGTATCACTCCATATGGGTCCCTTCAGTCTACATGTCATTGACAAGTTCCTTATGTTCCTTAAACACATGTTCCTGATCCCCACTGCAACCACTGAGAGCTTTGCCTTGGTCAAGAGTTACACCCTTCATATGAGCTGTGTTGGCTGGGGACAGTTTGTGGGAGACTCTTATACATTCATTAAACAACCATTCAAACTACAAACACAAGCAGACCAAAGCAGATGTCTGTGTGAGATGTCCTTGCACATCTTTCTCTGACAGGTGATTATTTCCAGCGACTCTCTTCTGTTTTTCACATCCAGACCAGAAACCATCCTTAAAGCCTGTGGCACAGTATTTAAAGAGTTCCGTTGAATTAACAGGAAAAAAGGTCACATGAGGAAAATGTGACCTGGTATAAGGACAATTTCTAGTTCCCCTGCTGCCAACTGAAGTAATGTAAATTTTTTTCAAGCAAAACAGTCATCACAGTGGCTCCTGCTGCAGGAACAACTCTGTTGATTGAGTAGATACTGAATCATAGCTATTAGTCCAAAATACTTAGAAGAACAGACACTTCAGTCAACTCTCTTTCATATACTGGGTTTTAATTGTGGTAGTTCAGCAGAAGTATTCAGATAGCAAACACACTCTCTGAAACAAACTACTTAGGCCATTTCAGGCTACGCTTGTGCCTGGTAATGGAGAAGAATCTTAAAGCGTGCACTGAAGATCTCTACATGAGGCTGTGCTAGTCTGAAATGCCACGATAAGCCTGCTAGCAGGGAAGATGCTATAAGGCACAATTCCACAGAGTTACAGAATTACCAGTGGTAAAGGCTCTAAAGAGAAACATGAGCACTACATGTATCTGAAAATGTTTTGTTGTCTATTTCTATTTTCTGTTATCTCACTGATACATAAGGTCACTACCTTCAGGAACAGTACAGACAGACTAAAAAAATTATAGGTCACAATAATTTCCAGACATAAATGGGAAAATGCTTAACATAATCTAATCCAATTATTCTTGAAAGCACAATATGCAATAGATCTGTATGAAAAAAAAAAGCCATAAAGGATGCTCTTCAATACAACCACAACCAAAAGTCAGTCTGCTTCTCATTTTGTCTTAATTTCCCTGTTCAGAGTCATTTTATAAACCCTCCCTGTTAAACTAACCAATTCTCCTATGGCTAGCTGTTTCATTTTTATAAGAGTAACAAGATTTTAAGTATTCCTGGGAGCTGCTTTAAGGAGTTAATTATAGGGTGAGGAAATGGGAACATGCAGGCATATGGCCTGCAGACTCTGGTACAAGCAAGTATTCACTTATGATCAAAAAGAAACAGTTCAAGATTTCAGGTCCCTGGACTTACAAAGAAAAATAAAAAAATAAATAGAACAAAACCACCAAACAAACAAGGGAAAACCACAAAAATGCAGATAACCCATTTGCTCAGTTAGGCTGTCTGTCTTCTTTCATGAGATATCAACAAATACAGAACACTTGGTAAGATGGGAATTTAGTGAGCTCATACTCATTAACTTCACAAATGGTGTTGCAGTAGCACATAGGCAGGTGACTAGCTCAGGGAATAGGACCAGTTGCTACTTTTTCCACAGAATTAAATGAGAGAAAAATGACAACATTTTGAGAGAATTATACTGTGCCTCTCAGGATACCTCTTTCAAAGCAATTTCAGTCATTCTGATAGGAAGCTTGGAGTGCTGGTGTTCAGACTTCCCCATTCACTGGCATTAGACTAGCAGCTCTCCATTCATGTCTTTAAGTATTAATTGTTCCCATTTTAACGTTTTGTATGGGACTGTCACAAGCAATCAAGCACAGCCCCTTGCCCCAGCTGAAAGTGGCTACATGGACTGTGAGCTCTGTGGTGTCAACTCTGTCTGGCTTCAGACTGTAATTCATGTTGGATTGTCAGATGCCCCTTTCTCATGCCATATGATATGATTGCCCAATCTGCTTCCTCTATCCATTAGGTTTTGTCTTTTAAATAAACTCTTGGAGGGGACTGGGACCAAAGCATTTTTGCAGTAGACTTAACAGTCCTCAAGTATTACAAAACTACTGTTGATGAAGAAAGGCCTTAAGTCAAATCAAAGTGCTTTTAAAAACACACCCTTGAAAAAAAAGAATATGTATCGTTGCTTGCAAATACTCCATTGAAAATTTTCAATACAAATCCCATTGAAAATTACAATTTTGATGAAAAGGCAGAATGGCAAAGCTCTTGAACCATGTTCCAAATGATAAAGCGAAATCCTCTGTGAGATACCGAAATCCTGTACTGACAGTAAAGCACTAATGGGAAGCAGTTCTTTTCCACACAAATAACTTTAATAGCTGACTGTGCAAGGAGTATTAAAACACCTAGGAATTAAATGCTAACATTTTCAGAAATTACACAAAGAAATTAAGAACCACTGAAACAGAGCTTTCTAAGAAACAGCACCACCAAATTCTCTGTGCTGTGTGCTTCAGGTGAGCAAACTAATTCCACTAGTGTCAGAATCACAGGCTTAATTCTTAGGTTGGTGGCATTTTCTATGCTGCATACCAGAAAGCAACAACTCTTCCTGAACTTTGGTGAGACAGGAATGGAAATCAAGCTTTAGTGATGTAGAAGACTACAAGTCTTTTGGTATGTATGTGGGGGAAGAGCTTCGGGGGATGGGGGGGGGAAGGGTAATGTTGAAGACTTCTAATTTCACAGTCCTTATAAATCACTTTACTGTATAAATCACTTTACTTCAACATATTTCCACTTAAGGGAAAACAAGCAGTTCCTGTCCGCTTTCAAGGCTCTGACAAAGTACACATTTGTCTGTGCTTTTGTAATCAGTTTACATATTCAGATCAGACACAACATCTGGTTTGCAGCAAAATTTTCCTTTCCAAAAGAAAAACTGAATTAGTCTATTATGAATCATTCAACAGTATTGATAGTACCATCTGAGCTGAAATAAATGTCATAAAACTACCAGACAGCAAACACATATTTGGCATTCTCAGTTTTCTGCCACCTCACCTGAACTTAGATTGAGCCATCCCTTTCTTTCTAGGCCAGTATATTTACCGTTTGGTATCTCATTCCTAGAGTGCAGCAAATGTCTAGAAAGGGATAACTTCCTCTGCTTAAAGAGGTTGCCTCATACTGCGCAGTCTTTACTTAGCATAGTTCAAAGAAAAAGTGTTCTGGATGGAGAAAGTAAACCCCATCAGAGGATCCCTCTGAAACAAGAGGTTATTAAATCTGTTCCCTAGATCATATGGCATACAACTCTCACACATGGAAAGTGAACAGTTCTCAGCCCCAGTGCACAATGGGGTGATTTACCATAATGCAGCTTATTATCTGGACAATATATTCTGAAAATGCATTTGATGTGTGGCTTGGGTGAAAAGTTTACAGTTTTTCCTGCACTACAAACTATATGTCTGGGCAGCAAGTCAGCAAATGACAGGTCAAGTTCAAAAGCTTTATCCAAATACAGATATTAAGCATTAAAAATTGTGGTTATTGAGTTGAATTACTTCAGTTTAAAGCCACATCACCCAGAAATTATAGAAGCAAGGAGCTCTTACCAGAGTACATGAGCCTGTTAGGGTCAGCGACATCCATGTCCAAAACTTTGTTTGAACTGAGAAAGAAAAATGCCCCCAATAAGCTTTTTTTCTTTTCTAAGTCATAAAAACTTGATTCTCTGGGTATAGCTCTGCCAGCTTCGGATTTCATATCCGGGCTTAAAATAATACTGGTTTGTCTAAGCAGCCAGTGTATAATTAAATAGTTTCAGCAAAAAATAAGTAGACTCTTAAGCTGAAAATTTTAAAAAATCTTAGCAACATTCCCTTCTTTGCCTCCCACTTCGCAAAAGAATAATTCACTTAATGCACAAATCTTAAGTTTTTTTAAAACACCTCACAGTAGGTTTTGATCTCCTGTGATTTTAAAACTACTCAGAAGCCAGAAGTACACATGGGAGCAGGAGATCTTTCCCTCAACACTGGAACTCCTGTAACAAGGAGCAGAAATCTGACTGGTGATGGATGTGTGAGAATGAGTAACAGCCCCCAGCAGCACTTGTTATATGGAGGAATGTGAGGTGACTACAAAAAGGGCAGAAGTTACTGCCAGGGGGACTTTGCAGCACAGGTGCAAACAAAATGTATTGAATGAACTTCATTAGCAATGGTAATAACAGATGGGCTGCTCCCTTAGCATGTCAAGGGGCACACGCTGCATGAAACAATGCTAATAAGAGAAATAACAGCACACTGAACTTTTTATAACTGCACTCACTCTGATCCAGGCACACAGGAAAGAAATTAATCTTTGACTGTATTCCAAGTCTGGGTAGATCTAGTGAACATCTGCCAAGATACATTTAGCTGAAAGCTAGGGTTTTGGTGGAGCAGATAGTATCAACTTTCAGCAACATGCAGGAATCCATATTTACATTTGCATGAATATACAAGCATGCATTTGCATTTAGAAAAAAAAAACCAGCTATTGTTTGGGTTTTTTTATTTATAACCTCCTTGTTAATAAATACATTTATTTTTGTGCATTTCATTTCTTGAATTTATTTTAAGTGCAAGCAAGTGCAAGCAAGCAAGCACAAAATAAAAGAGGGAGTGGGCTCACAAGAATGTTTGTCACTTGAAGTTTGTTTTACTGAAAGTTAGCAGGACATAATCTCTAATGTGCTTTTTCCTTTTTTGTTGAAAACATGCCAGCACTTCCACTGCTAAGTGCCATAATGAACTGGCCTTATATATATTTTTTAATTATTTTCATAATGCACACTAGATGGTGCTCAAGTTAAAAAATGAATGGCAACTTCAATAGACTTTTCATGAGATTAGCAAAACACAGATTCTTCTTTCTCTACTTATTACAAGAAATCAGGGAAAACTGACTACTCACCTCAGCCTCTTCCTGACTGCTGATCATTTTGCTAAAACTGTTTTTTCACTGTCTTTCTTCATAATCATTCCTGATTTTTAGTTGCATATTTATGAAATTTTTGCAGTCACTTATATTATCCTGAATTATTGAAAGCTGAATAAATTACCTGAATATAAGTACACAGCTATAAACAACATGGAAATACATTTCAGCAGCCATCAGAAATTCAGTATCTGTGTTCATGACAATACTGGGTCATGGAAACATTTGAAAATAGAATTATTTCTTTCTCAGTGATCATATTGGATTAACCTATTAGTTTATGGAGAAGTTATCATATTACTTGACATTTCAAACAGACTGGACCAAGTATGTCACTGAGCTTTATCCTAGACACAGTCTGAGTTTTGAGCAAATTAGGCTCTTTTCAAGCAGTACGGAGAGAAAGGACTAAGTGATTCAGATTCTGACACTGTTCAATATGTGTCCAGTCCTGGCTGAAGACTGACAGACCCCCCTGAACTGGCAGTGATTGGACACAAGTGGTCACAGACAGAGATGAGGACACAAAACTGGTGAGAAGCAGACATGGACAGCAATGCTGGACCTGTCACAGGCAGAGGTGCGTGCAGACAATGAACTAGACAGAAATATAGAGATGCTTGAATCTGGCTTGATGACATTGCTTTAATTAATTTGAGATCTTTGCTACTTTTTCAATACCTTAATAGTTCCTCATGGAAAGTTATTTATTTCTGCAAGGTTAATAATTTCTTAGGCAAATCCAGAGGCTAACTTGGCTGTGGACAGATGGCCACTTCCAGGTCTGGCTATGCAGCTGCAGATGCCACTGACCTGAGCTATTTGTCTTCCATGGCCATCAGAGGTTCTTCCCTACTCCCCTCCCTCTTTGCTAGTGGATTCACTTGAATCCTCTTTCTTTCATTTCAAAAAATACCATGCAGTTAAGCTTAATTTTCAGTCTAACTTTAAAGGAGAAAACAGCAGAGTCCATGCTATTCTCTCTGCTGAGAGAGAACAGAAATGCCCAGCAGAGGACTAGTAGCAAGCAGCTGTTTCAGGGTGACATCTTCAGCCAGCATGGCTGTTTGCAAAGTGAACACCAACCCCAGCAACACCAACTGGGCTAAGAGCCTTAGCCAAAACCAGTTCCCAGTTCCACTTTGGGAAAAACAATGACAAATTATTCCAGAATTGCAAAAATGGTCTCAGGAAAAGGAGACAGGAAGCAAAACTAATCGCATTTTACAGGACTTCACAAATCCCCCTAAATATTTGCACAAAACCCCAAAGTGATCTTGATTCTTTTTATCCAACACCTGCTGCTCTGTCACAGTTCAACATTAAAAAAACAAATGACTCCAATCTGCTGAAAATAACAAAAGGCAAGAGAGTGTCAAGTGCTGTTTGCACAAAGAGAACTGTGCAATAAAGAAGTTCATAAAACCATGAGCAAAGTTCACCTTTATCCTCTACAAATAACATTTCAACTTCCCTGTGTGTATATAATGGAAAAAAGCGATGTTTCATCACATACAACCATCCTGCACTTTCAGTGTATTATCCTATCTTTTTTTTGCCATGAAGTGAAAAGCATTTAACAAGTTGAGAACAGAAATCACCACGGATTTAAATGTGGGGAGACCATTAGGAGACACTAACCCTCACCCACCCCTTTATTCAGAGAAGAAGAATACATCTTTTCCTTCCTCATATCAGATAACAGCACACTTCTCCTGTAGAAACTAATGACGTACAACGCTATGCCTGTTGCTAAAGACCCTGCATACACTACCAGCTCCTGAATATTCTTTTTTTATCACAGACATTGCCACAAAGCTATAAATCTAAAAAGCATTTTTAAATAATTACAGGAGGATAATTGCCCTAACCTAAAGAGCTTACAGTTTAGCCTACAATCCTACTTCAGAATTCTTTATTGCCATCAAGGGGATTTGCACAGATGCAGCAGTTTGACCAGAAGGCCATTTCTAGAAGCATCACGCGACTTCACAGAGATTAATTCTACAGTTTTTACGGTGAGCATGGGATTCTATCAGAACATCCCCAGGCAGAATAAACTGAGCAGCTCTCAGGAAACAATTTCTCTGACTATGCAACTCCGCATTCTGATATATTGTCACCTGATCTTAACACCCAGAGAACTGAATGGATAAACAAGAGTTCTTTTCTATAATGTCTGATTCTCTTTCAAGCACAAGAGAAAATTAATTGCAAAGTAAAGCCCCCTCTTTCACAGAGGATTTTACCAAAAAGAAAACAGGGTTAGAGCACACTGTTGCAAACACTTTGCTGAGTGACAATCTGAGTTGGCTGAGTGTCTTTGACTTTGGTTATGCGCACCAGTTTATGCACTGGTTTTAGAACAGTATATGTAGGTTGGCCCAGATGGGCAGAAGGCTGAAATCAAATCAGCAAAATGAAAAGAGCTAGTGAATCAGATTTTCTCAAATTAACTGCTATTTAAAAATAATAAGCAACTGCAATTGATTCTCATTAGTGCATCAAGGGAAGATGGAGAAAATCCAGAGCTAAGCAATCACTTCATTTATATTCCTCTGTTGCAATCTTTCAGATTTAATCCATACCAGTAAACAGAAGAAAGCTACTCAGCATTTAAGTAGTAGGTCTAATCACAGGCTGGCAAGGCATGCCTAATAGGTATAGTTGAGCCAAACCCTAGAGCAGAACTCCTCTAAACCTTGAAGAATGGTAAAAGAAAGCCAGACACATTGAGATTGCAAATCTGCAGCAAGTCCCTTCCCTTTGGAAAGGACAATACAAAACCACTGGTTCTAAATAGCTGAGAAACTCAGCAGGTTTAAAATATTAATCTGGATTCAAACTCTGACAGTTTACCCAACATACTCTCTAGGGTTATTGAGCTGTAAAGCCACGTCGAACATTTACTGCCCTCACCTCGATAGGTACAAATCTTTTTATTTTGAAGACTATGTCATATTTCAAATAAGGTCTGAGCACATTACATGAATCCTTATCAGTAAATGAAAGACCAGTGGAAAGGAAGGAGAAAAGGAAAGTGTGATGGAACAAAAATGACCTTAAATTGAAAAATGAAGAAGGGGAGAGGGAGAAAAAGCTTCTAGATGCTTATAGCATCCTAATTATAATCTTCCTTGACATCATTCTGAAAAGTGAGTTAAAATTCATAGAGATCAGGGTTCAACAAAGCAAGCACAATATGGTAGGATTCTGGTGCCTGAGCATTGATGAAGCAACTTAGAAGGGGATTGGATCCAAGTACGTCATTAAGTGAGAAGGCTAGCATTGTATTCCAGTTACGCAGAAGTGTAATGGGAGCATCTCCAGAGGGCTCAGCTACTCTGAACCATTTAGTACACTCCAAACTGCAGCAGTGCCATGGAGCCTGCTTTAGTCACAGAGCAAGACACTCTCATTCTATGGTTGACAGCAGCACCAGCCAGACAGGAGGCGAATTTCAAGGTAAGAAGTACTGGAGCGGTTTGTAGTGCCCAGAACACACTCTGCACGCAGTGATCCAGTCTTTCCTTCTCCCAGACATTCAGCAGCAACTGAGCCAAATCCACACACACTGGGCAGGGGAGCAGCATCAAGCTCTCATTTCTTCTGAACATGTACAAGAAGCAGGGGAGCAAGCAGAGGCCAAAAAAAAAGGAGAAAATATTTAAACATACCTTAACTGTGCATGTACAAATTGCAGGATGGAGTCTAGTCTGCTTGAAAAAGCCAATCAATACTGCACTTACTGTTCCTAATACAGAAAACAAACAAGGTGGCAGGATTATCAAACAGCTAGGATAGAGTCAGGCTCCTGCAAGCAGACTGTGCAACACAACTCCCTTTTTATGGATTAAATTTATATCTTAAGGATCGAAGGCAGTGTCACTTTTCTTAGATTCGCTACCTGAAAAAAAGATTAAAATGCCAATAGAATCTAGGCTGAAGGAAAGAAAACAAATATGGAACCATTCATCAATATTATAGACTCTAAATGCCCATTGCATCTGCCCCAATAACTTCTCTTATTGAAAAGTTAAAGTATGAGTAGTTTGTTTTCCCAATACGTGATTACTGGGCAAACAGCACAAATGGAGGAGTTTGATTAATACAGGAAAAGCAAGTGCAGTGTCCAGTGAACTGGAAGAGAAAGGACTGCTTGAAAGAATGATTCTTCAGTCACGGACAGTTGTACCCATGTAACACAAGAAAATCATGTTCAGTATCCTCTTCTGCTATATCCTGCTAGTTTAAGGTTGTACACTCTTTATTTACTCCTTAGCTTCATATAAATCCTTGTGAAATTCCTTTTTTTTTTTTTTCCTATTATACAGAATGTATTTTTATGTGCCTAAGGAAAAGAAACTAGGGAAAGAGCCACTTTTAACCCAAAGGTGATATGAACTGCCTCATTCACATTAATGAAACTATTGATTCAGATTACTGAGGAGCAGATCTCTGAAGTAATAACATAGCTAGCAAGAAGGGGAAAAAAAATCTCTAAAAATAAACGTGGGAGTTGTCATGCTCCTCCAGGCTCACTGGGGCTTAGCTTTGGAGAGGAAATTCTGCAGCCATGAATCAATAACTTGTAGGAAGAGAATCAGCATCAAAATGTGGCTCTAATCCTTTTCCTCCCATTCTGTTGCCCAAAGCAGTACAGACTAAGATTATTTCTGCAGGTGGTTTCCTTCCTTATAAAACTCTATTAAACCATTTAAAATAAAAACAAATGGCCTTATTGCATAACATCAGTGCCAATTCTAATACTTAAGGAATATCCAAGCTACACAAAGCAGACTTTGACTTGAGTGTGTATCTTAAATTTGACTTCAGACAGTTCTTTGGCCTGACACCTAGGTTTTATCATCATTTAAATGAGTAATAAAGAGTTTTAATTTCTATAAAGATCCCTCTGATTAGCTTATAAGGAACACACTTTAATGTGTACACAAATAATGTATATTTGAAGAAACTTTGGTCTTGCCATAAGAGGCTGTAATATAACAGGGCATTAAAGTGCATGTAGGACTTTTATGTTAAGCTGAATTGGCAACACTCAGGTATTTTCTATTTTCCTGTTTTATAAAATAGCCATAGTGCATCTGGCTTCATGAAAAAGTGTCATGGCATCAGACAGGTCTCACAGAAAATGCTTTCTGTATTTACAAGCTTTTATGAAAGTTCTGCATATACCAAGGACCAAAATAAAACTCATCTCTTAGTAAAATGCCCTCTCTAATTAAATTTCTGCTTTCCAGTAGACAGCACAGCCATGTTTTGCTGTTTGGGGGGGGGGGGATGTGTGTCTTTGTTTGTCTCTTTTTTTGGTTGGTTAGTTGGTTGGTTGATTGGTTGGTTGGGGTGTTTTTTAATCTTTTAATTTGGGGTTTTTTAATATTTTTCTTTTTTTCTGACTGCTAGTGTAAGGGAGAGAAAAACACTTTATGTCCTTTCATTGCTGAGGCTTTGTATGTGATCAATACCTTTACAGTGAACTAAAAAATTGAGAGACTAAAATGATCCATTAAGTAACTATTTCAACTAGACAAGGGAAAGGGTTTAAAGTCATATTTTGAAAGCGAGTACCTTGGACCTCCTCCTTTTTGACTGAGATTCCTTGTAAGCCTGGTTAAGCCTTGTTAAAGAGATTCCCAGTTCCTCATTTCTGCCAGCAAAGGACTGCTTCTAGAGATTATCTCCTCCTTGCTATGAATGTAACTCGTCCAGAAGGACTAGTAAATATAACTCAAAGGACTAGTAAATATAACTTATCTTGCCAATTAAATTGAAATGAGTTTTGCTACTTGGAATGTGCACAGGTCTCTTTAGGGGAGGGGAGAAAACAAAGAAAAAGTTAATCCATTCTAATGCAAACATTTGGTAACAATAGTAAGCCTGTGGACCAAGCATCCTACATTTCCCAAGACAGACTAGGGAATTAGGAGATGGAAACAATTGCCTCAAACAAACCTGTGAAGCAGCAGGCATTACTTCTGTTCAGAAGCCCTTTATATGATTCTCCTTCCCTGGAAAAAACATCTGATTAATTTGTGGACATTACCTTAGATGTTAGTAAAGAAGAGGATTCAGATAATGTTTCGTATTTACATAGAAGTCACCAGCTCCAGGTGTTACCAAATGAACAACATGCAAAGTTTCTGACACTAATACAGATCTGCAAAGTTTAGATGGGCCAATGCACTGGAGACTGCAAGGCACTGTAGCTTCTAGTATTTTTTTGTGGACTATGAGTCCTTCTGCCTAGATTTCAGCTCAATCCTGAGAAGTCTTCTACTGTTCCAATGCAAGGACCAATACCTCATGTCTCTCTTTCCCCAACTTTTGAGTCTTCTTTCCTCATCCCCATTTTATCTACTAGTGTTTTTAACTCTCATGCAGTTCATCAGTTTTCAGTCTCTTGACTATTCAATAGCCTACTGTAAAACGGGATGACAGTATCAATCTAGAAATTTAGTTTTGCTGCAAAAAGGGCCAAGAGTCACAGAGTTTGTACACAAAGACACTTTAATGCAAATCAAAAAGTACTGTTTCATTCTGAGGTGCTCCACACATCCTCAAACACCCAACATGGAGCTTCCCAGTTTTACCATTCCATTGAGAAATTAATATTTAGTCCAAACAACAGAATTTTAAAAAGACAACTCTTTAATGCTTCTTGTTTTTATTTAATCAATACTGTATTTCAATACCAACTGTTAAATCTTTATGAGTAACAGGAGCATATTCCTCAAATTTGTTGATCACTATATAGAACAACCTCAAAACTCTTATCCAAAACCCCATGTATTCCAAAATTAGGTTTCCTCCCTCAACATGCAACATTTGAATAAAAAAGTCCTGACTTACTCAAAAAAATTCCACTGTGCAGTTATATAAACTCAGATCTCTTGACACCCCCTCTGGCTTATGAAGACACAGGTTTTATAAAGGACCTTCAAAAGAAAATGAAAAATGCATATTATTTTGCTGACATTTCCAAAGGATTCTAACAATTCCATTACCATAGCAGTACACATATATAAAGACACTGTGTCCAGTAAATCGTACTATGCAATATAGTATTTCTGAAGGACTATAATTGTTCTCTGCAAAGGCTGTGGCACGTTATGCTGTGATTATATTGGAAATTACTGTGCAGCCATTCCATTTTTTAAGCCTTCATAATTAGGAAAGTATCTCTGTTGAAATTATATTTATTAAAAAAAAATCACTTTAGATTACTAAAAAAGTGCACATTCTGTAAGTGCAGGCTCCATTTCACCATTTCTACTGCTTGTTTGTTCTTCATTTCAGTTCCAATTCCAAATTTTTCATAACATGCTGCAAGGTTTGGACTGTAGAAACAAAGGCTGTATTTGCCCTTAATCAAAACACTGTTTTAAAAGATGTTGTTTTCATATCACGAACACATTTCAAACAATCTTGAGTATTTCAAAACCTCCCTTTTCCATCCTACAGAATCAAAATTTCCATCTCTAAGTAGGGGCCTTTAAAAATAATCTGAAAACAGCATACACAATATTTCAAGACAGAAGAGTAGCTATAGAGATGACAACGTAAACATAGACATTTTAGATGTTAAAACAATCTTCTTACTTTCTATATGAGGCCTCTGAACACAAGAAGATTGTGCATTTTGCATGGTTTTCTAGCCCCATATTTGTAAATGGAAAGGTAAATTTTCAGACAGATTTCTTACTCAGCTAACGGGAAAATAAATCGTACGGTAAATGCAGCTCTGATGCTGCCTAGATTCTCTTGCTCATACCCATGGTAAGTACCAAACCTCTTGTCCTTGCTTACAAGGTTTATGTTTATACTCAATGTCATTATTGATGACTGAGATATGTTAGCTGGTTTTTAAAATAACTAACTTGGGAAGCTTGATAAAAAAAGTACAGAGCAGTGATTTCTTGTGGATACACTGTTACAGTTTACACAGGAATGTGTCATCTTTGCTCACAGTCAGTGAAAAATCTTATAACTCAACAGAAAGCATGGAATTGCATGATATTGTAGTAAGAAGTGTCACAATTTCTACAAAAATTTAAATCATTATGCACAAATGCAGCAGGAACATGTCTTCAGCAGATCTTCCATCAACATTCTCAGTTGAAATTCACAGGTAAATCCTGTATCCGTCTCTGAAGAACATCTTGCAGGAAAGGTAAGATGGAGAGAGAGCAGGTAAAGACAAAGGTGCAATACATGGCATGCAGTTTCTCTGTGCACTGTGTGCAGTTTAGAGGAGACAAAGTCTCTGTGCAGCTGCATGCAGAACAGTTTAAAGACAGAGCAGAAGTTATTCCAGCAATTAGTCTTCTTCATGCCTTACCTACCCCAAGGGTTGGTTATTGCAATCTGTGAAATGACTTTGCTGGGCAGAGGTGAAATTACTTCCAGTGTATCCAGATGAAGCACCTCAACTTGGAGCAGCAAAGGATTCTTCCTTACCTTGGCTGTTTGATGCAAAAGATAACGGTACCAGGCAGCTGGCTGCATAACAGGGAGCTGTGTTACCAATATATCTTTCCTCAGAGGGAAAGAAGAAAAAATGACTTCACATCAGACTATTACGGATACTAATACTATTGTCAAAAGCAGAAACACACAGAGATTTTACAAAATACTGTCTAGACACTGGAGCACACTGACTAAAGAAATAATTTGAGTACAAGCTTAATAAGGCAGGATAAAAAAATCTACAACCTTACAGCTAATGACACTTCGAAAATGAGTCTACTGTGTGTGATTTCACTGATGTTTGAGGAAGCTTGTTCTGTTAATGTTTTTCATACTTTCAGTCAAACAGATTGCTGAGTAATCATGTTTTCTTTATTTTAATGGATGAGGAAGGTATTATACAGAAGGTGTTTCCATATGTTGCAGTTAATAAAGGCAATCCTTAATAATAAGAGTAGGCTGTCTCTGCTCAGCTATCTGATGAAGAGCCCTCCTGTTGAGAGGAAGAAGCAGATCCTGTACCTAGAAGAGACTCCTAGGGCTGCACACTTCAGTGGCTACTGGAAAGTACTGTAAGCAGATGAATCACAGGTCTTCTCCAACTGTGTCCAAATCAGTGACATTCACTAAGGTGTTCAGGGCACTAGGAGCAAGCACTTCATGTCACGAATCTCTCCATCACCCTTTTCTTGCTGGTGAAGGACAGTGAACAAGGCCTGGATCCATCACTCCAGAAAACCATCAGCAAGTCCCATCAAGAGGTCAGGGTGCTTTCATCTCTGAAGAAGCATCTGGGTCTCTATCTCAAGAGCTCAAAATCCTACACGGAGAATACAGCTAGCTATAGGCTGAGGTCACAGATGCTCTTTCAGACTGAAACCATAAAATGCATGGGGGGAAATAATTTTGGGGGCATCACCCACAGGGTATGACCCATCACTTACATTTTTGTCTTTCTAACCCCAAAGCTGAGTGCACGTTCACAACTGGATGAAAACCTCACAATTATTACTACACCGTTAGAGCTAAGTAGTAAAGAGGGAGGGGAAAAAAAGTTTTGAATCTCATCTCAGTTTACTATGACACATTCAGTGTCTGACCACATCGTAAAAAGCCGTACAGAATCCAAGCCTACTGAAGGACAACTTGCCTCAGATAATTGACACATTACACAGCAGTGCTACGCGCTGGTTTTCTCTGGATTTCAAAGTAGGACAGAGGTTGTTCACCTGTAAGTACCTGAGTAGAAAAAAGACCTGCCTCTGTTGCCATTCCCACTTTCTGGGAGACTGACAGTTTCCTACAAGCAGTTTCAAAAGGCACATCATCTCTCCATGGTAAGTATCCACCTGTAGCCTTACATTTATGAACTTCAAAGCATTCTGCAAGACATCTTTTTATCCAGACATATCAAAATGTAGAAATTATTTTGTGGAAAGACATTTCTAATAGGAAATAGTTTATTTCTTCATGTTTTCTGGGAATGGTGTTCTGCTGGTTTTCACTATTCAGAATAGACTTCAAGAAATGCAAAAAATACCCAAAGAAATAAGTGGATGCTTGCAAATGTATAGACGATAGGACTAGCTCTTACACATGCAACTAGTCCAGCTGGATGTTCACAGCCACACATAATACTTTCCAGGATTTTAATCAAAGCTAATATGGCCTACATTTTAAAAATTGGCCACTAGTTATGGGCACTTCCTAATTCAATCAAAGTTTCAGAACTGCTAAACAACACCTTGTCCTTGTTTCAGGGTCTGGATGCTCAGCAGTTCAGAAAATCAAACCCAAAGTAACTCAAACCAATACTGAAAAATATCAACAAAGTTTGCAGTTGTTTTTGAAAATGCAACCCCTCAAGGCTAAATCCCACTTTAAAGACACTGCAATTGTTTTGAAAGCTGCATATTTTTGTATTGAGCCACTAGGAGGCATAGACAAATGTGGTGGGTGGACTCTGCATCCATACTCCTTCAGTGTGGTCAGTGCAAACAGTTCCTCCCTCATCAGCTAACACTGATGATTGGGAATAGAGGGAATTCGGGATAGGCCTGCACAGTGAACCAGAAGTAGCCCTTGCAGAGGTGAGGGAAAACAAGGGCTGCTGTTGGATCCCGCCCAGAACGCACAACCCAGCCACAATATGTCCATATAGTGTTTCTGTCTCAAAGATGTGTGAAGTACTGTTGTATCTGCATTCACAATTAAACATAATTTTGACATTATTATGGTGCTGATGCTGTTATATCTTCAGTGCATGATGGTTCTTGGCTCTGTTCGTGCCTGCCTATTGTTCATGAGAGACTTTGTCTTTGCAATGATTGAAGAACAAGGTGTTCTGGAAGCTCTTTTCAGCTGTGATCTGGTGAACTTCTTACGGATTTTTCTGTAAGGAGGGAAGGAGAAAAGGAGGGAAAGAAGAGAGAGACAACAGAAGAGGTAAATCTCAGTCTTTAACAGAAGACTGCTCATGAGCCAATAACAAACATAACAAATACTCTTACCAGAGCAGGAAGGTTAGTTCATTGGAAAACACTTGCAGACAACAAGAGTGAGCCCTGTCCATCAACTGATGATTCACAGTTGTCTGATAATGACTCAGTGAAAAGTGGGTTGGTGTTAGATAATATTTGGACATTAGTATTTAATTACATGAAATCTTGGGCCAGAATGCTCAAATGGTGAATCCTCACATGTGTTATTAATGTGGGAATGAAGAAACACAGAAGAAGGAACCTTGTTAGCACCCAAGTGAATGTGGTACCTCTGAAAAAGTGGTGGAGTGGGAGCAATTATTGTTATTTGGACTGTATCACTTCTGCAGATAACACATAAACCGGATCTCTGGGCTTTCTAACTAGTGCCATTTAAGTGCAGTAAATTAACTTTCATTTTAGACTTTCAGATGAAAAATCAAACATATTAACTACAGGTGGCCATGTTGTTTGTATTGTAATCTTATACATTCAAGAAGCATAAAGTCTTGTTATGTCTCTCTAGAGAGACTACTCTGTTTCTCTACCATTATAAATCAATAACCACAATGCTGAGTGTATCCAGGGTAGAGTATCAGAAAACACAGAAATGGCACACACAAAGTATGCTAACAACTATCTTCATTGGCAGAGCCCTGAATATTAGATGCTACTGGAAAACTACCTATTTTCTGAATACACTCAAGTCAAGAAACCCAGCTTTCATTTAGGTAGTTTTATAAATTACAGGGATTTTGAGCTTCTGGAAATGAAGTAAAGCAAACTGGAGCCTCTAACACTAAATTAAATGACTTAAAGCAAACTGGAGCCTCTAACACTAAATGAGACCAGGTTTTCTAATTCAAGCTTTCCAACTTGAGAGTGTGACCTACAAACTACAGGGTGATGAGGTGCCCACCTGCACCAAGGTTCTGAGATGGCAACACAAGAAGGGTTTTTCCCTTTCATCTTAATGGGCTGTTACCTCTCAAACTGAAAAATAGCAGTGACATTGAAAATACAGGATCAGCTCTAAAAAAATTACATTGAATTCTAAAATAACAATTCGCATATTAAATTCAAACACATATTTAGTTACAAGTTGAGTGTTACTCAGGGATATAAGCTTCCAGTCAAGTAACTGGGCCACAGAAGAGAATATAAAGAAAAAAAAAGGCACAAAGCAGGAGAATATACTCTGGTAATAGAGGTTAAAGGAAGCCTGAAAAATACATCTGCTTTGGTTAATATATTTTAAAGGTTCAAAGATGTATTCCTTTTAAATACCTGAAGGAAGGATGTCTTCATGGCTTGGAATAACAAATTACAATTTAGCATCATTCAGCAATAAGCACAACAGAAGAAAAGAAAAGAAATCACTAGAAAGTTAAGTTTAGGCTTTTCACACAACCCCACGAAGAAAAAGCCTTATTATTTAAGTACTTACTTTACATGGGCATCTTAAACTAGGCCTTAGAAGATATTAAGCTTACCGACAAGATATCACATACCTTCTAGAACAGTAAGATCATAGAAACGTAACCTGAGACTGGTAGAAATGTGTATTTCTAAAATAATGAGACAACTGGGTTTTAGAAATTCATATGAATAGACAATAGTTATTATCCATACTGATTATAAATAGGGATGATTTCAGCAAAAGCTTACAGAACTGGATCCCTTTTGATACATTTGTTTGGAAAACTTCATATTTATTTACAGAACAAATGTGGCTATTAATCATTTGAGAAGCCCATGGTTTACAAAAATATCTGATAATTGTTTGCTCTTCTGAATTTTTAATAAGGCAACTTCATAAACTGCCAAGAAGTTCCTACTTATGAAAGCAATTTGCAGCAGATACGAAATGTAAGGACACTAAAGTATTTGAGATTATAATTTGTGATTATTTTGTAAGGATAGTACAGTAAAATAAAACATGTGTCATTCTCATTAAATACTGGTTCAAAACCAGCATGGAGAAAGGCAGAATAAGAAAGTCATCACATCATTACATCAAGCACACCACAAACAGAGTCAACTCCTCACTAAGTATAAATGAAAGTACCTCTATGTAGACTTTCAGAAGAACTAATCTGGTATGCACTCTGCAAAGACAATCCAGCACTTTTATTTAAACAGGATTGTGAAAATGCTTCCAGGAATAAGCTGTCTGGGATACAGTCTTTCAGAAATAAAATTGGATGAATGGAAATTTCCACTGACTTCATTAAATGTTATAGTTAAACAACCATTTTGCTAAAAGCCAAAACTGTTCTTTTTACTGCAAAAAAAAAAAAAAATGAAGATGGAGACAATGGACTCTTTACACTGTAAATTTAGCATCTAAATACAGTAAAGATTTTCGAGATGCACTCATCAGGTTTTATAATTTTTCAGAGTTTTTTTAACACTTAAACATGCAGGTTGTAATAGTAGTGATGAAAGGCAGGAAATTCAAAGATAAAGTTGTTGTCAGCCTTTCACTCAGAGCACTTCTCCCTCCTGCAAGGACACACTGAACTAAAGGCAGAGTCACCTTTAATGTTCAATTTCCTGTCCCTTTTTCACTCAATACCAGCCATATGTTTTCATTACATAAAGCTTTTATTTGGTGATGGCAAGTAAATTGCTTTAATATCAGTATCGTGGGTAACATCCTTTGCAGTTGTTATGAAAGAGTAATTGCCATTTCCCCTGCCTTTTTTTCTTTTGACTTTGGTACCAGTGTTTGAAGCATGATGCACTACAGACTTGAAATGCAAATCTGAAAGTATTTTAAAGCCTCTGCATTGTACTTCGAGCCCTCCCGAGACCAAAGGTCTGAGAATGAAATAAACTCTTAAAAGGTGATCAATATATAAAGCCACTGTGCTCATTTTTATGTCAAATGTGATGTACTGCTGCTAATGCAGGAATAAGAAGCATTCTTTATGTCTGTATGATACTTCAATTAGTAACTGCAGAGAAAGGTATGCAAGACCCTTGGCACCTCCTTAGGAAAATATGGAAATGTACCTAAGTCTTAATAAAGGTCTTGATGAAGACCTATCGTCTCTTTGCAAGTTTCATACACAGACTGAAACCTACTGGGTAGAAGTAATAGGCTGTATAGAGCATTTATGCCATGCTTAAATTTAATCAGGTGAATCATTTCAACTAATCAACCCTTTCTCAGGATCCAAGTGCATTCCATGTAACTAACCATCTGGTGAAGTTAAATACAATCCTATATAATCTATTATGCCCAGATTTCTCAGGAATAGGATAGCTGGTAACAAAATTTCACATTTGTAAAAGCTTACACAAAGTTCCCTTCTCTAATTATGCCCCACACTAAAACCATATCAAGTTTTAAACCTAAATAGAATAAAGAGAGGTGACCTCCAATTGATGTTAGTCAAGGACATGTTTTTCAAGCCTTTTGTAGTAGGAGATAAAGGTATTACTTGCTTTTGCTTTGTTGATATCAATCATATCGAACACTATATACAAAGCATCTGTCTTGCCTCCTCTGCATTAGACTCACAGTTGTGATGACTAGACCAACTTTGGTATTATCAGCTATACCAACAGTGCTTAAGAAGTAATATAATAGATACAATTTCTGGCAGAAGGTTTTACTGTGAGAGACATGAATTGCATGTAAAGGCTCACTGACATTTTAGCAGGTGACAAACCTTGTTTTGAAAGAAACAAACATTTTCCTATGAAGAGGAATTGTCCCCAACACATATGCACTTTTGCGATGTCTTTAACTCTTCTTAAATACCAACATCCAGAATAGCTTTTGATTCTCTGTTTCCACTAAAAATACATTAATGACCTAACATAAACCTGGACATAGTATTATTTTTCACACTCTACTTAAATTAGTTTGATATTTTTCCTGAGTCTTTCCTAGGCTGATGCTGTTTGAGCAACATCCTTCCATATAAGAACTAGTGCTGTGGAAATGTATTGTTACCTAATTGTTGCTGGTAGCACAAGGAAAATGCACAGGTCGGCAGCAGGAGTAAGAAAACCAATTCCCTGGACAACTGTAGTTGAAATTCCACCTAATCTCTCAATCGGGGTAAAGTATTCTGCTATGACTTGCCAACTGTAAACAGCAACTTAAATGTGCTGGATGCATGAAATACTGCCAATGCTGGAAGGCGAAATTTTGTGTTCTGGTACAAATTTTACATGAAACTTGCAATCAGTCTAACACCATTGAGCTGTTCAGAGAGAAAAACTAAACTAAAAAAAAAAAAAGAAAAAAGGAGAAGTTGCTGCTGCTCCAAGGCAATGTAAATTTTGTGCAATGTAAATTTTCAGTACAAGCTCAAGGCCAGTAGGCAAAAACAACTATTTAAAAAATAACCATCATTCCTCAGAGGTTTTAGGCGAAATTATTTCTCATTTCTCTCAGGGTTTCTTGTATCCAGAGGTACATTATAACTATTCAGTGGATTAAATTACAGGAGGGGACACTATCTTAGGAAGCTGATAGGCTTTTTATTAATTTCCACAGACTTTTAAAAAGAAGTGAAAGGCCCAAATGTGTCCAATGCTGTCTGCTCAAAGAGAATTTAACAGGGATAAAGCTGTAGGCGCAGATCCTTAGAAGCCTGACAGGTTACAAAGACTGACTCACAGCACTTCCTACATTTCTACCTGTGTGGAAATTAGAAGCATTTTAATTAACTATTTGGCTAGCTGATTTAGACTTTTTTTTTCCTCAGCACTTTCAGGGTAAAGCTTTCCCATATTCCATTAAAATTTTACCTAGCCCCAAAATGACAGAAACCAGGAAAAAATATATTTGGAAGGCAGAAGTGGATTGACATTAACACATCTTTTAAAAATAAGGTCCTCGGGAAATGTTAATTCATAAAAACAAATTCAAAGTTTTAATCAACATGGGGCTACCAGAAAGTTGTTGCCATGAGCCATGTAGTTGCATTATAAAACTCATACAGATGGCAGATAGAGTGATACAACCTTTATAAGATTAAAGAGGTGCTGCTGTAGACATGCCAACATCATCTAAATGTTTTAAGAGTTTATCTTATTTTTCTCCTGCTAGCAAGGAATTTTTTTCCTTTTTTGGTGTTTATCTTCAAATTTGTTTTCAGTATTTATGGAGCAAGACTGTTCTCTATGAACAATAATTTTTAGACACACCAGTTACAAATCATGGTGTCAGGTCTTCCTAAGCAGTTTAATATAGATTTTTTTCAAGTATCACACCACCTTGAGGGTTTCTCTGATGTTTTGTGTTTCAGAGCAACAGATTATAGCTACTATGTATATACAGAAAGCCATTAATAATGAGGCTTAAGCATTTTCTTTATTGAAGGAAAAATTCAGGTCAAATGTTTAAAGCACAGAGTTCTCTGACTGTGTCATGCCTGGCCTATTGTATGACACAAGCCACCTCTCTGTCTCTTTCAACCTACTGCTGATTTAAAATCTACTCAGATCAAAATCTCCTCAGAGCAGAAGCCATCTCTTTGTGTGCATTTTTAGAGTACCTGGAACAACAGGAACCTTATCCACTATAGAAATGATTTCTATCCAGTTTTACTCCAAACAACTGTCATGGCTTTTGGAATAATCACCTCATTCGATAGATTTTTACATGCTTCCATCTCCCCTGAAAAGAGGACATTTCATCAGTAGTTTAAAGTGCTTTAGGATGCTAGAAGGGAAGTACTGAAGAAAAATCTTATTCTTAGCATCATTATTCATTTTTTAGTTGAATGCTGGAATCAAGGAAAACTTCTAACTCCTAAGAAACATTATAAAGAGATGCTGTCACACACCAGTCATCACATGAAGACTAAATCTAAATCTTAACCATCAGCAAAATTATCCTCCCAGTTCATCTGTGAGCTCAGTACTTTCCACCAAGAGACTAAGGTTACCTACTGCTGAGACACCAGTTTCAGTTCAGGACTGACTTATCAGAAAAGCCAGAAGCATGGAGGCCATACCAGATAATTTGTGGTAGGAACAGCTAAAAAAAAGAAACCTTTGATCTATCTGGTAAATGATGGACACCACAGAGCTCAGCATGGACTTGCCTTTGTGTGTTGGGTGGAGCTTTGTGAGCTCAGCAGGGACAGTACCTCTCATCACTCACCACGTAGCAGCGGTGATGGCAGAGCCATGCACAGAGCCATATGCCTCAGACAGTCCTTCCCTCGAGGAAGGGAGGAAAACCTGTCTTTGGATTCATGGCATTTCATCACAGTGTCCAACTTTGTAGAGTGGAGTAGAACCACCAAGTCCAAGCAAAGGTAGCTCAACAGAATGGGTAAAAAAGTAAATTATTCACACTCCTTAAAACCAAACAATGGCTCAGGCTTCAACAGACTTGTAACCTGAGCTACAGGACAGCTGCTCTGCACCTTATCTGAAATTCATTAGCCTCTCCTTAGTTACCTTACACTGCAAAGGCTGCAAGGCAGGAAGTGTGCTCTATTCAATAGAGTTGCTTAACCTCTCTTCCCTGTGAACAAACACACAAGATCACTGAAGAATTGTCAATACACAGGCAGTCTGGGATCCAAGGATCCAGAAAACCTTCTACAGCTCACAGGTACAAATCCCAGCAGATCTCAAAGCAACTCCTTTATTCTTCCTAACTACATCAGCAGGGTGTGGATGAATTCCTACACTACATAACTTTATACTCTACCAATAGGAATTTTAAAAACCATCTATTTATTCTGCAGAAGGATGGCCATTCTGTATATTGATTAAATATCACCTGCTATGAGATGAAAAAATTACCCACATGGTAGCATATAATTTTTCCTGAGACAGGTAAGAAATTGGAGAGAAGATTCATCAGAGCTGGCTATGCAGGGTGGAATGCAATGTTGCTTTCAACTACTCCCCAGATACCTTGCATATTAATTCACAATTTCAGCCTTATCCCAGACTCTAAGATGACAAAAAACATTCAGAACATACCTTCTGTTTCTGGTTTGGGCTACAAGCATTTAGTGACATTTCCCTGGCAACATTAAACACTGGACTGAAAATTTTCAAAAATACTGTGTTACTAAATAGGCTTATTTAAGTCCAAGATAAGAGAAAGCTTTCTATAATATGCTCCATAGGTGAAAAAAGAGATACTTTACATTTGCATTTTTGTTAGTATTTTTCTTTCTATTTTTCCTTACCTTTTTGATTACTTCAGGGTAGGTTTCATCTGAGGTTTTTGGCCTGAACACTGTATTTACAGCATTACAGCTTATAATATTATCTAAGGCTAATAAAGATTAACATTATGCTTTCTTTTTATCAATTATGCATTTACTTTTCCTGGAATAACATATGTACCAATAGAGTATATTTGGAGGAGCTTCTTGGCATCCTGGTTACTTGCTCTTAAGCAAGAGCCGAAAAATAAAAATTATTCAGTCTTACCAGAACCAGTTGGAGAGCTAAAGTTCCCTCACAAGACCATCCCCTGGGGCTCTGCTCCACACCATCAACCTCTTGCATAATCAGCACTTCTCTGTGCACAGAATCTCCAACACAGGATACCCACTGGAAATTTATACTGTGGCATTGGTAGAGGAAAGCTTTGCCACAGAACAATTTGATGTTAATTTCTACGGTCATTTTCATGTCAAAGACTGGATTTTTTTTTTTTTTTTTTTTTTTTTTTTTTTTTTTTAAATATTCATGTTACTGAAGGTCTATTTGAGTTCATTTTCTGGCACTCATCCTGTTCTGCACCGTTATGGTCAGCACTTTTCATGTCAGTATCTCACACTGCCTGCTGGACTGCTTAATTAAAAACTGCACAGCATCCTAAAGAGTAGGTATGCACCAATATTATTCAAGCTAAATGACAAAAAGGTGGAGCAACCCAGAGGTTAAATTACTTGCCTGGTGTCTCACATCAAGCAATAGAGGAATTTTTAAGCCTGGATCTGTGCTTTCTCCACTAGAATAACACTTCTATTGTATTTTGTCAGGTATCAGTTTTAGCTTCTATCCATAGCATAAGTTATGAAAACAGCCAGTCAGGTCTCCTTAGATGTTTGACAAGAGCAGTTAGCTGTCTTCGTGATTGATTTTCACAGTCACAGTCATTATGTTCTCTTTGGTATTTTATATTTAAAATGCCCATGTAGTTACTTATGCAAACTTTTTCACAAAAAGAGACCAATTGATACTTGTTTTTCCACAGCCTTACTTACATTTATGCCAGAGGGTCATGAGTTTAAAAAAAAAACAAAAACCACCAAACAAACTATCAGGGAAAATGTTAAGAATAAATGATTGAATACATACACTGAAATATGGACTAGCTCAGAATTAAATCCTTTATCTGTATTTTGAAATGAAGACTCCAATGGAGACAATTTATAAACTAAATTTAGTGGGCAGTTCTGTGTGAATTTTAAGACTGTGAGGACCACTGACACAGTATTTTTTAACATATTCACCATAGTACAGTTTTATCATCTTTTCTGCTATTTAACTTTACCAACCATGTGTTCACCACAGGACTCACCTAATTTCTCTGTCTCTATGCACATTATTGGTGTATATTTCTCTGCCTTTCAGTGAAGTAACTCTTAACCTTGTGTCCAGCTTCTACTAGTATTGCTCATATAGCACAGAAATTGTAAAGAGCAAAAAATATCCATGAAGACTGATATTGTGCAGTCTTTGAGGATTACAGTCCTCAATAGCTAAGATTTAATATGATTATAAACCTCTGTGGTTACAGGCATAGAAATGGTGAGAACAGACTGATTTTAGCCCTAAACTAGTGTTACTCTAGCCTCACTATAGGCAACAAATGTAGACTTAATCTTGGCTTTATAATTTCTTTGATACTTAAAGATGTAGATGGCTACATTGGTCTGACGAGTTCACATTTTTTATTGTTATTTTGTATGTTTCCCAAGGCTTTGAAAGAGAAATTGGCTTCCCATACAAAGATGATTCTTTATAGAAAAATTTCTTCTTGTTCAAAACCAAATTGGTTTTAACTCCCACAATAGAAGACGGTCAAATATTACAAGATGACACATTCCCGTGGGGATGTGGATTTAGGGAAAAGCTAAGCAGCAAGCTAACAAAAAGCTAAGCCCTAAGACTTTCAGTTAAAACATCCAGTAAAGAGGATTGGGTTCAGCTACATCAAATCCTTTGTGCAAACACAAAAGACAGTTTCTGGAGGAAAACCTTTCAAAATGGCCAACCATACCACAGGAAACTCAAAATTTGTCAAGAATAGGAAAAAAAAAAAAAAGCAGGTTAAAAAAATTGCATGGCATCCCAATTTAACATCTAATTTATAAGATGTATTACGGACTATGTGATGTACTCAAGCTGATGGACGTTGCTCAGTGGGAGTCAGTAATGGATTTAAGAGCTTTGCTGAATTGGGTCTGGAAGGTCTAACAAAGGTTTATGGAAAAGTCAAGTGCTTATACAGGAGCTTCTCCGCCAACATCTGTGTTTCAGGCAATTTTTAATGCACTTATTATCACCCTGTATTTCATTTGGGTTCTTTTCCCTCACAAGTTTCCCAAGACAATAAAATTTGGCTCATTTCAGAAACTATATTTCCCTTCCCAAATATAAAATTTTCTGGCAGTTACCATCTGAATGTGAAAGGACTTTTGTCAAGGGCAGTGGAGAAGATTGCAAGTGCTTGAGTAACACCTCTAAATGTGCCATTGCTTTTTTGCTGAGTCATGTGAATTAACCACATTCAAGCTGCTACTTCACATGCAATTGCAAAGTATACTTTGGTATCTAAGCCACCCTAGAGAGGCAGCATATTTGAATTTCTGCTCACAACAGGGTAGCATCAGACAAGATCGTTTTACAAGAGCCAACAGTGTGACTTTTCAGGCAGAAGTAACTAGGTCATTTACAACCATCTGTTCCCAGCCTCAGCCTCCCTGTAGTCATCATCGAAGCTGTGCGCTAATTAATTTTCACCTGCTAATCAGCAGAGACAGCTCTGAAACTAACAAATCATCCCGTTTTAGTCAACAGTTTCTGGACTACTGTGGGTGGCATTTCAGTGAGACTTTGTTACCAGTAAAAATAAAGAGTTTTCTCTGAAAGATCCCCTATAAGGCTTCTGATCTGCTCTGTGTACAGCAGCACTGTGAAAGAGTGAAGAACACTCGGTGTGATTCTTCAGGCAAAGAACTAAAAGTACACTGGTAATTGCCTTCAGATCTTCAAAGTATTGAGGCACCTTCTTAATTTTGATATGAGGAGTTAGGTATGTAAATGTTTGGATTTACAGACTTAAAAAACCTGTTTGAGGTCTCCTGGGAAGTCTGTGAGGGAGCAGGAAATGGAATCATGTTTTCCCAAGTCATAGGCAAGCACTTCAACCATGGCAAAATCCTTCCTCTACCTTGTAGTTTTAAATATGACAAGTAGCTTACTACAATGTAACTGAAACTCCATTTTAAACTGTGAGAGGATTAACACCTAGCTCCAAAACAGAATGATTGTATTTTATTTATTCTGAAGACAGATAAAGCAAAACTCATAACAGTATATGCTCTTCAAACCTACCAGTTCCATCTAATGGCATATCTTATAATGAGCTCTGAGATTTTTTTTTTTTTACATACATGTTTTCCCTGTAAATAGCTATGATTCCTTAAGTTAAAAAAATATTCACATTCTTCAAATGAGTTGATTTTAGTTCCATGGAATGATCCTGCTTTTAAAAACAAACATTTTCATTATCACAATAGTGTTACTTTGATTTAGTAGGTACTATAAAAGGCCCAAGAGGAAAAAGTCATGTAGGTAAATATTGAAAGAAAATGTGTGCAATACCCATGAAAACTGCTCAGTGAGAAATGGCAAGAAATTATGATCTAGTGTCTACCCTGCCACTTGCGATTCTGTATCACAGTACCTCAGCTAGGGCTCAGAAAAGTATGATTTATAAGTTGTGAACAGTGCGCAGCATTCATGAATAGTTCACACTAAATAAGGTCAAAATAACAGTTCCCAGAAACTATTATTCTCTCTCATGAGTATATAACTTTGAACAGGAGCTAGCCAAGTATGACATCTCCTGAATGGCAGCAAGGACAGTTCCTCTCCAAATTCCCCATACGCAGTATTGTCACAGTGACTGGAGTAGGTTGTCAGGTTCACCTGTGCTCAGCTGTGGCCAATCAATAAGACATTTGCAATCCTATCAGCAGGAATTAGACAAAATTCTAAAGGATATGTTCTGTAATCCCTGCTTTTCAAGATGTATGACAACTATGTAACACAAGAGAAGTAAAGGAACCAGGAAATTAAATCCTTGGAGGCTGATTTTTTTTTTGGTTGGTTGGTTGGTTTTGGTTTTTTTTTGTTAGAGAGCTGGTGCATCACATTCTCAGGCTTGTGGCTGATGCTCCAAGAGTGCAGTCAGGCATCTTCTTGCAGGCAGTCACAGGACTGGGGTCTAATGGCTACAGTGCCATGCAGGTAAGAAACAAAAATGCACTTTGCCCTGGATCCAAGTACGGTGTAGTTAAAAACCAGAATCCCAATTCAAATCAAAGTGCCTCATCTTTATGAAAAGCAGAGGTCAGCCCTGTGTGTATATTAAAAATACTTTTTTTGATGCACAATTTTTTTGCACATCTGAGGACAACTGGAAAAGAAAGAGTAAACGTACCCATGGACATTTCTGTGATAGAAATTGCACATGTGAAGAGGAAGAAGGAGAAGAGTAGTTAGCACTGGAACTCTGACTTGGATATAGACCTGCACTCCTGCACTGTGTATCAGACCCCAGGCACTGAAGACTTATTCCTCCAGTTTTCCATTTTCTCCAAGTAATGTGCTACAAGTGGTAACTCAAACACTCTGCATGACCTTGTCTAAGCATTGATTAAAACACATGCGGGAGGGAGAAGGGGAAGATCATTGATCATTCACAACTCTTAATTTTGCCTTGGGTTCACTGAAGTTGTTTTCAGTTTGCTTTTAAAGGTACAGGTTAGGGTCTACACTGATAAAGCTACACTGCAGAGAGTGATGGCAGTATGAGCAGGAGCATGGAGGGCTGTGAGCACTAGCATGGCTGTCCCCCACTTCTGTAAGAGAACCAGACCACTGACAGCACGACAAGACAACATTTTGCAGAAGCTGGTCATCAGCCTCACATTCTCTTCTTTCTGAACATGCAACTTCGGTTTTTAAGCTTCTTTGTGCTATGAGACATGCATAAATAAAAATGAGTGGTATCAGGTAATTATCACAGCTATTGTGATATCCTTATGTAGTATCTCAACAAATCAAGGGAAGCTTTTCCTTTTGGAGACAGAACATGAAGTGAGGAATATGAAAATTGCCTATATAATGCTGCCACAGGGATGCCTCTCAAATCATTTTATCAGCAAGAAAGAAAGCCATGTCTGCTGGTAACAGCTAAAGATCATGTTCTAATTTTAGCAGTTGCAGTTAACTCATTCCCAATGGAGTTGCACTTACCGTGAGAAGATTTCTAACTGCTTCAGCACTGAAAGGAAACAAGCATCGAGTCATTCAACTGCAGATCTATATGCAAATATGCTTTTTGGCCCATGAAGGGAAAGCATATAGAATCTGCTGCTGTAATGCATTCAGCCAAACATTTCCACACATTTCTTATAATGCAAATGCTGAAAAAAAAAAATAGTTCATTTACCAACCAGTGTTTCAGCTGTCCCTACACAAGTATGATCATTAGCATGCACATGCGCTCTGTTACGCATATAGGGACTGTATGCACACTGCATGCCTAGAATTGGTAGGAAAAGTTTTAATCAATAGATACATTCACCTTGACAGCCAACAGTTCAACAGTTATATTATTAATTTTACTCACAGATTATGGTTATGTCTTATATAATGCAAACGATATTAAGCCAATATATTACATTTTTATTAAACTTCTGAAGACCATAATATTAACTGTTCATTTTTTTTTTCAATTATTATTTAGCTCCCAGAACAGTGATTCTGTATAAAGAATTTAACTCCACAGAATATGGTAATTTCCTACATTAACCTCTAGCCAGGCCTACAATAGAATCCACATCACAGCTAGTCACCCATTTAGTAGAATGTCCTGAATAAAATTCTTTTATAGTTATGAGACTTTTGGTTAATCCTAAAGCATGCACTTAGTGCTAGGACAATCCTAGCAACTAATGTTTAAGTATACTAAAATGAAATAAGGAGATTCTCTTGGTGAGCAGTGATAAACATGAGGCTCTTTAAAGACCGATTTTTCAATTAATTTTGTAAACAGATTTATACTTTAGATTAAGATCTTGAGCAAGTTATTTCACAGTACGAAATGAGAATTCCTTTTTCATTCAAAAATAGTACAAACAAAGAAAAAACACAAAAATGTTACATCCAGCAAAGATCAACATAAAATTATGATGTAATGTCAAAAGGTAAGAGTTCTAGAACTGCCACCTTAGTTTTCTGCCTAGATTAATTCCTGCTGTGAGCCTGTGACTGAACGGAGGCATGGAAATCCCACGTGAGCTGGATGCACAAAGGCATCAGGAAGGTTTTTGAATGGAGAGTGCAGCTTGTCACCAGAGATGAAATAGGAAAACTGTGGACCTCTATATTTATTGGCAAAATTCACTGAGCATGCTGATGGGTATTCAGGAAGGGGATCAGCACATACATATAGAAAAATTCATAAGGATGATTCCTTCATGCCACTAACACGTAGGCAGATGGAAAAACTCTGTCTATTCCCCAGACTAGCTCTGGACTGTAATAGCTGGGGCTAGGCACTGTGGTAATGTGCACAGTGCCCGGCTTTGCAGAGGCAACTGGGCTGAGAAAGAGGGAAATACAAATGAGAATTATGCTGCCATTTTTCCCCAGATGTGCAGATACTGACAAATAACTGCATTCGAACAGCTAAAACTTTAAAAAAAAAAAAAAAGCTGAAATGCATGAGGATGCACATTACAACTTATATAAAATACATTCCTGTTCTACTCTGAAGGCCAGATTAGCACCTAAAAATATGTTGAACTTCAGATGTAAACTCCACTCTTTTTATTTCAATGATACATATGCTCATACTAAATTTTAAGTATACCTGCAAGCACTGTTGAACTATGGCCTGAGTGCAGAGTGAAGGGCATTGCCTTAAAATTGTAGGGTAATTCCAAGGGTTACCTTGGAAAGTTTACAAGATATATAATTTCCATAATTATTTTCACTGCTTTGAATATTTAGCTCCCTGCTCATCCCATTGCTACAAATATCTTGAATCTGTGAGCAATTAGATATATAAGAGTTAACTTTACAGGAACAAGATTGCTGCTTAAATTCAGAGAGGAAAAGGATGATAATTTCTTTAAAAATATCATCTAAAATGGATCTTTAGTCATAAATACATGTGTTTATCTAATCTATTGATGAATAATAATGTTTAGAATGGTCGTGTGCATCTTTGGTTTGATTAACTTGAAACAGACTGGTATCTCATTTAGTTTAGGAGTAATAATATTATTCTCTTTTTCCTCAGATAATATCAACAGTCTGTTGCAAACTAAAATTATTTTCCCTTTTGCAGGCTTCAATTATACTAAAAAATATTTTTTCCTCTTGCTATAATTAGCACTGTCTCTCTTATATGTATTTTTAATTAACAAATTCACATGATAAAACAGACTGGGCACAAAACAAGTGTCCTAAAGAATGAGTTGTTACCTCAAATGGGATGATTATGTCTGAGCTGAGTGTTCAGAACATGTTCAGAACCTAATGGCTGCAACCTGGCAACAGATTTTTATTTTTTACTTTTTTTTCTTTCTATGTCAGGACTGGGTAAATTGTGTGTTGCTTTTTCAAACATCTCCTTCTAGATATCTCTTCCCGTTGCAATTATATTGCATTCAACCCATCATGGAGGTGCTGAGCTAAGTGATCTATTAGAGGATAGGTTGGCTGTCAGGGACTAGTGTATTCCTCCACCTTCCTCCAAAGAGCAGAGCATTCAATTGTCATCTTGGACATTAGTACATTCCTAGCAGTTGAACCAGGCAGTGCTTTCCACTTGGAGCTTTAAAGGCTGGAGACAATTGTGAGCCCGGACAAGAACAAGCTTCATCATCTCTTTTAAATAATCTTGGAGTAAAGGCGAAAGGAACCAAAGGAAAAACTTAGAAAGAAGAAAATACACCTGAGGTAGGGAAGGAATCAAGGGGGACAGGATGTGGACAGGAAAAGAAAAAAAAAAAAAGGAAAAGCCCTGTGAGAAAGAAGGAACAATTCTCATGTGAAACTGAGTTCCAAAGGATAAGAAGTTGCTGTCTCCCAATAGTTATAGCATTGAAGATTTATGTGAGAGAGGCACTAACACTTCTTGGTGTGTTGTTTTCACAGCAGAAAGGTGGCATCATATGTACTGGCATCAAACTATGAGGTCAGCTCCTGTCAGACCAGAAACAGCTGTAGTGGGAGGGCTCAACCCATGCCAGTCCCTGAGCATTCCCTGCTGTGCTGCTCCAGAACCTGCCAGAGTGATGCAGCAGCACAAGTTCAAGAACCTCCTTGTTTGAGGAGTATCAGTGAGGTTTAACTGTCCTATGTTCCCCATACCAGGAGATTTCAAATGTTACTCTTTAAGCTTTTCATTATTTGGAGAAGATGCAGAGCCCTGAGGACTAAGTCCCTTGTTTACACGGTGCTAGTTCTGCCTTGCTCCCTGGCCTGGATATGGTATCTGTAGCCAGGGAGGGGGATTTCCTGGGATGAGAACAAGCAGAGCTATCATGGTTGAGTGATTTGCAAAGGTGGGCCTCATCTCACCATACCTTGACCACCTTGAATTTAAACATCTAGTCTAGGTAAGTTGTTTGGGTTGCCTCCAAGATCACTGGGGAGTCGCCGTCAGTGTAAGACTCATCTCACCCTTTCACAGGCACTTCTCTACAATAATTGGGAAAAAATTAAATTGAAAATTCTAAAACTTGAAAAGGTTACCAGTGTCAGGATATAATCATTAGGGATTAGTCTGATACTACTAAGATCTTTGCATCAAACAACTCTCAAAGTAGTGAATGCCATCAATCTGGGCTGGATTTAGAAGCCTAAGAGTTCATCAGCCTCCTACCACTCTCTCTGAATTGTTGCGTTCCTCATACTAAAGCAAAATGAAGTGACATATTTAACTGATCTTGAAATAACCATCAAATTGTCATGTGCTGGTATGTTAACTTTCCTAGATGAATCTATCATTAATGGGACTAAATGTGTATGTTTTCCTTTGCTAGCTCCATATCTGCGTATGTTCTTTTTCTTCCCTCTTTTATTATTTACATTTTTCTTCAACTATCAGCTTTTCCAGGCTTATGAAATAATCACAAAAGTGGGAAGCAGTCTGATGTTACTCACTGCAATAATCCCCTTGCAAGATATTAAAGGTTTTTAAATAACAGGCCCAGCAAGCACAGCTTACAAAAACAGACTATAACTTCTTATCTTAGTCTGAATTAAATCAGGGAATGGCCAGATCTTAACAGAGAAAGAAAAATAAAGAGGAACCTCCAGAAAACTAGTGATTCTTCTGTGATATCAAGCTCTACCAGGAAAAGCAAAAGCTCATTAAATTTTACCAATTAATCTGTAAATGAAAAGCTGAAGAAGATTATCATCTTAGTTGTTTTTAAAGGAAATCAATTTCTAGTCTGGAAAAGATGCTATTGGCTGTATATTTCTCCGCTGTGTGCTATTTTTCAAGTTCTGAAAATTTTAGAGTATAACCTACACTGTAGATGTATTTATATTTTATTGAACAATCCGTAGTGTCTTAATGATAATTAAAAGGTTCTAATCTTTGCCACAGAGAAGTAGCTCTAAGTCTTATTAACGAAATACTGATAATATTAGTAAATAGAAGATGCTAAGTTTGGCATAAGCTTTGACATAACACTGCTCTTTGCTGTAACACAACCTCAAATAATAATGTCCAAAACTGTTATTCAAATAGTGGATCAGTAACACATATGCTGTGAAGCCTCATTCCCTGCTAAGATTTCATTTTTCTTACCTGGTCTCTTCTGTAGCTATAAAGAAACCATCTTCTGAAGCATCAAGCCAATTTTGCCTCTGTCTCTTGATCACTGGAATGGTACTTGTCTTAATGGCACTTGCACTGGTTTGCAAGGCCTTACCATTGGTCATATGGATATGGGGAGCAGCATGCTGAAATCATAATAAAAGGGAAAGGTATTTGCTTGAGAATAGGCATCATTCTATAAACTAATTCTGCAGTAAAGGGCAGCCTACACACATCTCAAAAACAACCTCATCTTCCCCAACCAGTACCTTAGGGTCAGATAACAAACAACAAACATCAGTGTATTTTATCCACAGGTTTTAAAGGTCTTTATAAAGTAAATTAACTAACTGTAATGCCATTTTATACAAAGAGATATTGAATCAATACTATGAACTGAGCAGTTCAGAAACCCATTGATTTTAGGAGAGAATTAATATTTTCAGAGCAAAAAACTAGCATCCCAAGCAATGAGATACGAGACTTACTTTTTCATCTATGTCTAGCATTGAACTAATTTCAAAAAATCCATACTTCTCACTTCACAGATCCTTACTCTGCCTGTCTTTCTTTTTAAATAAAAGTCACTAAATAAGACAAGTGCTTCAGACCTGCTGCTAACCTAAACAGAAGCAAAAAAGTAGAGGTTTATACCATCATACCACTGCCATGGTTTTTAGGTTTAATCACCAGTTGCTACCTAATAGAGCTACTGCAATACGTCTGCATTCATTTTATAACAGAAAACAATAAAAATGCATTAATTTTCTATTAAACCTTTACCTGGAGTAATCGTGCCACAAGAGTAAGTACTCGGATCTAACAAGAGAATCTGCTTTATGATACATGAGGAGAGCTAATGTTTTGGATGAATATACCATGAATACAGCATGACAAATATATTAATCTTGGAAATCTGAATTGTGTTTACCACATAATTGACTACCAACAGGAATAACTACCTTCGATTAAAACATATATGATAGAAGACATTATACGAAGGTGAAAATTTGCGTACTTTATCTGGCTTATAATTCAACATCATGTTCTCTTAGGAAGAAGTACTATTTTCTTGTTGAAATAATACCAGTATTCCACATCACTGGTAGTATTTTTGCAATATTCCTACAATTCACACAGTGCTGCACATTCATGGGAGTACCCTCTAACTAGGGAACCACTAGCACAGCCACTGAGTAAGGAAGGGACTGCTTGCACCCACAAAGACCAGCAGAACAGAACACAGAACTGATCACTGAAATCATGTCATAAAAACATAACAGCCAAAAAAAGAAAAAAAAGGGCCTTATTTCTTCTGAATAATTCTTACACTCATATGCAATGCATTATATTCACATTATGACACAAATTTCACCGCACTGCGATCCACATTATTTGCTCCCTTCAGTAGGAGAAATTTCATGTATTCAACAAAAAATTCCAGTGCTCATTATGCTACCGCAAGTTCATTATATACTGCAAGTTCATTATGCTACAGCAAGAGCCATTTCCTTTGTGATTCCTTTAATCTGATGCAATAAAACCAAACAAGAAGAGGAGAAACAAGACATCGAATTTGAGTGAGTCACATATAAATCTTTCTTAGAGCTAAACTATTTTCCTTCATCTTAGAAACAAACAAGGGTTATGGTGAATTTAGTTGTTCTTGCACATAGGGTTATAAATCTATCTTTGTAGTCCCTATAAATATTTACCTATTTTTTTCTGGTTTTTTTTTTTCATTCAGGGTCTAAAATGCAGTTTGGCTTTCACATTTTTTTTGCATTGATTTTGGTGGGAATGAAGAACTAAAGGGCATGCTACTAGAAGTAATTCCACTGTTATTTAGAATAAATTCAGGATAAAATACATAGGTGGGATGAAATTGGAAATTCATGTTGATCTCTTAGTCTACAAAGTGGGTAGTGCTCAAAAAAAAGAGTAAGAATTCATGCATGGAAAATGCTACCAGACATAAGATTTCCCACTAAATATTTATATCTGACAATTGCTAATGACATATATTACAGAGGAACACTCAAGGGTTCAAATGGTGGTTTTGTTTGTTGTGCTTCCCCAGCCAAAAATGGGTTTAAGCTATCAATGGGTTTAAGTTCATATCTTTTCTCAGGCTCCTTCCTAATACGCCACTGAATGTTTCCTTTACTAAAGACAAGACATGCAGTCAAAAAACATTCAGGAAATGTACAAGGTATAAAAACTGTATTTCCTATGGCATAAACTCTGAAAAACAGTGAAGCCTGATGGAAAAAGGATATGGTTTTTCATAATACTTTTTGCCCTGGCAGAGACAGATGTTGTTACTAGTTCTGAACTTCTGTTTTTTCTGCTTTTATTAGCCCCTAACACTCATTCCAGGCAAGGGATAGCATTAGAGAAAATTATGCAAGAGTTACAATATAATCTCATTTCTGTTGCAGGAAATTGGTTAGAATTTTCTCTTTTATTTCCTTTATCCCCTGGCCCTTTCAAGCTTTGAAAAAATTAATTACATTTCACGTAAGGATAAGACAAAATAAGATTGTTGTTCTCCAGTTGGTGTTAGGGAGCGTATAATCTTTAATTTCAAGTTAATCAAAACAATTGAAATTCTTGACCAGGCAATCAGTTAATTAGTTCCTCTCAAAAAGTACATTCACCAGTGTGTATAAAATAAACATTCAATGCCACTGTCATACTAATATCAACATCAAGATCAAAATGAACTTTCATACAAAGCACTCATTAAATGCTTTTTTTTATTATTATGATGATGATTTCAAATTTTCTCCCTCTAGAACACAGTTACGCTAGAAAGATTATGAAAGCCTCAGGAATCTCACCTGTGCTACCAGAGAAGCCCTACTCATTCAAAACCCTGCATGCAGAAAGCTTCAGTAATTTCATTGTAACTCCACCGGGTGCAATCAGCCTCTGGTGGTTTGATTTTGACTGCAAACGTCATGTACATCACTAATAAGCTGTGCTGTGAGTTTGCAACACAGTCACTGGTATTAAGGGTCCACATACCGAGGCATATCACAGAGCAGCACCACAGCAGCAGGAGCTTTACCCAGAGTTTGCAAGCTGCATGTTGGACAAACCTTCCACCCCACAGGGTGACTCCCCTCTCCCAAGTTCTTCTTCATCTCAATCTGGGTATGTTCACTGAGATCTCTTGTACCTCCAGGACAAAATTGTCCCATGCTCAAAAGACATCATGAGAAAAACCTAACTTTGAGCGCATTCGAAAGAAAAACTGCGCAAGACAAAGGGAGGTCTGGTTCAGGAAAATTACATCCAGAAAAGAACACAAATATTTGAGTCAGCACAGGATTATCTCTGGGAAGAGTTTCGTCTGCCAAACAGAGGGTCTCCATGCTGCAGATTGAACGCATCCTCAGAGATCAAAGGAAATCTTTTCAAGGTTTTCAACAAGGAGGAGTTTAAGACTGTTATACAGCTTCATCTGTCCCCTGCTAAAATATTTTTCTGCTGCTCGCAAATGCTGCTCATCAAAACTCACCTGGCAGGGGTATGGATTTCCCATTTGCATACAGATTCATTCCACAGTGGGCAACTGAGACATCTCCAGTGTTCAAGGAAGGCAATAGATCCTTTCATGAAGAAGCTACATAACAATGTCTCTCTCCCTGTCAAATCTTCCGGAAGCAGCAGCACAGTTACTAATTCAGTCAGTTGCTTAACTGTAAATCCAGGTTTTTCAATACAAGGTGCAATAGGCATAAGGCTTTTCTGTGTCAGGGCAACCAAGTAATTGGCTGTATAGAATCACTACACATGTGATATATGATGTAGTGGCAGCTACAAATCCAACAAAGTTTGGACATCATTGCAAAGACACCTACAAATATACTCCACAAACACCTTATATGAAAGCAGAATTATCTGACAGTATTTTTATTAAGGAGGGTAAATCTCCTGTCCTCACTAGCTCCCAGAGGAATTTCAAGCACAAGGATATTAAGACACATATTTGTAAGTCAAGAGAGGAATCTTGTACAAATTCAGAAATGGGACTCAGATCCCAAGTCACAGTCGAGGTTCCTGTCTATAAGTTTCTCAACTTGTACAGGTATATAAATGGCTTAGTATTTATTCATTGAGAGTCACTAAAGATTCTGAAAAGACACCCAGCTCTGAAAAAACAGCCAGCTTTGATATAAATACATAACACCAACAGTCATTTGAAGCGTAAAAATTTTTTTGTTGCATCTTTAAACAAAAAAATCAAATCAAGCAGAGAAAAAGAAGATCACTACATGAAGGAAAAAAATCACTAAAAGAAACCAGATATGCTCAAGATGACTGGTAATAATCCATAGTAATTGGTTCAATATATTTTGCACTGACCTAATTATACAGGATTTAGTTTAAAACAAGTTTAGAATTACCTTAAGTTCAAATTAGCTATTGATTCTGTTTTGCCACACCAGAAGTGTTCTTATTTGCAAGGCAATAGCATTATACTTTTAATAAGCATCAAGGTTTGGGGCTGGTTTAGTTATTCACAGAGATGTAAGACAAATGTAAAAATTTAAAAAAAAAGTCTCTACACAGCATGAAGTTGTAACTGTTCACAGCAGCATGCAGACACACATTCGCATTGGGTATAGAATTTCATTTAAAAAACCCAAAGACTACTAAAAATAAAAGATTTTCAAACAACAGATCATATACAAGAAAATAACCAAATAGTCAACACAAGTATAAGTTTGGAACTTCTGGATTTGCTATCAAACCTTTCACAAAACACCTAGAATAGCTGTAATGCTGAAAATCCAAGTCAATTTACTTTTCTATGCAAAGGAAAAAAAACACCAAAAAAAGCAAAAGGAAACAGCTCTCCCCAAAAGATGAGAGTTGTCTTGCCAAAGCATCTAGGCTAAAATACTACTGTTTATAGCCTCTGAATGTCATAGGAGTTACATAAAAGCTATATAATCTCTGAATAAATTATGTCTTTAAAGGCACCATTTTGAAGTAAATCATTATTTATGTAAATCAGTAAATTAGTAATGAAAGACTAATCTAGGCATCTATCCACAGAATAAGAAGAAATTTGTTTTATAGTTAAAACACAGAGCATGCCCTCTCTCTCCCTCATCTGACACGGATGCTTAAAAAATTTTCTATTTTTTAATTTTTACGAAAAAGAAACAAAAACAAAAAATAGGAGGACATCCATATTGAATATATAATCTCATACTGTTTCTAATGCAAGGAATAGCACATTTTCAGCTTTATTCATTGGGCAGTAAGAAATTTTTCTTTACTCGTTCAATTAAATTTGCTTTAATTGCAAAGAAGAGTGGATATATGGCTACAATCATTTCACACTACACAGAATATTTATTTTTATTTGTGCATTTATTTATTTAAGTGCAATGGAAAATTACTGCATACTGACTGCAGAACATTAGTCTGAGTGGCCTGAGTTGTCAGCAGAGAGGTCTGGAGAGGTTCACAACACAGGAACCTTGAGAACTCAAGCTCAAGCTATTTAAAAACCTTTTGCTTATCTCTTTAAAAGTTTGGACATGTTTTGGTTTGAGGAATGAAGAGTAAAGGCTTCACCAGCTTCATCATTAATGTCCTTTTAATGTCCTTACTCTTTTCCCAACACCAATGAAGAATTGAAAAAAGATTGAAAAATTTTTCAATCCCTTCCAAAATTTTATAGTAGAGGAATACACTTGAATAACTAAGCATCTTATTTTGAAATGTGTCTTTTTAAAACAAATTCACAACAACAAGGACTACAACATATCCAGTAAAAAAAGAAACATCACTGTTTTCACACGTCTCTACTACTTTGAAATGTTGTGATCTGTAGTCCTTACTTATTTATAATCCATTTGTACTGGATTATTAATAACTATTGATGATAAAGGTAATTAAATACATTAACCCTTTGTCCCCTGTAGAATCAAGTAATCCGTGTGGGAATTTACTTGTCCCACAAATGTACATACAGAAGAGGTAAATAAACTTGAGGTGACGCCCTAAAAACTGTAGGAATGAAAACAAACAAGCTCACACCATGTCTTGTTGGGGTTTATTTTAAAATTTCAAAACTTGCCTCAAAAACTGGTCTTCTTCCAAAAACAGATAGCCCTCTCCCCAAACACCCACAGGACAGGCATCAATCATTCCCAGAGAAAGGTTTTCTTTATGTGAATTTTTATCCAGTCCTTACCTAACTTTTATTTAGGAGTTTGAAACAGAAAGAGGCTGATAACATTTCTCACCCTATAAAAACCCAAGATAGACACTAAGTCCACAACATTTTTATACATAAAACTTTCTAATCTCATTTCTGAAGGTGTGTCTGTCTCCTTAAACATTTCTCTATTTCTGGAACCTGAACTATCAAACTCAAGGTAAAGTCAGAAACTGGCCTCCCAGGACTGTGATGCAAGAAATTACCTATTGTTTTGAACTTTAAATGTGCTCTGACACATGTGATACACATAGAATGCAAGAGATTTTAGCAACATTAATTTGACATGACCAAAAATGACTTAAACACAGAATTGTAACTGGATTTTTGACTTACTCAAGCTGTCAGCACTGGTACCTCTAAAGCTATTCAAACTCTCCCTTTTTTTTCCCAGATTTCTTGTGAAATAAAGACAGACTCATTTCATCTCTACAGTGATATTAGACTTTAAAAAAAAACATGCCAAAGTCTTGAGACACTACTATATCCACTTCATTTTGAAAGAAAAAAATCACAACTATAGACAGATCTATACTTACCATTATTGTTCTTGTTGTATGGCTGGATGATTCTGGAAAACAAAAGAACCACAGCATATTAGAGTATCGTCTTTATCCATAAAAGCCCTATTTTCTCATGCTCACCCTGAAGGCTAAGATGCTACTATTCAGCTACAACAATGAACACATCAAAAATTAAGAGACTGGAAAGATTTCTCATGAAATGAGCATGAGAATCATCATTGGTCCTGAATATATATGGCACACTATAATATGCTGTTAACTGCACTCATTCTCTTTGCTTAATTATCCTCTTCTGCAAGAAAATATAAAAATGGAACTAATTCATAATTCATGTTTCAAGAAGTGTTTTTTTTCTTCATTTTGCTTTTAACATATGGCATCATTTAACATGGAGGATTAGCTCTGCAGAAAGAAATACAAACAGTATCAACATAATTCCATTACTGTTCCCATTTGAAAAGGTTTTATAAAACTAGACAACCATTTTTATGAGAATTCTGAGACGGATGCTCAGTTTGAAACTAACAAGTATATTGAGAGATGTAACATCCAAACATGTTAACTATTCTCTCCTATATGATAAATCTAGAGTCAGTCAAGCAAATTCATGGTTATATTTATATAAATTGCAGAGGAATCACTACTAGACAAATAGGTAACAGATTTTACCCTGTTGTTTAACTCAAATTACTTCTGTTTTTTTCTTTCCCCAAGAACAGAAATCTCTCTTTGGCTTTAAAATACTACAGTTTACCTATTACAGAGATTGCTCTTTTTCAAAGCAGTGCAACTTCAGCAACAAAACATCCTCATAAACAGTTTAAAAACCTGCAAGAAAATTCACTGCTGATCTATAAGATGCAAGATGATGCTACTAGTAGTCTCACAGACTCACTCAAAAATTTGGGTAAGACATCTTATTGGCTCTAGCACACAGAGTTCTTAAGGATAAGATAGTTATCAACACTATGTTCAGTTCTGCATAAAATGTACACAATTCTGCATGAATTGAATCAGCAAAGTCTCAGTCCTGCAACTCAGATAAATGTACAATAATTAAAATGGGTCTGTTTTTCTTGCCTTGGTTTCAAATTGCCAGTCTTAGAGGGGTTCCAACTGGCATCACTTAGACAAAGAATTCTCCAGGGATTTTGTTATTGTTAAAAATAGTATTAAAGAGATTAAAAGAACATGAGAAAGAACAGCTGCACATCTTTTTCTGGAAAAAAAATGGTAATTAAACTCTCAAACTGATATTTCTCTTTCATTTTGAGGAGTCATCTTAACCAGTCTGAAGATATCATTCAATCACTGATAGAAACAAAGATAAGCACAATTTAATAGCCTCAAACTATTTAGAAACTCCAATATTCATCAGAAATTCCTGTATCTAGTTTATATTTACATTTGTACAAGACTTCTTCCTCAATCAATTAAAAAAAAAGATATCACTAATATTACATTGATAAAGGTGCTGTAATGTGAATACCTACCTAAAGTCAGCAATATTTTAGTTGTGAATTCCTCTTTTCCTCTCTTTTTTCACACAAAAAATTATTGTATGTAAAAATACATTTAGGTCACCAGTCTTCCAGACAATTTTTAAACTGGTACAAAAAACAAAATACTGTGACAGTCTATTGTTTCCTGATACCTGAACATATTTGGTATTCTTATAAAGTAAGAGAAGATCTCAGTAGAGTGAAGAACTCTATAATCTGTTAAGTTTTTATCTTCACAGTAAAGTTATTTTTGTTATGACAACTTTACTTATTTTCTGACACATCAGTAAAATAATATTTCAGGATCTGACTGCTCCTGAGAAAACCCAGAGACTGCACTCATGGAGCTATAACCACCTGAAAAACTCTTAAGACTCCTTCCATTTATAAGTCTAAATACCCAGAAAAAAACCCCAACCAATCTATCTCCAAAAGCACAACTGCATTTCCCAAGGAATCCTCAGCTTAGGCAGAATTATCAGGTTAAACAAAAAGAGGCTGCTTCTCTCTTGAAATATAGAAGAAATATATTAGACAGCAATTTCAGTCACCCCCAAAATGATCACAGTGAACAAAGATTCACACTTTTTATATTCAGATACAAATAATAAAACCTTCTCTCTTACTCAGACATGCCATACTTTTGGCATAGCTTTCTATGCCAAATCTATGAAAACTACGCTTAGTCATGATTCTCCCAAAATACTCAGATACCCTCTCAGTTCCACAGACAACTGAGTGAGAGTATCTCCCTAAAACGAACTGAGGAACAGCTGAATGTACCTGGAAGCTGTTAAACAGTGTATATTTGAAGAAAACCTGATGGACACTGATAATTCAATGCCAGCAGCTGTCAACTTCAGGATATTACCATACTGATAACCTATTAATAAAACCCAGGAGTGAAGAAAGATCTGTTTTATTTGTAAATATCCCTGTGTTATATCATACAATAAAAATCATTCTCTGTTTTTTGCTTATATTTTTCTTGCTGTAAATACTGAAATATCATCTAAGTCGCCAAACATCAATGACCTGAGTATATCCATAAATCAAAAGGTAGGGAAAGAACTATTTAATAAGTAGATATAGTAAAAAGATTCTAGGGTCTAGCAGAGACTACTAATTAAGGTGCCATTGTTACTCAAATTAAGCTCCTATATTCTCTGATACACAAACATTCAGATTTTAGAATTGAGGAGATACTGATTTCTTCCAGAAAATAATTACACCCTGACTTGGCAGAGTTCTGCAAAACATTATGCATGAACACACACTAGCCAATTCTGTGGAAAACTTTTAATTAAGGCAACTAAGAAAGAAAGTCCTTGCTTAAAAAGGTAGTCATGCAGCATTTGAAACCTCTACAAAAAGTCTGCACCCCAATGCAAACACCAATGAAGCTTAAGGGTATCAGAGCTTATTTAAAAACCACAAATATCTTGGTGTTCAACAAAACAGAAAACAAAACTTTGGATTTTCAGTTTTACCTGCCAAGTTTCAGAATGCCTTAGGGAATTTAAATAATCGGGTTTGAATTTCAGTGAAACTGGCACCAGCGGACATCTGGTTTATAAATGAGTTCTTACAGCAAATGATTTTGTGCAAAATAGTGATCTGTACTTGCACTACTTCAGTAGAAAGGGAACTCCAGGATACAGAATGATTCTCATCTTATTGCCAGTGAAGTGGATTGCTCCACTTTAAACAGAAATGGCCAGACATCATCATCACTAAGAAGAGCTTTTGGTGATGTGATGTGAGTGATTTACAGTAAATGCAACTTCAGTGCTGACAAGATGTTTGTAAGTATTATGGTAGAGAAACTGATGCACCAACAGCTGAAACTCCTTAAGATGCTTCTGTGCTCTTTCTACAACACATTTATTTGAACTCAAATAGAAATGAGTAAGTTGTACAAGAAATTTCTTCACATTAGAACGTGCTTTACCAACCATTCTGATCAATCAAGTGTTTCTCCCTGTTTACAGGCACTATGAGACCATAAAATTTCCCACTGTGAAACCATTTAAGGCTAAATCAGAAAAAGTGCACTGCTAAAGGATGGTGTCAGCTACAGAATTATTTCAAATGTACATAGTATTCCCCAGTAATTTGTTATTTTTTAATTCCCTTAACAGTTCTTCAAGCCAGGACAGAACCCACATCCTTAATGTCATTCCAGTCCTTTTCCAGCTGTTCATGTGTTATTTGTGTACGTGTTGTTCTTTATTTCTGCTGATAGAAAACTTAGTTTTCTGATAATTTCTTTCCCTTTTATACTAATGGGGTCATCAACTATACTAACGGGTAAAAGATGTCCTATTTCTAAACCTTCCAGAATAAATATGCTTGAAGATAATGTAATGTTACACATGGAAAGTAAAGGCAGACTGGCAATAGCAGAGTTGTTTAACCCTAGTAACATCTCAGCTTATCATGGTGCATAAGATTTTAAAGGTTCTTTTCATCCAGGATGGATCACCTCGGGAAATCAGCTGAGGAAGGAAGACTGCTTTGTTATTTCTTCTCCATTTGGGTAATGAATGTTTTAAGTAACAAACACAAATATTTTTTCCCTACCAGCTTGTAGCAATGGATTAAGTGACATTTTTACTTCAAAAGCATTATTAAAAATAAATAAACACATATATATGTGTCTTATAATAATACTGAGCTTGAGGAAGACCCTTATTCTGCCAAGAGAGAAATTTTAAACACTGGAGAAACAATATACAGATGAATAAAAGAAAAAACGTACAAAATTATCACAAAGCATTTTCCCCAGACACAGGAACTTTCCAGTTCCACTGCCTGAGCACTTTCTGAAGGTGCCTCCCCTATTGCATTATGTACTAAAATTGTTAAGAACTATTGCTCTGCAATCACAGCTTACGAAAAATAATCAAGCTACTTGACAGTAATCATATGCAGAAGCCCTTTGAGTATGAACTCCAGATCTTGAATCCAGAACATGTAATTCATGAGGTAATATGCTGCTAATCCTGTTACCCAACAGACAGGATTCTCTTTCTGCAACTGTAATTCTTTAAAATAATACTAGGGGAAAGTAGTGATTCCAGGAATGAAGTTCTGGCTATCTGCATTGTGTTTTAAATGCTAACTTAATTATAGTGTTGTTGCCATTTGCTGTTTTAAAGGCTGATTTATTCTGCCAATTAGAGAAGCCAGTGTTACTGCAGTTTCATGTCTACACTTTACCTGTATATTTAAAAAGGAAACACCGATTCAACCGCAGAAATGGGACAGTTCACCATGAAGTGCCCTTTCCTCCATCTGCCATCCCACACACCTTGCTCTTTCTAATCCCTGCTGTCATCAGTGTTATCAGAAGCACATGTTGCACTGGTGAATTCAGGAATACAACACTCTAATCTTTTCATAAGCATTCATTTCCTTCGTACAACAAAAAGGAAATGATCTATGGAACACTCAAACTAGTGCATTAAAGCCTGAATGTGATTCTAGTTTTGTGCCTACTTTTTTTTTTTGGTTTTTGTGAATCAACTCTAGGCAAAGAAGCCTTACGCAACCAAAGACATATTTTTGAAAGAAAGGAAATCAATGTAAAAAAAAAAATAAAAAAAATTAACAATAATCCCTTATGCAATTCCTAGTGTACTTGCACCCTGGGAAATAACTCCCATTTCTCAAGATACAGTAAAGCTGAGCATTTCAGTTGAATGGAAATTATATTTTGACTTTGGCAAAACAAAAACAATCTCTCTATATATTTAAAAAATCCACAATACAGTTCTATGCTAATGCTTAGGAACAGTTTTTTCCAAAGGAAATTCAAGGAAACGTGGGCTTGCAGAAACGGTTTTGCTCCTCCCAAGCACTTCACTGCTTACCTTCTCCCACTGAAAAATATTCTGCAGTTGGGGCAGTCTTCAGACACTTCAGAATGGAAGACTGTCCTTTTATTTGTAATCAAAGAATCTCAAATACTTGGGAGATAACTGTAAAGTGAATTCAATGTAGGCAAATGATCACCACACATTTATCATTGTAAGACAATAAATAATTTTCTCAATTTTAAGAAAGTCTAGGGGGAAAAGACATTTCTCTTTTATTTTTTTGGACAAAAATATTTTCCTCCTGGGTGATTATTTTTTGTGTTAAGTCACAACACCATTTGCATCACTGGGGTTGGAGGAATGAAGACTGAAACTCATTGTTTCATAATACAAAAATTCAAATAAGAGGAAAAAAAATTACTTGAGACATGCAAACATGAGATGCAGTAGCTTAGTTCTATAAATGATTGACAAATGATCTATAAATGATTAACACCCTGGGTTAATTAAGGTCTGTATCATTTTCCAGGCACAGTACTTGGGCTCTGTAAGTTGCCACTAGTTCATCATCCTCAGTTTCATCATTTGTACCTCAGAAAAAGCAAGTGAATATCCTGACCACAGTAATGCAAGCTTTAGAGCATTTCAGTTTTCTAATAAATATTTAAAATTATTGCTTCCAACTGGAGAGTGAAAATAGACAGAAATTGGCTACTCCTTTGCAAGTTGCAAAAATTAAAAGTAAAAAGGTTGTTAGGTCAATCTCTTGAGGGTCAGAGATGGTTTTAATGACTTTGTAGAGAAAGGTAGGACAAGGCTCTTAACATTTTCATAGAAGCATAACAGTAATATATTTGGGGAAATAACTAAGAGTCACAAACACCCTTTTCATAGTACTCTGCTTCTCCAGTAAATGAGAGTAACACAACATCAACTTTTCCTGAGATCTATTTTCCATGCTCGCATTTCCATTAATATCAGTGCACACATTTGACTAAGAGATCTGTAGCTAAATATTTCAAAACATTTTCTGGCTATATCAAGGACCAAAGCTAGAATGTAGATGTCCTAAGTAAACTTCAGAGGCAAAACTGACTGTGGAACAATATACAACCTTCATTTCTCACTTTTGGGAAGAGTGAGTATACAAAATTCATCGTTAATCATACTTTGTGTTTCAGCATGGAAAAAATGACAAAAGTATCTTGTTTATCACAACTAATTTCTTCTCTTTCAGTTGGAAAACGATGGTATGTTAAATGAGGTTTATGACAATTTTGGTATATATTTTATTAATGTGTAAAAGAAAATTTAAAGTAATAAAGTGCCAGATGTTTCTTGGTATGCCATCTGTGCTTATAGCCTGTCACCACAGCCAAACATCTCCACCTCTATTGAAAAGTATTGTGATAAAAATAATCAGACATCTTTGAGAAAAAACAACACAGTGCTGAAAAAAAATCCATCCTACAGTGAAAACTCCTTCCCTGTAACGTCTTTTCACATAGGTTTACCTGAACACATGATGAAGCACATATTAGAACTGCTTTTTCTGTTCCAAGAAAATTTGGGGCAGGGAAGGCTCCAGCCTCCCTGCTTGTCAGTTTGGCTGACAAGATATTTGTTTGTCAAAGGAGAGTCTCAAATTCCCCATGGCAAAATACGATTGAAGAATAAGCCTTTCTTCCTTCCTTATCTCCTGAATAGCCAATACTATCAGTCATAAGCAGAGATAGAAGGATTGACCAAAAAAGCATCTAAGAGAGAAGGTACATTTTTTGAGGTCTTTCTCCCTTTGACAATAGCCAATCACCTCATCTTTCTGGGTCAGATATATGTGGGATCCTAGAAAAACAGATCCCAAAATTGTTGCCTCATTCCTAGATACTTCATGTATCTGCTGCACACTTCAGTATATGCAGGAACAGAAATTTGACTGTTGAAAGAATCCTCTTGAAGGCACCAGGACATCTCAGCCTGAAACACAGCAATAAAGGTCGGGACAGGGGAGAGAGGAGGATCAGGGCTGTTGATCAAGTCTCTTCAGCAATGAACAGTCAGTTCTCTCATTTCTGCCCACAAATCACGCAATTGGTATCAACAGGTACAGGCTGATTTCTGTACCTCATTAGTGATGTTGATATCTTGGACATCCTGTGGATGTTCTGGTTCTGATGCATGTAAAGGTAAGGAAATGTGTGCCAGATGACAGAGATTATTCTCATGTAAAATATCTCTACTTGATGTTTCCAAATACTATAAGCAAAATTATCATTACTCACCCTGCCAAAACAATAGGCTGACGTGAAACTTGACTACTTGGACGTACGGTTGTTCACAGTTAAGCAGCTTGTGGGTGAAAGTAATTGCTCAGAATAATTTCAGACACTGTAATTTAAAGATCAGATTCAAAATATCTGCAAAGCACTTTACAGTCACACCTAAATCTTCCCATAATCAACTCCAGTCATAAAACTGGATACACGTAACATTCTGCAGCATCGTGATTTTCTGAAGATGGAATTTTCCCATTTGAAAAAGGTTGTCTTCACTGCAGAGAACCACTTAAATATCTTATGCTGGCTTTAATTTCAGCAGCAATTGACATACTGCACCTCAGAATAGCTAAAAGCATCAGTTTATTATACAAAAATTTCCCGAAGTACCCTGACTTGTTTTTATCAAAACAGAAAAAAAAAAAAAAACAAACACCAAATAAAACCCTCCACACTTTATGGAATTTTTCACTACATCCTACAGAACGCTAGATTTGATGCTGTTTGAAAACAAAATGAAAAACACTTTTTTAATACCATTCAGCAAAAATCTTCCTCCTACAATAAGGGACACAGAAACCTACAAAATGTTCTATCTAGTTACACATACATACACAGTGCTTAAGCAGAGCAATTTCATTTATGTCTGTGACTTACACAAGGGTTCATGCATACAACTACAACTACATCTCTCACGACTGACACTCAAGATATCAGGGCACAACACCCTCATTTATGAAGAGATAAATGAGCTCCCTCATCATTCTTGATAAAGATGGAGCAACAGTAGTCAGAAATTCCTGACTCCTCACCACAGAATCTTGTGCTGCAATGGCTAAAAGCAAAACTCAAGCCAACATAAGATTGCTATAAGAAATGCTAATCATATTCTTGTTTATTATTCTTAAAAGCATTTAACTAAATATTAATGGTGTTTCTCAATCTTCCCCAGTTCCCCATAGAGGCATAAAGAAGTGCCATTTCCATAATGCACTGCTATATTCTAAACCAATAATTATTAACTTGCTTAATAACAAATTCTGTCAAAATATGTTACTCACCTAGGCAGTAAGACTGACCTAAATTATGCTAATCTAAATATATATTTGCACAAGCCTAAACAACATTTACTTGAATGCTGTAAATTATTGTATATCTTAAGTAAACATACCTATATGGCTTCCTTACAACAAATTTCTAATAGTGGTGGGAAAAAAGTAAACTTGATCATGCAGACATTACTATGTCAATAACATTATGAAAATAGCAAGAAATGAGACAATGTAAGTCTCCTGTGCTCCTTTTCGTTAGTTCATTTCATCAAAGCATGCACTGAAAGACAGAATCTGTCATCATCTCCATAGCAGGTTTTCTGGATACTGTTAGTTGATACAGTGCAACAAATCCTGAACCAGTCAATAGCATTTTGGAACCAAAACAGCTTTTTAGTATATTTATAGTAACACAAAAACTCTGGGGGTTGGCAAAACCTTTCACTGCACAAACAGCACACTGTGATCAGGGAAATTACACAGAAACCGTTTCCCAAGTTGATCTGGTCACTGAGTGTTTGCTGTGTTCTGAAGAGAAGTTGGATAAATTACAACCAAAAATATATATTTTATATTTACCAAGAACCAGAGGAGTAGGTAAATGGTAAATACTAAAGGTAAAAATTTTTAAGTCAAAAGGAAGAGAGGACCTTCCTTTTGACTTTGCTGTTGTGTACCATTACTATCGGTTTGTTACTTTTTCATTGCATTTTATTTACACTTCACCATCTTTAAGTAAAGAAATGGGTAAGGATAAGAACCAAAATAACAATTTTCAAGTACTAAAATAGTCTTTTTTGCACTAAAATAATACAGATTTCAGTTATTTAGGATATATGCTTTCCGGTATATTATGTTTTCATGGAAAATAGATAAGCCAGAAATAGTTATCTCCTAACGCAATGACTTAAAATTCTCAATACTGATTTTTCAAATTAGATGTTATTTTGTGCAAATTGCCTCAACACAGTTAGCTGACTGTTTGATACGAACTAATCAGTGTGGCTAATGACTGGTTTTATACACTCTTTACTTTGAAGAGAACTAAGTAGAAAAAAAATTTTACGGACTTCCAAGCATGCCCCCTTACAGGGATGTAAGGAGGGACTTAATCATAATAATGTTTACCTTGATCTTATTGCTACAGTCTTCTCTGGAGAAGAAATGTGCAGGCTGTAGCAAGATGGAGGTCGGCCTCTTGTTCCAGAAAACAAGCAATAGGACAAGAGGAAATGGCCTCAAGTTATGTCGGGGAAGATTTAGGCTGGATACTAGGAAAATTTCTTCACTGAAAGGGTTGTCAAGCACTGAACATGATGCCAAGGGAAATGGTTGAGTCATCAAAATAAAACATACTGCATCTCTGCCTTCATCAAATTTGTTTTATTCTTTTCTTGTCCTTTTTTTTTTTAATCAAGATTAGTAAGAAAAACGGTAAATGGAGTTTTTGTAAGAGAGGGCATTAATATATCCTTGTTCAATGAATAAGCACCACCATTCATTGCATCAATGTGATAAACATGCTATCCATATCTTACATTTTTTAACTCTCTACCCTTTTATTTAACGTCATCTCAGGTTCACAGAATGTTTTGCAATTCAGAGACTTAAAGAGTATTTCTTTTATATTCCTTCACATACCATCAAGACCATTATGATGGCTGTAGTTTCTTTTTCCCAAAATACTTAATGAAGAGTGATTGGAGGGTGCAAGCAATCGTTTTGCACTTGGACTTTGCAGGCTTGGTGTTGACCTGATTACATTTGGTTTCACAGCAGGATGTATCTCTGAGAAAAAAAAGAGAGAGAGAAATTATACGTACTTGATTTTAAAATAAAGAAAACCAGTCTGTTTCATATATTAAATTTACTTTTGATTTTCAGTGAAAGAAATTTTCTTCCGCACTTGTGTGTTTACAGGAGCTTGAAGAACACTTCAAATATAAGTCTTCATACCCACAGGTCCTCCAAGTAAGAAAAATCTATATCACTTTAAATTACCCAAGTTCAGTACTATAGTGTAGATGTATAAGGATTTGAGAGGTTGAAGAGATAATAAACCTAAAACCATCTGAAACAGGTCTATGTTTATGATTTTTACCCTTTTGAGGTTTGTATTGAAGCTACACGCCTACAGATTTTTTTAGTAAGGAAATAAAAGCATTTTACTATAGTGAAACCACTTCAAGCTATTCAGTATTTTCTCTCACAATAAGAAGCTTTAAGGGATCTTCCCACATAGGAGTCACAAGGTGCAGGAGAGCCAGGAGGCCAGCCACTGTAGGGCTCTGCAGCTCAAACTGCCCCAAAACTGGAACGGGAACACACCAGTATACTCATTACTGGGGAGCTTCAAACATTCTGATGTGTTTCATATAGCAGGAGAAAGAGGAATAAAGAGGGTAACAGGCAGAAAAGTGCATCTGGCCAGCACGCTTCAGGGTGGCAGCTGCTGTGTTTGCCAAGAGCTGATACAGCTGTATGGAAATTTCTCAGTTATCTGCCAGAGAAAAGTGGCAAAAGGAAGCCTCGGTCGAGTCCACTTGTTCTTCATCAGGAATATGCTGAACCAATTAACTTATTCCCATCACACATTTGGGTTCAAAATGCCATCACTGCACACAACCTTGGGCAGACCCAAATTTGTGTGTGAAGTCAGATGCCTGAGGGCAGGTCCTGTCCTTCTGACACAGCCACAGGGCAACAGCTGCCAGCACTGCGCAGCTTATGAGGCACTTGCAGCCCAATTACACCAGCCACTCGATGTCCCCATGCAGCAGAAGACACCTCTGTCTCACCTCTGGGCTGAGAAGGTGAGGGCAGAGAGGCTGGAACACAGATCAGGAGAGTACTTTCTTACATGCAGCCCAGGTTTACAACTCCTGAAGAGTGCTTCTTTCTGCTTTTCTGTATACAAAAAGCACAGAAGCTGGGAATAAGCAAAATCTACAGTGAGGCCAGATATCCAAGAAGGCTCTCCAGTCTCTGCCATTCACAGCTATCATTCCAGAGGAAGAGAAACCATTGCATAAAGTCAAAGTCCATTGCAATAGCATGTTTTTCCTCCTTGGCATTTCTGAAGGAAGCCCGACATCCAAGCACTTGCCTGCCCTGCCTCATGCTCTCGCTCTCATGGCAAGCCCTCATGGGCATCTGGCAGATACCCAGCCTGCCCATCCCACAGGCAACTGGCCATGGCTGCAGGGGAGGCTGGGGGTGAGCCCCAAGAAATCGTGATAACTTTTAAAAGGTAGATACATAAAGGTGGGAAGGCCCAACAGTTTCATCAGTATCCAAAGGAGTGGAAAGGAATAGGATGGCCACAGTGACTTGCTCAGGTTGTACCGGGAACAGCATGCCAGGAGGAGACAACGCCAACAATTTTCACATCGGAAAAGACTTTGCTTAACTGTTCACCGTTGGTTTGGTTGGAGCTTGCCAGCACACTCTCAAAGCATGAACACCCTCATACAAGAAGCTTCAGGAGGGTCAGATAAAAAACATAGAGCAGGGTAAAGCACAGGCAAGTAGAGAGAGAGGGTACAGGTAATCTCTCCAGAGCAGTAGATTTGGGCATGCAGCCAAAGGCTAGTTTAGTGTCACCAAATTTCTCACCACTTAATTAGATGAAAGCTTCTAACTGACATTCACTGCAGTATTCATCTGCTTTTCATAAAAAAAAGTTTAGGAACGCCAAGCACTCAGCAGATTTCTAACATGTCCCATTTTTCTTGCTGTAGGGAACAAGTATCTTGTATTTTGCTTTTTTACTAAAATGGGAACTGAGGCATGCTTAATGTTATGAACATTACTGATGGCTAAGGCAAAACTTTAAACTGAAATAGAAACACTTGTGCCATTTGCTGTAGATGGTCGGAATTTGGATTCTAAAATGTTCATTTGGCAATCTTTTCCAATTTTCTGAAGGAAATGGTAAATTTTCAGGGCTAACACCATTAAAATATAATTTCATTTGCGAAAGAGTTCCAGCAGCAGCCACAGTAGTCCCAAGCAGCTGTGTCAACATATGAGAACTCAAGCTCCTTCCATCTGCAGCACATAGGATTTGCATTTTTATATTTTCAAGATGAGTAAACAGTTGACTCAGGATGCATTTCCTTTCTTCGACTTTTCTTAGTTCAGCAGTCACTAATCCTCCATTAGTTTACCACAACGGCTGTATCTTCTCTTTCTGCAGTAGAGGAAGGCAGCAAGAACAAGCTCTACACTTAAGTTCCAAAAAGGAGCTTAATTAAACAACCAGGACACTTCCCAATGGACTTGAATCCTTCCTTTGGGGTCTTTACACCTCATACTCGCTCCTCCTCTACATATAGACTTGCTTCAAATATTTTCATGCCTTGGATCAGCACTTTCTAACCAGATGTTTCATCACACCTGAGAGGGGTAATGAGGCATTTCAGTGGTTTCACCTGAATTATATTATCCCATTGTATAATTGCATTATGGAATAATTGTAATTATCAATCTTTTAATTCCTGCTGCTCTTATCCTTGTTCTATTGCCTAGTAATTCACTGAAAATCTTCTAGCTACCGGCACCTTTTGCTAACTCAAGAGAAATGACTATAGCATCCAAATTACCCAAATTATCCCTTTACCCACATAACAAATAATCAGTTGGCCACATTCTTAAATAAAAATAAGACAGGAGTAAGAAGCTATGTTTCAACAACATATTAGGAAACCAATTATGAGGCTCAGATTACCAGATTGCAGCCTCAAACAAATGGATAGCAATAACAACACTAAAAAGCTCTCCCATTTCTACTCATGTCAGTCGACTAAAAAAAATACAAAACCCAAAGCAAACAAAGAGAAGTTGAAGTCTCCTACTGAGTCACTTAAATAAGTATCCTGCATTCCAGAGGTGCTTAAGCAGCTGCACCTCTCTCTCATCTCATTTTATCTCCTCAACATGTATCCCAGCTGGAAACGTTAGCTTGGTTTCCTCATAACTAGGAGGTAACAAAGGACATTTAATTAGCCAGGGGTTCACCTTAGGGGCTTTGTTTTAGTAAGCATAGTGATGACTGAAGGGATTAGAGAGGATTAGCCTTAGCTCTGTGGTGGACAGGGCCTAATTTTAACGCTCAACCTGCCTCACCTGTGGAACTGGCAGCCAAGAAGCAGAACAGGGATAAAGTAAGTGATAACCCAGGATGTGCAGGGCACTGAAATCCTCTTTGCATTACCAGCAAGGTTGAAAACAGGAATGCCCTGAGTCACACAGTTAGCTGTATGCCAATAAATGCCTGTGGGAATGGCATGGGAGGAATTTTAAAAAGAAAACAAATGACTCCTGTATAAGCTATGACAGATATTTAATACTAATTTTTATGAGAAAAATAATTCAAGCAATTACTTGTTTGCTGAAACATGCAAAAATCCCAAATAAACCAAAAAAGTCACAAACTAAAAAAACCACACACACACACAAAAAACAAACCAAACAACCAAACAACCAAAAAAAAAAAACCACAAGACCAAAAAAAACCCCAAAACCACAAAACAAATGAAACAAATAAACAAAAAAAATCCACCAAGCTAAATGGCAAGAAAAAAGCCATTTTCTAGTCATTCTTATAGAGCTAATTCAGTATAGTATGTATTCAGGATGTATTCAACTGCACTGGGTAAGCTTCATATCCCTGCAACACATTATTTGCCTTCAACTGTAGTGGGATACCGTCACTTCCCATACAGTCAAATGCTAAGCAGACTCTACAGATACCTAGTATATTTTAGCACTGTTAATCTCCTATCACACATTCACCTAAGTGCACAAAATGCTGTCTGACATTGTTCATCCGTTTACTCCCATTAAGCCTACAGCGTTATGCTCCCTCAGTGACTAAATAACAAGGCATTAAAAACATGCAGGGTCCTCTAAGTTTACCCATATTACCATTTCTTCTTTTGGTTGCACAGACAGGTCAACTGGATGAGCCATCTCTGGTCCGGCTTCCCCCCTTACAACCACAGCTCCCCCAAGTCAACCAAAGCAGTCCTTTCAGCACAGGTAAGATACACAGCCAGGAAGCCTGTAGGAAATTATCACTGGCTTTTTTCTTAAACTCTAGGGCAGGAGGGATCAAAATTCACTGAGGGTGGCATTAATGTTTCATTATACAGTTTTCTGAAGTTAGGATTCTGATAAAATTGATGTTCTAGAAGAGCAGATGTAACTACATAAATAGCTAATTTCTGTTTCAGTAAGGCAAGAGACTTACTGTTTATTTTGTTCTAGTACAAAAAAACTCTTGTTGATTTAATTTTGAGCAAAACATCTAGACTGAACTCTATATTCAGCTTCATTTCTGCAGAATGGAATTAACAGCAGAATTATTCACTGCTTCTCTGATCAATGGTTTGATTTCTATACTCATTTGAGTATTAACAGTCTCTGGGTTATCACAATTCTTATATGACTGTGTAAATATTTAATAGTCAGTGACAGTTCCTTGAAAAGAGTATGATTTTCACTTGTTTTAGCAAGGAATCACTATTACTTGAATTTTTCCTCTTCTCATTAACTTAAGGGTTCATTGACTTCTTGGCTGTGATCTCAGTACAGATCTCATTGCACCTTTTAAATTTAGGTCATCGGATTACAAGATTGTTGTCTTGGTGTGGCTGAGGTGCCCTTCTTTTAAATATACCATACTGCAATTGTATTCAAGGGGCACACTAGAGTAGCACTGAGAATACTAAATATCGCCCCTCTGAGCAGTTATTTTTTTCATTTAGACTACCACACTATTTTTCACATGCCAAATTAGATCAGATTTCACTCTGACACTTTAAACCAGTATCAGCAGAACTTCTGCCTACATCCTGCAAGTTCAATCATGCAGTTGTGCAACTGATAGTGGACCATCGTTATTATTAATTTATTAACTTCAGAGCTTTTTCTTGTTACTCAAAGCGTAAATCCCCCTTTCTATGCACATAGGATTATAAAGCATCAGTACACACTGAATGTTGGTTTGGTTCGTTATTCTCTGGAGGCAGATACGCACCTAAATACCCAATGATACATGACAGGGGTTTTCTGGTGCTTTTAATCTTCAGAGGATTTCCAGCAAGTTCACAATGTCGATCTGCATCTGAGAATTTTAAAGAATAAAACTCAGTTTAATTTTTTTACTATTACCAATAGAATTAGGACACACCAACCACTTTCTGTCTTGCATTTTTGACACAAATTTCTTTTTTCATTTTAGCCCATATTCTCCTTTTTTTATCAATACTTATAATGATGGATATTTAAAGGCAGGACATGTTCTCATTCATGCAAGTGATCTTGTGGTTATTCTTTTTTTTTTTAAAGTCAACGTAAGTTTTAACACCATTTTGATTGCATTTTTTGCTTACAAAGCAAATGAAAAGCCAGCTAGGCAAATGAAACACAGATGAAAACATGAGCACTAAATGAAATGCAGCTCTAGCTATTAAAAGTAATTTACATTGATTCTTTATTGTTTTTTACAAGCTCCTTTGTCTCTAAATGGGGCAATACAGAGGTAAGGATTCAAAGCTGGTACTACTGACTTTTGTCATGTCTTTCTTACTTGCATAATTGTGATTCATATACTGCCTAATAAGCAAAACTGAACACAGGAGTTATCATGACTTGGGAAAGAAACAAACAAAAAAACAACCAACCAAACAAAGCAACTTCTTCATGGTAAACTTTTGAACAAAGTGGTCAGTTGTAACCAAATATTGCAAACCTCAAAGGTCTCAAGGATTGTAACTTTCTGCAAAGTACATGAAAACTAGAAGTGCAGTAACTGCTTTAAATTTCATGCTACTACTATGAACTCACACCTCTAAAGGTACTCTGAATACACGAGCAGAGATTTCATGTTTGTCCCAAACATAAAGTGTTACTATGAAGATGTTCATGTTTAGACAGTGAAGTCAATCAACTTAAGGCAAAAATTTACAAGGCATTAGGTTTCAGTAAACAATTCCAAAACTACTGAAAATATACTATCTTTTTTTTTTTAAGTTATTCAGAATGACTGGGTTTATCTGTCTTCCAAGAGCACACAAGAAATCCCCATAGAGATTTTCCAGTATCCCTAGTATAGAGGTATTCTGTTCTATACAAAACTGCACTCATATGGTGATTGTGTAGACTGAGAATTCTCTCACATGGAATTACTTCCCACAAATACCTACCTAAATGTACTCTTTTCTTTGTATAGGTTTCATGCATGCAGATCTGCATTTCCTAACAAGCTTTATAGGAGGTACACATTATAAATAGATTCTAATTGCAAATCCACCTTGTGTTTTATCAAACTGCTCACGTTTGCTTCATTCCAGTACATGAGATGAAGTACATAGTCACAGGAAGAAGATAAGACACTATGTAGAATTATTTATAATCTTATATTTTATGTCATGGCTAGGCTTCGTGAACAAAGATTTGGGAAATATATTTTATGTAGCTCTGTGCAAAAACCATGAAGGTTCTGAATCCACAGACAATTACTGAAATAAATATTGCAGATGTTCAGAGATGTTTTCAGTGCAGCAGACAAGGAACAGCTTACTTCAATATATTTGTGAAACTACTTGAAATTCTGGAAACGCCAACTGGTATTTGGGCAGCCCAAAGCTTCCAGAGCCTTAATGCGAGTACACAAAGCACTTTATTATTTTCTCTTAATAACACCATATACCATTATACAGGGGGAAAAGCTCAAACCTGGTGCCTTGAATATTTTTAATATTTTGTAACACCTGAAATATTTTAAGTGGCAGAGTAGAACAATGTGTCTCCACTGACTCCCTCACTAAAATAAGCACAGGCTATACAGTATTTTATAGTTACTTTGAGAATACCAAAGCATTGCCTAAGAAGTAACTAGCAAGAACATTTTCTATCTACGTGTCTTCACTGTAAAAAAAGACGACATTAAATCCTGGAGATGTATTAATATGGTAACTGGGAATATAGACTGCAAAGACAGCACAGTTTCCATGCTTGAGGTAAAGCATGTTCACCAAAGCTGAGTATTACAAAGCACACCCATCTATGAAAGCTGTTAAGTACTTTTAACAGCAGCAAACTTTGATCCACAATATGGTAGTCCCATACAAAGTGCAATAAAGTTTATGATTTCTATGCATAACACACAGAAAAACCATAGCAGTTAGATTGTGCATCACTCTCAAGTGTAAAACCATTGAATAAAAAACAAGTCCTAAAATCAAATATGAGCATCCATATGCAATAAAAACCTTAGTAAAATCAGCGAAATAGTGGAAGCTAAGAGAAAAAATGTATTTATTAAAAAAGGTGTATTATATTTTATAGTATATTTTTCAAACACAGCAAAAGCAAAAAGTGTGCTACTGCCTGTAGCAATAGGAGATGATCAAGGTGTGAGGAAAATATTCAAGAAAGACAAAGGCACAGCAGAAAAGCTGAATGCATTTTTTGCATCAGCATTCACTACAGAAGCACTTAAAAATCACTTCCAAAATAATTTTATGAGGAAAGTATGAGAACTGTGTCACATCAAAGACTCCATAGGAAATATTTCAAATGAACTGGTTAATGAATAAAAACAAGTTACCAGGATCAGGTGGAATTCATCCAAGCAAACCACTGCTGGTGTTTAATGAATGCTTAAACAGTCTTGGTTCAAGAGAACAAAAACAGGGCAAATGTGATAACATTCTTCATAAGTAGGTCTGCAGAGCGGCAAAAGGGTTGCACTATTAATAGAGGCACACAGTTAAATATGGAAACATCAAGGGAGCCAACAAAGACCTTGCAAAGGGGAAAACATGTTTGATGTGCTCACACGACTCAGTGGTGCGTCCTTGCCACAAGAAGGACAACAGCGCACTGGGCCTTATGAGCACACGCGCACCCAGCAGGGCCAGGGAGGTCACCCATCCCCTCAGTCCATGTGAAACAACAGCCAGACTCCACGCTGAGTTGTGGGATCCCCACTACGGAAGAGATGGGGACACACTGGACCACATTCATCTACTGGAAAGTCTCTAAACAGGTTGAGAGCTGGAGTACAGGACATACGCAGAGTCCAAGGGACTGGGTCTGCTCAGCCTTGGGACAAGAAGCATGAGGGGAGACCTGATTGCCCCCTGCAATCTCCTAGCAGTGGAGCAGAGAGACACCAAACCAGACCCTTCTCGGAGTAAAGAAGAGATAGGGTAACCTACCACTGCTTTCTGTGGCAGCAGCCACAAGCTGGGAGACAGGAAATTGTTAAATTTAAGGAAAAGATTATTTACTCGGAGGTTGATCAAACACATTGGACAGCTGCCCAGAGAAGTCACGTAGCCTCCATCCTTGGAGGTACATAATGTCCATCTGGACAAAAGGCTCATGAGCACATGAACTTTATGCAAGAGGTGGGATTAGAGACCTCCAGGGGTCCCCTCCTACTTACACATCCTATAAACCAGTAACTGCCAGTGTCATAGGTCTACCAGGATCCTCTGAAGGGATCGTGACAGGTAGACATGCAGCTGATCTGGCATCCAACTTGGCATTTCAACGAGCTTTTAACAAACCGTCACCAAAGACCTCTGCTTCCCAGATGTTACAGGGTAAAAGTTCTTTTCCAGGGATTAGCACGTTATTAAAATTAATTGTCTATGTAATCCTCAAAGGATCTGTGCTGTTCTATGTATAAAACATCAGGAAAAGAAGTGATTAGAGATTTAAAATTTCCTGATAAGAAATTTCTGAGCATAATCAAAGCTAAAACTGATTGATATCATCACCATCAAACATCACATGTAAATTAATTCTTAAGGGGTAAAATGGCTGTAGCACACACACATATTGATGGGTTCTACACCATCACCAAGTAGAAGACAATTCATGAAGTCAGCACTCTCTAAAATTATAGGAAACCTGTATCTTGAAGTGCACATAATTTGGGGCACCATAACCCTAAAGAAGATACAGTACTATCAGAAAAACTCCAGGAAACAACATTACAAACATTACAAACCACAGTGTGAAACATTCTTTATGAGGTTTTGAACAGACCAAGTTCTTAACCTAGAAAAGTGATGACTGTTGTGGGTATTACAGAAGTGAATGAAATAATGAATGCTATGAAGAAGATGATATCAAATGAGGTTGTGCTTTTAGATCTGAAAGTATTTTTTTAACGATTTCCTTTTTTGAACCAATTTGTAGGTCTCTTAGAGAGACTCTCACTTTCAAGTTATTTGTCTCTGACATTTCATGATCCCTCTGTCAAAATTCTGATTATCTAATGAAAGTACTGTGCCCTTCATATTCCCTGAATTGTATTCTTCTTAAAAACTTCAGTAAAAAATAGCGCGCTCTTTCCATTATTTTCCTGGCTACTAAAATCTGGCACAAATTGTACTCAAAGATAACGGAGAGAAAATATTTTTATCCTAGATGCAGCCAAAAGCTCTTCTGCAGCTATCAAAATCAAGGAAGAAAAACACAGTTTGTGAAACCATACTCATAAATGTTACTCACTTCAGATGAATGCGTAGTTTTATGTCAGTAAAATATAAGTTCAACGCTTACAAAGACAAATCAGGAACATTTTGCATATTCTACCTAGTTTTGATTTGTCTTTGTTTCATCAAACTAGATCACAAGCAAGTACTGTGTACCAAACTTGTTAATAAATTTGAAGATTCAAAGTTATTTCATCATGAACAGTATACCCATTCCCAAATAACTATATATATTATAGAGATAATATATTACTGTGCACTGAAAACATTTTGACAATCATGTCTATGCACATAGCATGTAGTTATCCAGATTTAAATTACTATAATTAATACATATATTTATATTGATAAAGCTATATCCAAGCAATGGAATAAAAAAATCTATCAAAATATCCCTGTCCTGAAGTAATAATGCTTGCAGATGCATGGCTCACTGCCAGGCACATATCAACCTGCTTGTAAGCTGGGAACAGATCCAATCTTGCCAGTGACTGTTGAGAAGAATGCCGCCTTTTTTTTCCTCTAATTAAGAGACCTTCCACAGACAGGACAGTTTTGCTTCACCTTCTAAAAAACATGTAATATATTCAAACTAAAAGGTAGGTAGTGCATGAGATTTAAAGCATGAGAATTTCCTCTCAGCAAAGCAGTTCACCAATTCTAATTATTCCTGAAAATCCATCAGACAATTTTATTGTCAACAACTACAGAGAGTCTATTAAGTTCAGGCAAAACAAAGTTTGAAGTTTCCATAATGGGTTGTGCTCCTAGCCGGAGGCGCTGTGCCTTCTCAACCTCCTGGTGGCCATTCCTAGATTCAACTGGGAAGTAAACGCACCATCTCCACTACCTCCTGCTGGCATCTGAGCAGGGGTCATGCTACAGGGTTCATTAATGAGAAAAATCTAATTCTCTACACTAACTGAGGGAATAAAGAACACAGAATAGGACCTTATTTTCTGCCAATGGGCTGAGCAAGCTGATGTGGGTGGAATTACAATAACAGAAAATGCTCTGTCGAAATCTGTTTTCGCCTAAGAGATGGTTGGGCCTGAGGTTAGCATTCTCAGAGGCTTCAATGCTCCTCTGAGACAGAAGAAGTACCTGTAGATGCATTCAGGTGGAATGCAAAAACCTATCTATTTTATAAGTTTTGACATGCTGGTTCAGACAGTCTTTCTCAGAACTGGAAATCAGTTTCATTTACAACCTGGCACTTCACCAAATTGCACAAAACTAAGGTGGCATAAAACCTGTTAAACTGCTAGGATAAGTGCCCTACCAATCCTTCCGTCTTCAGGTTTCATGGTTTCTTAGTGTTGTTATAGTGCCTAATGCAATAAAGTTGTGAAACGGTTACAGTTTCAAGAACTGGTTTGGCACACACAAAGCGTCAGGTGAGTCTGACATAGCATCTAAGCACTCATTAGATTCAAGTTTCAGCACATCAACAATCTGGAAAACAAATTCCAAATCAGGTCTTGAACGTCCTAACACCACCTCATGCCATATCACATCATGAGTGACCTGCTACTCTGGCCAGGTTATTATTTAAGCATATCTGTAACTTACAGATATTCATTCAATATTGTAACTACTCAGCCAATTCAGCATAGGAGATAATTTTCATTAATTTAGTATCTAATTTAAAAATCTAAATTTAAATTACTTACTTCAAGATTACCTTAGAAAAAGATTCAGGGCATTCTCAGGAAAAGAGAGACTATTTAGTTCTAACATTAAAATCTACAGAGTGCACTGAGCAGAGGTCACCAGATATAAGTACAGGAATAAAACTACAAACTCATTCTTTTTATTTACTTACTTATTAATCTTTACTAGACCAAGACAATGACAATGCAGGTAAGAGCACTGTAACTATTCCAGATAGAAAGATTGCCAGAAACAAAATACGTGTATGTGTCTGTGCATATCTGTGTGTGTACAGAGAAAAGTGAGTTATATTAGTTGAGGTATAATCTGGTTTCCCCCATTAGAAAATTATTTTAATGTTGTGTTCAAAAAGCCTTGACAAGTGTGACTTTTTTTTTTCTTCAATCTATGTTAGGTCTAATCAGAAAGCATCAGAATTCAAAAAGACAAATTGCAAGGTCCAAAAACTGCTATAAGCAAAAAGAATAATGAAAGACAGAGACTATAGGGAAAAAAAAATCTTTCTGCTCATTATTAATTTGATGTGGTACTTTTTCACTCAAAGAAACAAAGAGGAAGCACTCACAGCACTGCCAGTCTGATACTGCCAGTCCTGCTGAAAAGCTCAGCTTTTCACTCCTCTCTTTAAAAGTTGAACTGTGTATTTAACACTTGTTGTAGTATGACGATTAACCATTGAATGAAAACTTTTTCTTCTATTTTTTCTCTTCCTTAATGAAAGGTTTCCTCTTCTTTTGAGTTTTGTTACTGCACTAAGTGAGAAATAGGGATATGGACAAAAAGAGTCAAGATTCAAGTGAAATTATAAGTTTTCCTCCATGATTCAGAATAAACAGAAATTTAATGGTATAATGCTTTCCTCTGAGAAAGTAACACTTACTTTGGACTGAGAACTAAAAATACAGTCCTAGTCCACCCTCAGACACACTTCTTCCATGAAGTACAACTCATTTTATTCACACAGTGGACACATGGTTTCCTTAAATCTGAAGGTTGCTCCTGACTTCCATAGGTTTAAAAGAAGAAAGGAAATGGTCAAAGAGATAACTAAAAAATTAGACAAGGACAATGAACAGAAATATTCACCAAGCTTGAGATACCTGTAGAAGCAGGTGAAGAGTTTGCATGTGAATAATAGTTGATGTTCAAGTACATAAAAGGAAAACAATTACTCAAAATCAGATTTTAAGCCTCCATGGAGTAAATTTCTTATAATCAACACTGACATCATCAGCATCCCGGCTAAATATGCTGGGAAAACATTTGGTGTTAATCTAGTAAGCATGTTATAAAATTTTATATTCTAAAAAGGTCTCTTCAATTCTAATACAATTGACAGTACGATGAGCCAGCATGGCTCATCTCGGAATACCAAGCATCTGCTCCAAGAACCATATCTGTGGAAGACTGGGACACATAACCAGACAGCATGAACAGTTAAACAATGTGCTTAGCGCAGATACAAAAGCTGTTGAAATATTCAGTGTCTTTGCAGCAGACCTAACACACATATGCAGATGAGGAGACTTACTGTTGCTATCTACAATAACTCATATCCTTTTGTCATACTACTAGCAAATTCATCAGTTCTTTATATTTTCACTATAAAAAGAACAAGTATAATACAGAATTTTATTTAAAACTAAAATTTAAAACTGAAATAGACAAAACCAAAGTGATGCAATTATGATAAACATGGCTATCACCATCATCTGATCATCATAGTGACAAGGGGCTGTATTACACACCCCATTTAAATTCTTCACACATTTCACAGAATATTCTGAGTTGGAAGGGACCCACAAGGACCATCGAGTCCAACTCTTAAGTGAATGGCCCATACAGGGATTGAACCCCAACCTTGGTTTATCAGCACCATGCTCTGACCAACTGAGCTAATCCCTATCTCCTGATTCTTTTACCAACTCACTCAGAAAAAGTAGATGTACAGATCTATAGTTTCTGCTCAGTGAAAGAATAAATGAACAATATAAAAGCAAACTGCTTTCACAATGCCTAGTAGGAAGCATGGTTTTTTATGTCATGGCATCGATTTCCCCCTCCTAAACCCACTTTTGTTACTGGTAATTTTTGTAAGGGAATGAGGTAACAGTTATCCCCTATTTAAATAATTTGAAATGTTTCCCCGGCCTAAATCTGTTCAAGGTAGCCAGAAATCCAATGTGTAGGTGATATGCTGGACAAATGAAAAAAAAAAAAGAAAAGCAAAAGTGTATAGACAAGAAATGTTTATTGAAAAAGAAAATAAAATTAAAAGACAAAAATGGGTGAAAAGCACAGCACACAGAACTAAGAATTAAAAAAACATCTTACATTCTGCCTTAATGGCAGCACAGTTAATAGGGACAAAGGGACGTCTTGCTGCCTGCCGCAGCCGGAGGGTATTTTTGCAGACCTGACGGGCCAGTTTTGTCCAACACGTCGTGTGAAGAAAGAAAGCTTGACGTGTTTTCACTGCCGACTTCGGACTTCCAGTGTTACGAACTGGAGTTCCCTGTGTGGCCTGCCGGGACATGTGAGTTCTAACATGCGATTCCTACAAAAAGAAACAAAAAATGATAACAGGTACATCTGAATTACAGCATTAAAATATCCACACCTTGGATAAATTCTCAAGGTTAATCAAATAATATGCATAAGCACTATATAAAAATCTGGGGCCTATGTAGGAAGCTGTAAAACACAGAGTAGAGCACTATATTAAGAATGGATATATAATGCCATTCTAAATGAGATATTGTATAATCAATTTAACAATTCATACATAGCACACCATTTGATTGAGAAAATGACATTTGTCCACCAAAAATGCATGAAGCGGATGTTTGTTTACATAAGGCTTAGTCAAATAAAGATACGGCAGGGCCTGCACACTTTACAGTTCTACTTAAACACAGGAAAAGGATTAACAAGTTGAGTTTTATTCAACCAAAGTTGAACACATACATAAAAAACCCTTTCCACTAAATATTCAAATCACAGCAGACTTGTGAAATCACTATGTTTCAAATTTTATCTACACAGTCCTACCTCGGTAGGTTGACTGGAAGACAGTTTATCTTCATCTGTCTGTGTAGGCATTTTCAGGCCACCATACTTTTTCCAATAAATCCAGCAAGACGCACACAACCTACATTGCATATTAGGAGGGCCCCAAGAATACCATTGGTGAGACTGTGGAGCTAAAGAGGAGAAAAGAGCACAGGTGAACTAGTGCATGCTACATTCACTACAATAAATCCAAATGCTGTAACAGATGGCTAAATATAAATGTTTATATAAACAGATAAATGTTTAATACATTTGACAATGGAAAAGAAAAACTTGAATTGTTAGTTTCTTTATTTTTTACAAAAGCATCATAGAAGTCAACTCCGAATGGAAATTCTGGAAAAGCTCAAGTCATGCAAATTGAATACTTATAAATTAAGATCCACATTTGAAAATGATAAGCACATCCTCTGTTGACCTTAAGGTGCGTACATATTTTTATCTTGTGCATTTGGAGACCCAGAAGGGTGCATTAATTTAACCTTTTTTCTTTTCCATAAGAAAACTATTCTTTAAAAAATATGACTTGAAAAACTAAGTATAGAACAGAAACCTTCCATATACAAAATATGTTTTTAATTTAATTGTTGTTTAAGAGATGGGCAGCCATAGGAATGATAAGCAAGGAACTCTTATACAGCAGGTCTTTTCAATTCTTTCAATTTCTGGATTTTATTATATCTCACTCTCACAAAACCTCTGTTGAATGCTGCTATTTAAATAAGTAAAACAAGAATTATCAGAAACATACAAAGTACTAGAAAAAAACAATATGCCCTGCCCCTGCCTCCCGACAACAACAGAGGGGGGAAAGACATCTCAAAACCAACCAATCAAAAAAAAAACCAGCTCAAAACCCCTTCATCCTTACAGAAAAAAACAAAAATAAATTTGAATCTAGCATTCTGAAGGTAAAGGAAAAACATATCAGTGCCATCATATTATATAACAATCTTTCTGTACTTTCTGAATTCTTAAAAGAAAAAAATAAAGTCTGTTCGAATATTGACATTTAATATATATACTGAAGATAGTTATAACTTTAAAGTTATTTCTGCCACACAAGTAACTGGAACTTATCCTCTGTAACATGCAAACAAGAGTACATGCATTTGTTTTTAGAAAACAGCACATATTAAAGTTAACCCAAACTCTTGAATTATTAAAAAAAATATTTTCTTACTATAGCAGCTTTCACAAGCCCGACCTATTACTGGGGTCTGTGCCTGGTAAGAGGCTCCCATAGCTCCATTGACTGCAGCAGGTTTCCCATTGTTGCTGGATATTTGATTGGGATTTGGTTTATTGCTTTAAATAAAAATAAATGGAAAAAAAATGATTTTACTAACTGGTTAGTCAACACGAAAACAAGTAATATAATTCTGTAATTCTGATGTCTATTGACACACGTATAAAATCTTCTCTAAGCAAGACTAATTTTTGTACTTCTCTAGTATTTTCAGAGACCTGCTATGTAAGGGCTGCTTTGATACTCCAATTTACACATCTTTAATGTGGTCCCATGTTCTAAGCTACTTGGCAAGCTAGTAAAAGACCAAGTCTCGGGGTCAAAGTATTAACAAAAGTCTGACCCAGCACAGAATTTAAGAAGGTGGTTCTAGTCAAAAGATAAGGCTTTACAAGCTGAGGCGGACTTTGGACAAAGTATAGCAAGCAAGACCAGTAACACTGCCTATAATATGACAAGGTTGTCCACCCTGTCCACTTCCTGTCTCAAGCAGAAGTACACACCTTCCCACCAACTGCAGTAAAAGTGAATATCTTATAATCCTGGCAAAACTTCCCATATAATACCAAGTTATTCTATCCAGGTTCTTTTCTAAACTACTTTCTCTCTGAGATGCTCAATAACTGGTTTGGGATATTATTGTTTGGCTTTTAAATATTATTATACTTTATTGTTCTTGCAATTATTGTAACTACTAATACTTCAGGGAAGCTGGACTTCACGGGTCAGTTAATTCAGACAATTAATATACTCTGCACTACGTAAAGTACAGTATTTTCAAAGTTTCAACTTTATGCATGTTAATTACTCTCAATATAATGCAAGGCTGGATACATTGATTCCTAAGATGATTAATTGTTACTTTAGGTAGCGCAAAATATATTCAAGATTAGTTAAAATGACTAACTGAAGAAACCTTTCCTATATCAAGTCTCTATTTGAAATGCCAACAGTCTGTCTCCTGCCTTCACTTTTTTCACTATATCCAGCAAGAGACACAATTCCTACACACTATCAAGTACCTTGGGCTCAAGCTACAAGAGAAGGGATAGAGAGACGATTAAGTCTCCCACATTATAATCTGTTGCTAAGTTACCTTTCAGAAAAGACACGAATTTGAAAGGGACTCTCTGATATTGAGCACAGAACCTTGCATTTACAGGAAATACCTTATGATCAAGTTCAAAAAGGTACTCAGCTCTGAGAATCAATTCAGATTTCAAATGCAATAAATCAGTCTTGAAACGGAGTTAGTGATCCACCACCCCAGATTGCATAGTTACCAAAGACACGAGAAGTCCTATCACCCTCTTACTGTTGACTAGGGATTTTGTCTTGAAATGGAGGCAAAAGACAAGCAGTAAGATAAAAACTCGAAAATCCAACATTTCAAAACAGACTTTGTCATTCAATACAGCTAGTCCCTACAGTGAACATATTGGTGAAAATCCTGAATTGTCTACACAGACCATGGAAATTAAATTGAAAAAGATTATGCAAAGACTGAGTGCCATATGGTTTTCCTAAAGCAGTCACTCCTCTGAGAGGTTATGGAACACTCATACTAGAGTTTTCAGCTTTTTTTCAAAGTGCCACTTATTAGAGACATGAGCTTCAAAACTCACAGTTTTGAAAAAAACTCACAGAAATTTTGAAAATTTCTTCAGACACAAGATTAAAACAATGAATTTAACAATCTGCTGTTTGCGTTTTTACATCTTTTTAGGAGAGAAAAGTCTGTATGAAATACGCAAATGAAGCTCTATTGTATGCAGTTTATACAAGTCATCAAAAAGCCTTGCAAAGTACTTCCTTTGGTATTCCAGTCTTCTGTTATACAAACACTCATAACAGGAACTTCACATATATGTAAACTGAATATATCTACAGAAAGCTTAAAAAAATGTCAACTGTAATCCTTTCTCCTCTTATAATCTTGAGAAAATTATGAATATGAAAGAGGGATTATATCTTGTTTCTGTAATCTACATGTTAACAAAAGCAGATATAGCATCGACTTTAAATCTAAAAAAACCAGATTAAATACCCCTCAGAAAAAAACAAGATTGCATTAATAGGATTTGTGCAAAGGTGAAAGATTTGGGGCTGTGTGCTACCTTTAATTTACAGCCAGAACATCTCTTCTCTCTAACTGAAGAATAGACTTCATCCACAAGATAAAACTGTAATGGGAAATTATCTGATTTTATTTCGTTTTATGTAACTACTTTAACAACTGCTTCTATTTTGAAATATTGAATTTACAGAAATCTGAAGTATTTACACATATATGAAGCTACAGGGATTTGGAAGAGATTATTCTGGGAAAAAATGCTTTTTAAATGATAGGGCTCTTCTTGCTTGTGAGCAGTCCACAGATCGCACTTGATCACCTTTGTAAAAATTCTCAGCATTCCAGACAGGCAGTTTTGCAGGTCATGGACAAATGGCTCAGTCAGATATAAGATGTCACTTAAGACAAGAATTTCTACCATTATATCTCTGTATATAACAAATACTACGAAAGAAACCATTATAAAGATGACTATGAAACTACCATGCATGTAACTCCATGTTACAGTTTCGATTTTACCTGTATATTATTCAAAAAAACTGACTTTGTTGTTATACTCACTAGGTGGGGATGTATACTTGTTTCAGTTTACTTTCTGCTTCAGCTGCTTTCAGACGTTTCTAGTTGAAAAATTAACACATTAAAATATTTTCTTATATTAAAGCATAAGATTTCATAATACTGCACACAATCCATCTTTAAATTATTTCTATTTTTTGATTTCACAAGAGCCTCCAAAAGAAGCATAAAGATCTACAAGATGAAAACCATGAAAAATAAAGTTCTCCATTTTTATTATTAGTTTGAAATGATACTATACTGTCCTTCCAAGTAAAACTCACAGGCCCGACGTATGACAACAAAACTGTAAAAACAAGAATTACAATTTACATACATTACATCTACATAAACAGGTATGACAATGTGGCTAATCCTCATCGCAGAATTAAGTAGAAAATAAATGAATGAAATTGCACATGGTATGTTCCTCATCATTTATGTACCTCAATACTTCCTGTGCACTCTGTCCAGCCTGAGGCTGGTATTTTATAAGGAACAGTAAAGTCCACTGACTGCTAGAAATAACTAAATACCTACTTTTGTTAAATGTCATTAAAATTGTGGCTCAGGCACATCACAGTACCAGGATGGCTACGCTACTGCCAAGATAGTCTGTGAATTTACTAAATAATTACTTTCTTCATACTTGCAACAAACTCAAACCATCTTGTAGGTAGTCCTACTAACTTCAAAAATGTTGAGAAGCTTTAGTTATTACCATATATTATACAGGTAACTAAGATGGCATTTGTTTTCAGTAATGGCACAAGCAAAACAGAGTTCAGATGTCTATAGGTTTGTCTGTATATAAAAGATGAAGAAAAAAACATTATTTCCCTGCACTCTGACATTACTCTTGTTCCCTTGAAAAAAAAAGTAGAGAGAAAAGGAGTTAAAACGTGGTCAATTATATTACAGAGGATAAAAAAGGGGGAGACACAATGATAGCCAGCACAATTAAATCAATACGACCTGCCTTTCTTTATCAGGTAATTAAAATTCAGTCCTTCATTTCTCCTACAACAGCCAATTCTCCTCTCTGCTAATACACCTATTTTCTGATATCCAATCTTTGCAAGGCTTATAATCCAGGAATATATTTCCACCTTGAGAACAGTATCATCAGACAACTCTGCTCTGAGAGTCTCTTGCCTGAGTCAGTTACAGGGTTAATCAGCTTTACCAGGCCAGTAGTCTGAGTCAGCCTCCCCATGTAACCTGCTGTTCTTTTCCATTTCAGAAAGTTGCCTCTGTGTCGTCCACTGACAAAACTCTCATTTATAAAAATTGTACCTTTCAAGAATAATGTATGATAAATAGACTTCTAAGCAGTCCATGCCATCATTAATTAATTCCTATGCAATGTGAGAGCCCTTTTCTGTTTATCTCCAAAATAAGCTGCTCCCACATCTTTTTTTTTTTTTTTTTTTTTAAGGTAGTTTTTTGCCATCCACAGGTGTCTGGTTGTGTTTGGAGCTACAGAAGTGAATTCCATTAATACTGCTGTGCAGTTCCAGCTTTCCCCAGTACCAGGCTTGGCAACACTTCTCTACCTTCAACAGGCCCATAGCAAAAATGCAAACACAGTCTGCTCTGCCTGCAGAGGATGTCTCAACGGTGAACTCTCTCTCTGCTTTACAGCAAGCCACAGAGTTCCCACAGCTGTCTCTCTTTCCTTTTCATGTTATACCCAACAACACAGAATTTGTTTTCAGCCTGAAAAAGTATGCAAAACTGCCAGTCAGCAGGTAACACATGTTCCACAGAGGTTTGTAACAAGCTGATTCCTCCATTCTACAGAGAGAACGGGTAAATCTCACTGCACACCAAGCAGGAGCAAAAGAGAAAAACACAATAAAGGGTAAGAAATGAGAAAAGTAGCCCTAAAGCACGGTCAAAATGTAAAGGCTGTATTGAGGAAGCTGTATGTAGGAAGCTGATGGCAGTGTCACTGAGAAGTGATTATATACACATTAATTAAATTTTAGCATACTTTTAGTACTGGTATGGGGATTGTAAGGAATGCAATTTAACAACTGCTTTCCTTCTTTATTTACTAAAGCAAATGATATGGCACCTTCTAAAAAAAAGTCATACACTGCCATTTCAGTATAAGCTGTATTTTTTATGTTAAAACTATGGCTAACGTTGCTCTCTAAAAGCAATAGAACATGTCACAGCTTGAATTCACACTGACCTATCAACTTTCAAGTACCAAGTGAGAAGAAAGGATGCAGAAAGAAAACTATCAATAGTTGCAGTTTCTGAGATGAAACCCTGCCTGTAGAAATTTAGAGGACAAAAACTGGTAAAGGTTGGAAGTTGAAACTGAAAACATTTAGACAAGAAACAAAGCACCAATTTGTAACAAAGCACTGGAGCAATGTAACAAATAGAGTTGATGCTTTACATGAAAAAAAAAAAGATTACATCTTCAACAGTATTTCAAACAGGTCTTACAGACTGCATTTTAGGTGAGGTCACACTACACCAACTCAGCTTTTTACCTGAGCTCTACTACTTTTAATCAACTGGCATTGAAACTGAGTGTTTGTGCTTTTTAAGGACTTTTGTTATGAATATCAACTTACAAATATCCCAAGAATTGATCATTTCCCTAAATTAGTACTGTTTTCACCAGTGGAAATAAATGAATGAGAGGCAAATGTTATATATTGTTGCAGAACAGTAATTTAGTTACCATTAAATATGTTCACCCTTTTTCCTCTTCTGAAATCTCAGTGAAAGTCTTTTTGTATTAAATCAGATTTTTAAGGAGAACACCAAAACTAATGAGAAGACTTTTCATTCAGTGGAATCAATCACCCGGCCTTCCTCAAACACTATATATATTAGCAGTCATGAGAAGTGCCGTATGACCAAGAATGTTTACTCAAGGCCTGAATTAGTTTTGCTAGACAAGTTCAGAGAACTTTAACTTATCTTCCCTTCACCTTGACTTGAAGAGAAGATGGTCTGAAATCAAGGTGGTAGCAGTACCTCCACTGCTATCACCAGCTTTAGCTACCTAGCAAGAATAACACCTAGTAGAAGTTATGATAAGGAAATCTTTCTTATGCCTGACATCATGTATCCAATTCACACAAAGAAATAGAGATAATTAAAAGCAAATTTTCATATTAAATCACATCAATCTAGGATTCAGAGACTGTATTTTGTAGGTACATCGACCTTTTATGTCTTCCCATTTTCACAAGTCACCCTACCCCTCAAGCATAAGATTTAGGGAAAAATGACACTGAAATCCCCTCTTTCTTACTGAACATATTTTCTCTTTGAAACACATTCAATTATCACAGCTTGTTCTTTTCGGGAAAAAAACCCCCAAACCCTGTGCACTGTATTGATACTGACCTGTGTTAATTTTTACCATTCCCCAACAAACTAAACAAGGGCACAGTGAAGTTCTGATCCCTTGTTAGGAAAGATTACAGAAACATTAACCAGGATGAAAAATAGGTATTTGGCCTACACTGGTTTTCGTATTGAGGATCATATATGTGACCCTGAAAGAACATCTAAAGCATTCAATCCCCTGGTGTATTGACATGTTCTACAGTAGGATGTTGTGCGTTTACTTAGTTACAAGTAAAACACAGGCATTTACAAGAGCCTTCAAAAGTTGCAGATAACCATAAAGCCCATGTGTTTTTCTTGTATAGAGCCTAATCTTGTGAAAGGACATGCAATCTCAACACATCTCACACCTTGATCATTGTAGCAACAGATCATAACAGAGCCCTAGAGAACTAAAAAGGGAATCTTAGTCTTTTGCCAACCGCTCCAGAGCAAGTATTCCAGGAAAAAATTACAGGAAACAAGATCAGTCTCTGAGCAACCTAAGAGTGTTGACAAAAGACAATTTACACTTCATTTTATCCTTACTCCATGGCTTTCAGTATGGATAAAATCTTTTTATCTGATTCTTAAAGATAATCTCTTGCCCAATCCCTAAGATCTGACAAGCACAGCAAATCTCCACTGGCAGTACCTTTCTAGGATAAAAATTAACAGTGGAAAAAAAGTGTTAAAATTGAAATGAATGATGACAAACACAGAAAAACATGCTTTTATACAGAATATATTATTTGCTATTTGTATTATTCATAGAACTAAAAGGTCTTCGTGATAGTTCAAGACTCTCCTATGTGGTGAAAGACTTTTATCCTGCTTTCCATACACTAACAAGTTGATGTAGAAACACTTTTCAAATAAACCAGAATGACCTGAAGCAATCTTCCTTCTGACACACTTAATCAACAACTCCAAAGATCCATCCAACAGTACAGCTGTAGTTATTTCAGCAAAAAAAATTACTTTCAACACTCTGTACATAACATTGCTTCTAAGTATGCAGCAAATGAATGAGCTACAAAATTAAACATTAAATCAGAAATTAAAATGGAGTACTTTAAAGTATTTTATATATCTAAACCAAGGAGTAAATATAGAGAGTACAACATATAAAAAGCACCAACATTGAAATTTTGCCTAAACCTGCTAAAAGTATCCCAGTATTGGTACTCAACATAATGTTATGTTTCTTCTCCAGAGCAACCCAAACAGCCGAACACTCAAACCAGAAGGATGAACACCTCCACCATGTGCAGAATGGTCTCAATTTTGGTTTTAAATGCTGGTAATGGCAAAGTAATGTTTTGTCAGGGAGTAACAATAAAAGTTGCATAACAGTACCAGCCACTTCAACACATCATATTTTCCCTTTTCCTTCAGTCCCATAGCACAGCTTCAAAGACTAAAGCATTTGCTCTGGAGCCCATTTCCTTCTTATCCCATACTGCAGTAGGAACCAGGAATCCTATAACTTCAAACCAGCATACAGTACAAATGGCTTAAAAAGCTCTTCACAGGTATGTGATGAACAACACAGAACCACTGGTCTATATCCCAAAATATTATCATAGGCTCCCCCATATTTCTTTTTTAGAACACGAACAGATTTTTATGCCTTAACATCATTACATTTTTTTAAGAATGTCTCAGACTGGTTCATGCTGAAATAGTCATTAAATTACCTGCTGCACATATCTGTCAGTGGTTTTCCACATGTAGTAATACTCGATGATGCTAGTCAGTGACTTCCAAGGGAGCTGAAAAACATTTGCTAAAAATTAAAGTTGTTCCAAAAATTGCAATGTCCACATCTTATTAAACACATGTTAAAATCAAATACAGTTGAGATAAATACTAAACTCTGAATGTATTAAACAACTACATTAAAATCCATATGCAAATGAACACATATTGCTATTAATAATACACAACCTTTCTTTATAATTAAGAAGTATGCAGAATTACACTATCACACATCAAAATCTAAATGTAATTTATTCTGTTTAAGCCATATGGTAAACAAAATGATCAAAACAGAATGCAGATTTCCTTTAGGAAACACAGAAGGTAATGTCTCTATTATAAAGTGTATCAGATGGAGAATAACATTAGGAGTAAAAGAAATCATCTTGATGAGACTGTGTGCAAATCTCATGTATTTTTCTCTTTAAAAATAAAAAGGATACCAGACTTAGATCAGAGGTTTTGCAAGTCCCGTAACAACTCAGTCACTCATAAAATATCACTAGTTTTGCATAAATCCCCTAAAGTCCTTTTACTTTCTCAGGTAAATTATGCCTTCAGAGAAATCTACCCAAAAAAGGGCTAGTGACAAGAACACATTAGGTGTGAAGTAACAGATAAACTGATTCTCAGTCTCCAGGTCCATATTCTTCCTGGCATCTAGATGGAACGCTCCCACCCCAACTACCTGCCATTGTCAATTAGTATATTTTAGCATATCCATATTTATTTTCCATCCTGAACACTTATTAATGACTTCATGCTACAGATTATCTTTATGTATTTTACAGATTCAAATACTTAAATCCGTTTTAACTTTGATTGTGACACCAATATGTTCATTCACTCAGTAGGCATCTATGAATAAAGAGAGATAATTATGGTGCTTGGACTGAATAACTGTAATCCTTTTACACTTTGATTCACAACTTTTTACACTTTGATTCAGAACTTGAAAAACCTGTTTGACAGACTGAGCATGGATAACCTTTATTCCATTTACCTACGCACTTAATACTCTAAACTGCCGATGAAGCTGTGAACAGCCACAGGATAATGTATTCTCATTATCAAATTCTATTTTTGAAAGAAGTAAATACGCTCATCTGTGTGACATTTTTGCAGGAGGAAATTAGCACAAAGTATCAACTCTACAAAAGCAGAGAGAGGAGAGTTTTAAGCTTCTTTAGTTTCTCCAGGGTAAGAATGGACCATTCAAATCAGATGAGCAAGAAAAACTTAGCATCCTAAAATGAACATGGTAATTTCAAGGCATGTTTCCACACTTTTCTGAAGCTGGAAAACAGTTGTTCCTGCTTTCTATGAACAGTTCCAAGTCTTGATTACCAAGGCCTTTCCTGCCATATCTGAGATGTAATAGTTCTAAATTTGTAAAAACAGTTGACAATGAAAAACAAAGAATTAACAAGCATAACAGCTGTGTCTTATTGTTAGGAAAATAGTTACATTTGGAGAACATAAAATATTCATTCTTCTTCCATTCTCCTACCCTGGGATGTGAAATAATTCAAGTACAACAAGTAAATTGAATTAGCTTATGAAGTGTAGGTTGATTAGGATTCAGATAGTCTTAAAGCTAGCAGAACCTCTCCTAAAAGAATTGATGAGTCAACATCTGATGAAAATGATTATTCAAAGGCTAGACTGGTAATTTGATTACAAATGAGTTCCTCCTGTCTATTAAAAAAAAAGGTAAAGTCCCTTACACCATTTAATTTATAATAATTATCTTGCTTTCTAAATATTTAGTGTTTATAGCTTAATACCTGAGCTGCACATTGAACATCAAATAGTGCCAGTTCTTACTAATTGCTGGAAAAGTAAATGAACCTGGCCTTTACAGAACTATCATGTAAGGGTTGCAATTGCAGCTGCCATGCCTTGCAAATCTGGGCCGACTTTGAAAAGGCAACTCCTCTGGGATATAATGACTCAGGCAGGTAGTACATAACCCTTCTGCTCCAGGAGACTGCTACCAACCATTTTCTGCCATGCAACATGACAGTCCTGCCTGTACTGTGGCATCACTGTGTGACTGCCTAGGTTTGAGTTTAATCTCAGGCAGTGCACACTTTAATTTTATCATTAGATCCTATGTGGAGACTCAAACAAATTCACATGTAACTACCAGTCCATTATCTTCTTTGTCCATGCTCTTACAACACATGTAAGAGTACTTAAACTTATCAGTGACTTGCCACTGAAGAGAGGGATGATAATAGATAAATGTACTATTGTGTAAAATCACTGTTTAAGTGCTACATATTTATACCTACATAACCTTGCAGACGCTTTTCATATATTCATGATCTAAACCTCAAAGGACTATTTTCGATGATTACTTAAAAATCAAATGTGTGTTTTCAAATCCCTATACTTTTAGAATGCTGCATGGGAAGTGAGAACAGATAAATTTTACTCTAGAGAAACTAAGATATCCCAAGACTACACAATGATTAACATAATTGAAAGAATTCAAATTAGATAGAATAGAATTAAATCAAGACTGCAGTGTTACCAGTGTCATATAAATTGAGATATAAAATAGATGTTATAAATTGTGTTTTTAAAATGACACTTTTCAAAAGATTAAAAAAGTGACTGAGAATAGACAACATCGCTGTACTAACTAAAAGAGGCTATAATAAATTAGTGCCCCACATCCATTTGTACTGCACTCTGACTTTTCATGAACATAACTTCAGTAGGCTACGCAACACTATTACTAGACCTGTGTGTGTGTGTGTATCCTTTCTTTGGGAGGAGAGGATGGGAAAATACCTGTGTTTTGGGAAGGAAGATTCAGTGAAAGACAGAAGGTGTCAGGAATCTACTCAAGATAAAATTTGAACATTGTAAACAGCTTCTAGTAGAATCATCCAAATATCTACCATTTGAATATTACAAATGCAGAAGCAATTCTGGAGACACATTACTCCATTGTATCATTTTAACGTATGCATATCAATAGAATTGGATACATAACACAGAAATTATACAGAATATAAAAATACTATATAAATACCAGAGATAAGCCATAGGTATACTTGGCCACGAATTCTGTTAGGACTCAACTTGTAAACAGCCACGTGTTATATGATTAAGGTATTTTGAAAAGATAAATATTATATATTACTAACCATTTAACTAGAAGGCATAGCTCCTGAACTATTGTACTATTACAGCTGAGAACCATTTATCTGTATGAGAAATAATAAGGAACTGTAGTTTACATTAAAATTTCAATTCTAAAACTCTATAAAATATTATTTTTAAATAATACTTTATTGAACTTAACAGAGCTATTTCATCCATGATGCAACTTTCATCCAAATGTCACGAATGCAGTGAACATTTTCTCCCTTGGGAATCATTAAGCACACAGATATAATACACCTATTAAAATGTCAGTTCTTCAGAAAAACAATAGCCTTCCCTTCCCACCTTCATTCAATTATCTGTTTCATTTCAGGACTGTGAAAGTGAAGGAAAGACAGCTTAGCTCACACTGCTAAGCTCCTCCCACTGTCCCACACCCTATCTTGGAAGGACTTCTACATTTACCATACAGTACCATTTTCCCCTAATAAAGATTTTTAATAAAATTTTGCAAAGAAAAACAAATATGAGCTCGCAGAGTCAAGTAGAATGAGATTAATGTGAAAATGTTTCAATCAACTTCAGTCTTAAATAATGGATTTACTTTGATTCAATTCCTAACCTTTTCATCAAGCCCAGCTTGAACTTGGTAAAACAGAGGTAATCTTTTTTCCTTGAAAGAAAAAGACCCTCCATGAAATGCAAAAAAAAAATTGCAGCAAACTACTAGCAACTCCAGTGATCAGTGCTGGAATCCATTTCATTTCATTACTCCACATTAGAATTACCCAATTAAAGCTTTACCGCCCTATAGTGTGACACTTCACTACCAAAACCAGTGTAGTTAGAACATATTGGAAAACATTTCCTTTACTTTACAAAACTGCCCAAACACCTACTATATCAAAATAACTCCCTGTAGTTCACTTTAAAAGCTATCTGAATATAAATTTCTCTCTGCTAACCATAGAGGGAAAACCCAGCTTTTCAAAAACACCCAGGGGAGTCGGCCATGTAGCTGTTAATGAATTTCACTGGAAATTGTGGAAGTGTTCTGCAAAGTTCCTGGAACTTTTTCAGATGCTTGTAAAATCCTTGTAAAAATCCTGAATGAAAGACCTCAGCATGAGACATCCTACCAGGTATTAAACCATTAAACAGATTACCTATTGTCACCTATAAGAAGAAGGGAGATAAATCAGACTGTTCAAACTACCAAGGTATTACTCTGCTCTCCCTTGCTGGCAAGATCCTGGCAAGAATACTTTTGAACAGACTAATACCTGCTATAGCAGAAGGAATTCTACCTGAAAGCCAGTGTGGTTTCAGAGCCAACAGGAGTACCACAGACATGGTGTTTGTTCTCGGACAACTGCAAGAGAAGTGTAGGGAACAGAACAAAGGTTTCTACGTAACCTTTGTTGATCTCAGAAAGGCTTTTGATATTGTGAGCAGAAAAGGTCTACGGCAGATTTTGGAACGTTTAGGTTGTCCCCCAAGTTCCTTAAAATGATCATCTTACTTCATGAGGATCAGCACGGCCAAGTCAGATTTGGCAATGCACTTTTCGAGCCCTTTCAAATCAGTCCAGCAGTTTAATTACCTAGGTAGCATCATCCCCTTGGACGGTAAGATTGATGGAGAGATAGACAACAGGTTAGCAAAGGTATATAGAGCTTTCGGAAGACTCCATAAAAGAGTTTGGTGAAATAAACACCTGAAGAAAAGCACAAAGATCAGTGTTTACAGAGCCATTGTGCTGTCTACTCTTTTATATGGTTCCGAATTGTGGGTCATCTACCACCACCACCTGCAACTCTTAGAACGCTTCCATCAATGCTGTCTCCGTACAACCCTAAACATCCACTGGGCAGATTATGTGACCAATACGTCTGTTCTAGAACAGGCAGCAGTTATGAGTATTGAGGCCATGTTGCTGAGAACACAGCTGCGCTGGGCAGGGCATGTCTCCGCCTCCCTAAGATCGTGCTCTACGGTGAACTTGCCACCGGCTGCCGCAAGAGAGGAGCCCCGAAGAGGAGATACAAGGACTCCCTGAAACAACATCTCAGCCTTGGCCACATTGATCTTCATTGCTGATCTTCATTGCAGACTCTCCAATTGGGCGGTCTGGAGACACACAATCCATAATGCTGCTGCTTCCTTTGAGAACACACGCAGGATCACCATCGAAGAGAAAAGACAACGCAGAAAGAATCGTGCCTTGCCGATACCATCCAAGTAGTTTTTCTGCTGTGCCTTTTGCAACTGGACTTGTCTATCTCGCATTGGCCTCTTTAGCCACCAGCACGCTTGTAGCAAATGTGGGTAGAGCCCTTCCCAAATCTTCGTTCGTGAAGCCTAACCATGATGATATTATCACCATTCTTCCAAAGAATGTCATCAGACAAGAAAGCATATTGATTTTCAGCCAGATACAATGTCTACGTATGTTAGTTACATATATAAGCCACACAGATTTCTCCAATAGCTAAATATTCCAAACCTATAGAAAGCAGTTATGATCAACCATGTGAAAACGCAGCTACAGGAAAGTGTACAACTTGCATACTTACAAAGTCTTGTCGAATGTCATTGAAGTCCTTGCCATACTTTTCCAATGCCTCTTCAAACAAACTAGCTTCTGATGCTGACCACTCTTCCATTTCATCTCTACACAAGACAGGCCCTCCAAGTGGCACTAGAACACTGATGGCACTGCTCAAATCATAGTTGTGTTTATGCAGTGTATCCATTGCATGAAACTGGCAAGGACAAGAAGAGAATTAAGATGTGTTTAAATAGACAGTAGTCCATTTCAGTTAATGCAAATTCAATATATTATTCTCTATAAGTCAAGCAAGTAGACTCAACTAATGCTAAATTTCAAATCTATCTTGATATCATAGTTTACTGCTGTGAAATAAAAGGAAAACAAATTGTTTATTACTTCATTTGGGAAAGGAAATGCCTTGATAAAATGTTTACCAAAAATGACATTAGTTTATTAGTTCCCGCAAATTACTAGCAAACATATCTGAAGAATCTTTAGTTGGTAGAAATTGGTTCCAAGTAACCCAATAAAGACAGTGGTATATATTGACTGAGGGGCCATCTTCAATTAACAGAAGCTCTAAATAGTAACTAAACAGCTGCTCAGACATTTAAGTGCTCAATATTCTCATTGCTGATGAAGGAAGACATTTATTGTTTTCATTATGATCATACTGAAAAAGAAGCAAGATATTTGTCTCTTGCTAAACACTGCTGTCAGAGACAGGTAAATAAGGTTTCTTTGATTCTCTTTGTGTTATAAAAGAGAAAAATGGAAAACAAACAAGTTAAAATGTTCTTCACACTACAAGGAACACTGAACACTCACATTGCTAACCAACGATGAGGAATATGAAAAGTAAACAAATCCACCCATTGGGAAAATGAGCAACATACAAGAAGTCTTTCTGACTCGGCATCCCAAAAGACCCCATCACCACAAGCATAAATTGTTTTGCTGAAGGAGGTATTAGAGTTATAAGGCATGATACTGTATGTGACTGTGTAACATCAGTCTCCTTCGTATTTGTCCCATTACAGTGCCGAGCTGTGAGCATAGCATGCACACTCTCACATGGCCCTAAACTCATGAGAAAACCTTTCAAGGAAGGAACAGTCCTATATTATGTGCCAGTATAGCAATTCCAGAGCAATTCCAGTTGAGCTTCTGCATCCAAATGTACTGCAAATAATGGATTCTCCTCATTGTTTTCCATCTCCTATGAGTGACTATTGTCTTTCTCCAGAGTTCACTATAAGTCTTTGAGTGCTATCAAGCACAAGATTCTGGAACTGTTTTGTCTGCAAGAAGCAATGTCACTATCATCCTGCAATATATCATTTTACTTACAGTTCAAATTCACCAGCCTGGAGAAAAGCTAACAAGGTCTAAAATCCATAAGCTTCATACTAGAGAATGTACACTGAAATCACTGGTTTATTGCTTATCATTCAGGCAATGAGTAAACCAGCTCTAAAGATTGAACTCTTACAGTAGACATGTTAACAAGGTTTAAATCTTTTTTCAAATTGCAGCCATTGCAGAAAAGCAGTACACTTTCTTGATATTACTAAAGAAAAGATTCATAATGAACTCTGTGGATAAGTGCTGTCTTCACTGTGACAGAAGACCACTGACAAGTTCTCTGATAACAACCCTCTGCCTTCTACAAGTTTGCCAGCCCTTACCTGCAATAAAATTCCCACATTGCAGTGAGCAAATTGTGGTAGCAAAAGCAAGAGAAGCCCAAAGACATTACAAGAAGTTGTGAGAAAAAGTCCTGGAGTATCTTTACCAAGGATGAGAGGACTGCAAGAAACAATTAGTGGGAGCCTGTTACCTAAGGAGCAGAAGGCTGGGAGACCTGGTGTTGCCTCTTCCAAATAGAGGCCTGAAGGACAGAGGAAGAACCACCCTTCCACAACAACTCTTGCCCAGAGCATACTGTCCAGCACAGATAAGGGGGCCCACCAGAGGAAAAGTGCTAGCCACACAGACAGAGGGAATTTCAAGTCTAAATATAAACAGGTAAAGAAAGAAACTTTCCACCAAAAGCTAAGGAAAGGCTGCATGGAGCAGTGGAGAAAGGACATGACAGGGTATGCTGCAAACAAGCTGCAACACAGCTCCCAAACCTGCTGCAATTTCTGTAGTCAGTTAAAGCAACTAGACTGAACTGTCTCCAACAAAGCACTCAGACTGGAAACAGAGTACAGATTCTACAGTTCAATAACATTTTAAGTATGTTTATTATATAAGCCACATATATGGAAGTCTAATCATTAAAACTACATTATTCAAAATGCAAAGGAAAAAGACTTCATATTTTTTATTATGAAGAGACATCCAAAACCAGATTTAAGTCCTTGCAGTAAAGTAGCAAGGGCTCTTCTGAATGTCTACTACAAGGAGCAAGTGATTCCATCAACCTGCTTTGTTTTAAGAGGCTCTCACTTATATGTATATGCAATGTGCAGTGTTGAAGAATCTGCCTCTGAGAAGCCCAGAAATGCAAGATTCACTTGTTTGTCTCACAAGTCTTTATCACTGTAAGAGAAACACATTTATTATCATCTAAGAAGGTAAATACACATTGTTTCTTATCTTCAGTAGGGTTTTCTAAAAGCACTGGCAATTTCCTGCCTTGCCTCATTACACCTCTCACTTGCTATTCTGCTGCAAGACCTCTCTCAATTTATTCATGTTTATAACCCATGCTTTTTCTCTCTCTCTTTTTTTTAGTATCAGTCTGTTTACAGCTATCTCTGATTGAAACAACTAATTAGGAATATTGGAAAGCGACAGGTGTGGTGTACAGAAATCCCATTAACAGCACTTCAGGTGTAAGGGTTATCTGCCTTGTATTAAGAATATAGAAGTATAATTTTCTTAGTGTTATGCTCCTATATCCCTTCCAAAGCATAAATGACATATGCCACAGGTCCTGCAAATGTCTCTACTAATTTTAACTGCTGCTGAAAATACGTTCCCAATTAGCATAGGAATGTCTGAAAAAGTAACTATTATAATGACAAATATGTCTTTTCTTAGCTTAGAAGGAAGTGCGTTGCCAAAAAGCAAAAGAGAAGGGTTTTAAAAAGCTGAGGGGGTAGGAAAATGAGAAGAGACAGACACAATAATTAAGCCTGGGGTGGCTCCTCTGGTGCCTCATTATAAGATATGCCTTTCATTAAGTGTAATGGAACTTAATGGATCATTTGCAATAGAGAAACATTTACATGGCACTCAAACACTGAAAGTGTCCCTTTATTAGCAGCACTGCACATGTACTTTCAAAGAAGAAATTGCTATAAGGATGAATCTATTCTATTAATCACTGAATACAGTAAGAAGTATATGTAATATGTGAAATCTATTAGTATATGCAATATGTGAAATCTATTAGAAATTCTTATTCTAACTAAATCTTAATAAAATGAAAAATGTTAAAGAACTATCCAGATGAAAGAAATAAAGTATTTAATGTGAATAGAATTGTGTTTGTACAGTCATATCAGCAAGTGTGAAACTGAAAACTCATTTTGATTATTATGGAAAACATTACATTTTGTCACTGCCTTTATTACACTACCATAGTCCAGACTAAATCTGATTCCTGTTCAATAGCCTTTGAGTACCCTGCAAAAGGTAACAAATTAAATATTTTTCTCATCATACCAATGAATATATTTTATCTGGAATACAACTACTGTCCTACTGAATCTGATCAGTCATCCATCTAGCCAAGCATTGTCTCTTACAGTAGCACCAAGGAATGTTGCATCAAGAAAATGTGCAGGTAAGCCTAATTACAATCTGAGGTCAATTCCCATTTCATTGACCAGCATCTATAAGCCTTGGGAACTAAGAAGTTTAGATGGAACACCTTTCCCTACACTCCCCAGCACCCATTTATGGCCAATGGTCCATAATTTTTCTAACTCTTTTTTTAACCTGCTGGTACTGCCCATTCCCACAAAATTTTGATTTCGGGGACTCTCTATCCACTTTATAAGGCAGTGTCTTAACTGTTTCAAACTGATCTTTTAGTTTTATCGAGTGTCCTCTAGTTCTAGTACTCCAGTATCTGGAGAACAGCAGGTCTACTTTAGCCTAAACTATCATCTTCAGGATTCTGTAAATAAATACTTAAAATAATAAACAACTACTGATGTCTTTGGAAATGTAAGTCAAACCTGAATCTATGAAACAGTAATATTTTTTATTCTTACACAGTTTTCCTGGTACGCCTGTATTACTGTAGCACATCTTGTCATCTCAGCTAGTATGAATATAGAGACAAACCTTTGGTCTGTAATTGATATATTTTTAACTTTCTCTAAAAGGTGTAGGTGTTCACATTACAGCAAATACTTTAACAAACTAAGGAAACACAGTAAGAATATAATAATTAAAATGTTCTTCAAAAACATGCTTACAAAGTCAAATTGCTTATTCTTTAGAAAATTTGATGACATATCTAGTAAGTAAAAAGTATTATCTATACAATTTTCAATCAGTTTTACTACCACATACTTTAAATCACACTGTTGCTCAATTACACCAAATGAATCCCTATACAATGTGCATTATTCACTCTGCTATGGAAATTACCACAGCTAAAGTCAAGTGATTTACACTGTGATTACAAAGGCAGTACCACCAAGCTTACAGGTGGTGGTACTTATAAGTACCACCATATAAAAAACACAGAGGACTTTCTACCACACACACACCCCTTGCATGCATAAATAAATGTATATATATAAATATATATACATGCATGCATATATACCTTGCAGGTATCTAAAGGACAAGAGAAGGAACATAGGGACTGTGGAGTATCAGACAGTGTTGAATTCACAGATATAGAAGTTGTAGGTTTTTAAGAAGCCACCTACCAGTGTGATGTCTCGGGAAGCAGCAGCTGCACTCATATGTAAACTAGGTTGCCTGACAGAGCTACTGCAGTCCAGTGCTCGAGCAAACGTGCCAACCGCACTACAACAGAAAAACAGTAGAGCCAGTAAATACACAGAAAGATGTAATCTCTTTTTATTATCAGACTATGTCATATCTATAAAAGTGTCCTTTTAAAAACAGAAGTCACATACTGTAACTGTTAAGATTTCAGATCTTTGCTAACAATGAACAACTTGATACTCAGAAAAAACCCACTCGACACTGCAGCAAAAACTCTGACCTCCCCCCAAAAGTAACAACATACATGTAAGAAAACCAGCATAGAAACAAAAGATATTCAGAGAATTGTAACGTACCAACCTTTTAATAATTTTTTTATTAATTACAAAGTCAGAGATTCTACCCAGTTTGGGTTTTACAACCATGACTTATTTCTAAAGTTAAAAAGCCAAATGCTTAACAAATTACAATACAAATTAAAAAGCAGTTCACCATGTCCCCATGAGGAAATTTTATTCACTTCAGCAGTGCATGTCTACTACTACCATCAGTGATCCAAAGAAAGCATATCAGCTTAGTGTAAGGTACCACCAAAATCCTATTTTTCTCGAAGGTTTTAAGCAACAATGAAATAAATGGATCTATCAGCATGCTTAGTAAAAGCACTCCAGCATTATTGAAATGGATAAGTTTTTCTCCAAACCTAAGAAATAGAGGTAGAGAATTAGTGTGAATGTGACTGTTCTAAATTGTTCACATTTCTTGGAAGTACATCTATATGTCATGCCCAGTGAAGGGAAAGATGCATAAGAGAATTTGACTGGGCTGAGCCCATACAGGAAATGAGTAAAGATGCAGTGACACAAAAGGTTACTAATTAACAGTTGAGAAGTTGCTCTAGTACCTAGAGTTGTATAATGACTCTTGAGGTGCATTGTGTCACTATGATTTCAGAAAAAACTATTTGTTGCAGTTATTAAGTAAAGTCCTTCTAAATTCAAGACCTAGTTACATAACACTTCTAATGCAGCATAAGCCTCTGGACCAAGGACTGAAGCCTCATCCAGCAATTACACTCTGCACAACTTATAAGTGCAAAATTATACCAATGGAGAATGTCACTGACAGATCAACACACATTACTGTATTCTATAAATCCAATATTCATCAATAAAATAATGTGCATCAAGACTTAAACTCACTGAGGTGTACAATGGATCATAGAGAAACTGCTAATAATGTCTGTTACTTCAATTTCATCTCAAATCTGAAAAGATTTAATACTGAATGTTTCAATACTTGCTGCCAAAATCTTATAAGACACAGTTAAGATTCAACAGCAATGATTTACAGACTCCTGATATTAACTGCTTAGATTTCTAAAGGCTGTGGAATAAATAAGTGATATTCAAACACTGTTCCATGACCTTTGCTCCCTCTTTGCAGGGATCGCAAATACGTGACAAGAACACACACATACACTCTATTTTGTCTTTTTGTTTTGAAGCTTGGAAGTACATAGAACAGTATTTGTCCACAAATCAGTCCCAAGAATAAGGCTCTATTGTGAACACGTTTCCTGATAGTCTGTCAACCCCTTTAAACATGTTGGTATTGATAACAGCTGTAGCTGAACAGTCTTTCCTGTGATCCTTCTGTCATTACTGTTCAAACCAGTGAATGTAGTATGACTGTATTTCCCTTTTGCTGCTACCTACTACCTTCTTAGCTTCCTTTTACATAATCAACACTATTTTCTTTTTATCATATTTCTAAAGTAAAATCAGAGTCTGCTATAAACATTACAAGGAACATGTTCTCACAAGTAGATCAAACTTTTGAAGCTGATTTCAGAGCCCAAGTGCATGTGAATTATGTTGCCCAGTATGTAAAGTCAAAAATTAAGTCACGATATAAGGTTTATTTTGAATAAGTGATAAAGAGGTAAGAATTGATGCACCAGTTGACACTGCTTCCAGTGCTGTACTGAGTAGGTGAGGATCACAACCAAGAAGCATTAGTTACAGAAGGGCAAAAATAAATAAAACACACAAAGATAAAATATTAAAAACAGTATAATAAAAAATAATAAACCCAACATTATAATAACAATAATGCCATTTAGGGGGGGGCAACAGGGACAGGACAGGGGATGTAGATGTTACAGGACACAAACCAGGGGGTATGTGCATGTCTGTGGCTTTCTTGAAATCAAAGTAACTTCCAGTTCACCTTTCCTTGGAAACTTTTGAAAAACTGAATTTTTCAGACAATCCAAAGAAGTGTAGAAATTCTAAAGCATTTGCCTATTAAATAGCAACTAGGCTCAAAACTTAATAGTGATATACAGTGCTCTGTATAATCTAGCTATGCAATTCAGACCCTAATTCAATATGGATTTTTAGAAACCATTGAAATACCCTAATTTTTATGTTTTTCAATTAAAAATACAGATATGAGTAACATATTGGTGCAAAGGTCAAAACATTTCCTTTGTCACTTTCTTCCAATAATAACACCAAAGAATTGTTTAAAAAATGTTAAAAGGAAAAAACAAGTAACCAGCCGATGCCATTTCCAGAAGACACACTATTGTCTTCACCTACCTACTACCAAAATAAAACTCAGTATTAAGTCAACACAGGTTGAACAGTCACACCATAAGTACTCATTTTTTTCTTTTTAAAAAGTCTTCAATGTTGATATCCCATTGAGTTGGTAGAATCCAAAGAATAACTATAAATATTTAATTGAAGCTATATTTAATTCAATAATAAACTCAACCCAAAAAACTGTGCTCAGCAAGCTACTTACAAATTACTCAACAAGTAATTAAAACACAAACTCAGCAAAACTCAACAAGATCTACGTCCAAAAAAACCCGGGGTGAGCTTTCTATGGATGTTGTACTTGTGTGCCTTACATTTAGCAAAAACTTCAGATTAGGTTTTTAACACAGAAAATACATTTCTCCAAATTTGTTATAGCTCAACTTTAGGACATTAAGGGAAGTAATTGTTCAAATTTTTGCATAAGATTAGTATTAGTGGTAGCCGATGAAATTATGAAGCAGCAGACACAACAGTCTGTCTTAACAACTTCCAAAGATTCAGTTGCTCATCAATAACTAGTTCTGAAAAGGGCTGTTATTTACCAGAGAAAATCTGGAACCACTGTGTTTATACATCAGGATAAAAATAGCCACTGGTTTCCCCAGGAACAACAGCAGTCCAGCATCAAATCAGATCCAGAAAGTTCTGGAACCAGACCAGTAACTCTCAATTTTCTTCTACCTTGTATTCTCAAAAATCCAGCTGAGACAGATATCCTTCTTAATCTGAGAATATTTTAAAGTTGTTCACTTTTATACATTATTTCTTTGTCTCAGCTATACCAGACAAGCAGTGGCTATACTCTGGCCAAAGCTGTTTGAAGTGAACCACATTTGTGCATACATGAATCCGCAAATCCACAGTTTTCCACACATACTGGCAAACTAATGAACGAGACCCATGCCTCACTTAAGAGCTAATATTTTTGAGGAAAATAATTAAGTGATCTTTGGTGGTTTTCTACATATTAGGAAAGCTTTTTGTTTTCCTTACTATTACTTCAATGTTCCTCTTCACTGTGAATTGGAATCAGTCCTAAAAGATGACCTCTTAGACTACTGTAAATTTTAAGCCAATTAATAACTTGATTGTTCTTTAAGAGTCTTGTGATACTTAAAATATTGGAAAAAAGAAAAAATACTTCTTCGGTGAGGATATATGTCAGCAGCACTACATTAATTAAAGTTGAAAAAACCCCGAGATTTTTTCTAGTCAATTTTGCAAAATCTGACCTGAAGAACATATTCAAAGTAAAATGATGCTGTTCCAGAAGACATATTTTCCTTGCCTTTCTAAGAAACTGTCTCTGCAGTGCTATGCTTCATTATTATCACTTCAGATATTTACAGCTCAATGAGAGACGAATTGATAAACATGAAAAGTTACCTGCCACTATTCTTTTGCTGAAAGACTCTCAAAGTTAGGGTAAGGATGGCATTATATATAAATGTATGCTACAACCAACCTTCACTTTCATTACTATATGAATAGAAATGAAACATTTGAAATCTTTCTTATTCAACAGAAATTGAATCTGATACACAAAAGTAGTTTAATTCATGGGATGTTATTTAAGTGATCATCTTTCTGCCATCCTGCAATTTCACAGTCACAGAGGACGAGATTTACAGCCCCCTAAAAGTAGGTCCATGAAAATACTGCTACAGAATTTTTTTTCTTTATACTGCAATAGATCAAAATACATTTAAAAAAAAAAAGGTAAAAAGAAATTCAGCTCCAAGTTTGAATTAGTTCTTTTCAAATGAATCTGGGTCAAAGAGTACAGCAATACAAAATGCACAAAGGAATAAACATATATTGGCCAAGCATGACAGACAAGCAGAAATGTAAAATTTTTGATACACCTAATAAACTTGATGTGAACATATTTTTCTTTTTTATTGCCAAACAATCTGTCTACCTTGCTAGCAAACATCTAGTTGTGCGAGTGCAGCGTTGGCATCAAGATTTTTCACCATTTTTACTACTTTATTTTATGTTGCAATGCTGCCATTAAATTTAATTACCTCTTTAATGAACTCAAATTTCTTTTACTTCTTACCACCTAAAGAGAATTTAGAGTATCCATTGAAAACTCAAGTTTTCAAACTGCTGAATTTAATGTATTTATCTTCATTTATGATTTTTGGGAATCTTGTCTACTGCCACTGACTACATTGCATTATTTTGCAAGAACGGAGCATTACTATTTGATCACACTTGTAAACATTTTTACTTATTGTTCTCAGTTGGTGAGTGTTTCTTTTTCCTCAATATAATGAAAGACACCTTGCCAGTTGAAGCTGCATTGGGGTCCCTTCCTCACTATAAGATAAATTCATGTAACAAACACACATACAATCATAGAACACATCCAAACACCAATATACCATGAGCACTTATAACTAAATCAACAGTAACAAACAGAAAATTAACATAATCACTGTATTAGAGAAAATGTGAAAGTGGGAACAACACAGGAAGAATCAAGTTCTAATTTAAAATTACTAACAAGTAATTTTCCATTCTTCCATGATTATACATCAAAAAATAAGCATTAAAATGAAGAGAAATATGTCAGAGGTCTGTAACACCATTTTAATTTCATAGAAATAAAAGTAGAAAATTTTAAGGTAGAGATGCAATGCTACAAGGCTATTTTAATTAGATTTCAAAACTCTGGTTCAGTTGAAAATAAACTGGGACCACAAATGTCTGTAAAATAGCTTAATTTAGAGATATATTCCTTCTACAAGACTGTGTTGATAACATAGTTAGATGAAGCAGAATAAAAGAACTAAGTTGTTAACTGTTTCACCCCATCATAAAGTACATAAACAGGACTAGAATGTTCCAAAAATGTATCATGCAATGAATTATAAAACAAATTAGCAGAAAGAAAAAAAATGAAAGGAAAAAAAATGGTCACATCTACAGCTCTCAGCATCTGTCCAGACCAGATCCCACAACTCCTACCGCAGCTGAGACTGGGCAGGATCATCTATGATTCTGACAAACTGAAAAACAGGCAGGACTATTTATCTGACAATGAAATGAAGTACTTCTTGTGTATTAGGAATGATAGAGACTGATGACTGGAGGAAACAGGGTGCATCTGTATCAGTCATTTAGTTCAAAATAGGAAAGGAGTTTTGAAGCCACTGTCCATAGTGGGTTTTTTCTACTACACTTTAACCAACAACAAAAAGTATCTCATAGCACAAAAACTGGGTTTCTGTTAAAGTAGTTCCATGTACTCACAGATATTTAGTCCATGGGGCCTGATTAGAGTTATACTAAAAATAAAGCTCAAAACATGCACAATGTGGACACCAGGTCCTAAGCACCAAACATTTCAGTTCTACAAATCACCTTCTACTGTACTGAACTCTTTGCTAATGTGGCCAGATCTAAACTCCTGTTGCAGCTTCTCAAGCTCCTGTTCGTTGAAGCTAGTAGACACAGAAGAAATGTTGCCAACATATAGGACAGAAGAAAAACTGGTTGATGAAGTTGTATCTTACTTGAGTGGAGTAGAAAATGCTGTTGGACTTCTCACTGCCAGTGTACAAACATTATCCAAAAAACAACTCGAACCCAGAATACATTAGTCTGATGCTTCAAGCTTCTCCTAACAGATGTTTTTGCTAGTTCAAGCAAGAGCCCTTACCTAAATTATGCTTCAGTAGTGGCAACAAGGTACTTTCAAGACTTGTATGTCAAGCAAGACTACTTGGGGAGACCAAGGTTATGGATCCTTACTTTTTTTTTCAAAACCTTCACCAATTTTCCTGGCACTGCTACTTCCAATTTCTGGACAGGATAAGCATATTCTTCTATCTTTGTATCCAGCAAATTATTGCACATAGGGCTTAGTGACAGTCTCAGACTGACCAAGCATATAAACCTAGAAAAATGCCTCTCATTCCTGAGACAGTAAACAAATCTTGTCTGACTGGGAAAGCTGTGTCAAAAGCCAAATATAAACGTTCTTGCAAATGGGCAACATAAATAGAAAGAGTATTTAAACACCTTCTAAAAAACCAACAAAGCATGCTTGTGTGATGGAAAAAACTAAAGCATTTATGGACAAAAGCAACTCTTCTTTCACCCAGATCAGACTGAAGAAACTGAATACTCAATGCCTTTGATGCAGCATGTAAAAAGGATCACTTGAAAATGCTTTTAAAATGTCAAATACAGATAGCTTACACACACTTAACCAAAAACACATCTAGGAAAGCATTTAGGAAAAAATTCTTATTGTCAGATTTTCAAATTTGCAAAACTAAACATAACCAGAGAAAGACCATTCCAAATGGAAACGCAGCAGGTATAGCTAATGCCCAGTGAAATGAAGTTAGGCCATGGCAGAGCTGTTTGTAAGCAGTTTACCAGATCATAATAACAACTTCACTGTTACTCAAGAGCTTTTAATGTCCTATATAACAGTTCACTATAAAACTTGCAACCATGTAACACACTGAATTGAAAGCTGCCACAATCATCACAGAACTCTTTCTCTAGAAATTGATGAAAATCTGTCTGAGAAGCAACAGGAATACAATCTTGCAGTCTGTGAATGAAAGTATATAGGTTGAAAACATTTTCTGTCAGTTAAAAATCAACATACAAGAATGAAGAGTTCTGTGGAGGAACATCCATAAAGATGCATCTGAGTAACATCTGATTACAGATATTGTTTGCCTACCAGGAGATCCCTAATAGCTACAATTGGTCAGCCATGATCCACCATAACAGAAGCCTTCTTTACAGAAATTTATCAACTTCTAAACAAATGCAGTCTTGATCAGGGTACAGCATTGCATAGGATGTCTTAAGTAACACAAAGAAGAGTATGCTTTTCCCTAAGTATTTAATTTATTCTCTGTCACTTTCCAGCACACTGCTCACTGCTACACTCCTCTGGGAACATTTTGGACTCCACAGTATACTACTTCAGCTCTCCAGAGTGGCTGCAAAATAGGAAGTAGGAATTTAAAAGCCATGAATGAACTCTACAAAAATTCACATAACCTTCATGTAGATGTTTTTTTAGGGCACCCCATAACAGTCTGCCCATACATGTCCAGGTATTATATTGCTGGTGAAGAAGTAGTTCTGTTTCCTGGGTTCTGTTCTATGGAGCAGCTACCAGGTATTGTGATCTTCTGAATAGATGCATGTTAACACCTAAACCCCTCTGGCTCTCTTGAAAATTAAACAAGGGCAGGCAAGTTTTAGCACTGTCTAGAAAGGAAACAGCACTAAAAGTGGGAGAGTAAGAAAAAACCAGGTGGATCAGCATCTGACCTGTAAAACAGTAAACTGGTAATCTATTTTACCATACACATAGGCTGGAAAATATAAAGCAACTTCTCCATTTCCTTCCTTGAATGCTTTGTTCAAAAGGGAGAAAGAAAAAGAACAAAAACTAGAAACCACGTACAAGGATTATTTGGCTAAGAAGATTTGAGACTATGCTCTGCAACCAGGTTACAGAAAATACAGGACATGGAGTGATTCAGGATAAAATCCCTGAGCTAACTGCGATTAACAGTTCTCTGCTACCATTAGAACAGTATTTTTGTACTACATTTGTAAGTAGCAAAGCCTGGTGTATTTTATGAATGTAGAATTGTCCTTCAGTCAGAAGTGTATAGATTTTTTTGAAGTTGGTTGTTTTTTTTTTAAAAGTAGAGAAGTATTTTTAAAGGTATTTATTAATTCAAAGTGCTTTGATGTTCCTCTCATAAATCTGCATAATCACATTAATTTATAAAATTGAACTGACCTGATTTTTTTCACTAATGAAATGCAACACTTCAAAACTTATATTTCAACATTCATTCAAAATAATTGCACTGCATATTATTCAGATTATGTGCATACTTGGCAAGTTCTGCATTCATTTAATTTGTTAACATTTTCTTTATTTCTACTCTTAACTTCTATTTTACACCATGAAATTCCAAGTACTGTAATACAAGACTGAATTATTAGCACTGAAATCCTGTTTCATTTACTCTGAGGGGAAAACAGACTGATGTCTACATTCAAAGTATCAAATTCTACTACAAATTCTACGTGAAATACAGGGAGTGTAGCATTATTCCAAAACTCTCTTTTTCTCTCTCCTGTATTGGAAACTTCAGTAAATATAACAAAGTTATGGTCTGAGTTTCTCTTTTAGCTAGTTTTGGGAAAGAGTAGGGCTCACAAAATGGCAAACAGGTTGAGTAACATGATATGGGGGAATAAATAGTCAGCAGGAAAAGGAAAAGGATTTTTTTATTAGAGGATTTTAATCTTACCGTGCTACAACTAAAAACTGGTCAATCTGACGGTCAGTAAGGGGGCTATCTGGATCCCATACTTTTACTTCCAGCTTTGCCTGTTCTCTGTCATCTAATTCTCCTGTCAAAAGGTAGATGGGACAAAACACTTATTACTCACAATGTTTTTCTCTGTGTAGTTCTTCTACTACGTTTAAAAGAGACATTGTACATTTTTAAACACATGAACACATGAAGTACTTAACAATCAGCAGTAACCCATTTAAATTCCATAATGTAGCATCATCAAAATAAATCTCTTCCGTTAACATCAACATTTCAATTTAAGGAGAAATTCTTAGGAGGTGTAGTATAAATGAACCTTAATAAAATGTGATTATAAAACTGAAACCATAACCTAACTAACCAGTGGTTTCTTTAAATTGCTTCTCTACTATATGAAAGTTACTGTTTGACTTAAGCCATACTGAAACAAATTTCACACTTAACCAGCTTTAGTAATTAAATTCTATTTAATTTCTATTCTATGCCCCCAAAATAAAAATCATTAGGCAAAAATGCTGTCTGCTACATTTTAACATATTTTTCACCTCTTCAGCCACTACATTATCTACATTGTTAACATAAATCATACTATTAAAATTGCTGTGTACATTGACTAGTTATATCCTCCTATAGAGTAATACATAAAGCTACACCACAAGAAATTTACTACATACTACATCATCATTTCCCAACTCCATTTTTCTGAACAGAGCAATTTGTGAACACGCACATGGCCAAAACAACAGTGGTGGTTTCTGCAATTTAATTTGTCCTTTATTCATTATTACAAGAGTATGACATTTGTACCACTTGGAAGAACAATGAAGTGTGAATTCATTACAATGATTCCCATTCATATGGAAGCCTAGATCTTGTCTTGCCTACTACACCAATAGCTTCTTCTGTAAAATAAGAAACATTTCAGAGGCTAACGGAGCAAGCACCACGTATTCTACTAGTCCAAGAAGATTTACCTGTGGGATGTAGCTAACACATCTGTGGCCACAACAGATGACAACAATAAAGTTAAAATCATTGTCTTTCCTTGCTGTTTTAAAATACAAATGTGTTCTTCCTTCAGTAAACATGTGAAAAACACTAATGTTTAGCTGGTTGCCAGTATTATCTGTGACTTTTATGAGCTACTATGAGAATAAAAAACCTGTTGTCAGACACAGCCATTCCACTCCCTTTGAAAATCTAGGCTGTGTAGGTACCTCTCTGAGCACACAGAAGATCACCTTAGTCTGTGCTATTTCTTATGACTTAATGAAAACAGTCAGTATCATCAAGACATGAAATAACCCGTACACTTAAGAGGCTGGAAGCAGACTTCAAACCAAGCACTGGCCCTTCTGAAATCACATCATATAAGGTGAGTTTCTCTAGCACATTCCTTCTGGAAGGGAATTAAAATGTGGTACATATTTATCCCTACCAAACACACAAGTTGGGACTGCACCATGCTGTCTGGCTAATGTTTCAGGAACAAATTTCACAGTCACATTCTCAGAAAAACACAGTACATTACTTTCTTCCAATACACATGCAATAAAGAATTGGCTGCCTAATGGGAATTCTGCTTCTGTTCAAGCTAAATCACATCTAGTACTGGAGACAAACTGTTAATTTCTGGCAATCTTGGATAGGATTTTAGGTCTAAAAACTCATTCAATGGATTACACACCTGTCAATACATTCATTTTTTCCATCTGTGACAGACACTTTGTGGGTGATGTTCTACATTTTATAAATAATCTCTGAGCACTTCATTTCAATCTGTTGATATATATTTTTTAAATATCTTTAATGATATTTAACTGTTTCAGGACATCATATTCTGGAGATTATAACAATACTCAGGCAGAGTACACTTCTCACAAAGAGAAAACATTATACAAGCATAGCATGAGTATTCAAAACATGTCACTTTCCTGATTCAAGTTTGCAAAAAGACCAAAAAAATTGCAACACTACTCTTTTTACTTAAATTGCTACTACAAAGTGTTGTTGTAAATCTTGATAAAAATGATTCTGAAATATTGCCAAGCAGTATTTTGTAACAGCAATAGACATAAATAGGACACAAGCAATAGAATATCTATACCAAAAGAATCTAAACCCATAAATTAATTTTAGTATTAAATATCACTGCACAATGGTAGGCAGCAGTTTCCATAAAATAAGTGGTCTGTGCCAAACTGCACTTAAAAAAAAAAAGTTTCATTCAGATTTTCCACTTAAATGGTAGGATATTATCACTTGAAGAGGAAAAGTAATCTTAAACAGATCAAATCATGGAGGCAGTCAAAAAGTGCTGAATCTTTGGAAAGTTCATTTCAGGAATAAAAATGAACATTCTTTCATGCAAACTTCATTTGCATGTGCTGAAAGTATCAGTATAGGATGATCACATAAGATAAACAGATCTTCTTTCAAAATAACAATTATATACCCTCTCTGCTTTACTTGACTATCTTTACTTAGCTAATCATGCCTGTAGGCATCCATATACTATAGGATTTCTAATGTCGCAGAACCCTTTAAAACTAAGATGCAATTTCTGTTAACACATCAACCTTTATCTTCTATAGTGTTAGAATTTGACACTAAAGTACAGGACATTCAAACTGAACAGATGATAAAGTTGTCATAGTATTAATTCCTTACCCTGTAAAACCCAGGTCACAAATGGAATGGGGGAGTTTAACTTTTAACACTTTCAGCGCATCTGAGAAGGTTCAGTTTCATATGTGTCACCTTCCCTCACTACCACCATCATACCAATGACAGCTTCTGAGAAATACTGAGCTATTTTTTTGAACAGCCAACCTAATCCTGATGACTAATTTTACTGGAAAACATTAGTAGATGGTCAGAAATACACCTGGTTTATGCCTCATCAATCATTCAATGTCTTATTTCTCATGGCTTTCTTCTAATAAGAAAAAGTTGTTATTTTTTCTTCTTGAAAAAAAAGTAAAAAATTTGCATTTCAGTTAGTCATTTTAAACAAATGAAAGCATGATATGCCCCTCCTCAAAAACAATTGTAAGTAAAAATTTACAAAACAAAAGTAAACCAAGTGAAACTTTTAACCAAATGCAATTAAGACGAAGTACAAGAAATTAAAGATCTTTTAGACTTCGCTTCCTCTAGACAAATACTCCAAAGGTAACTAGTATAAGCATGATTCTATGTTACACTCAACTCTTCAAAAAATAAAACTGAGTTACGTGCAAATAACTTCTCTAAAAGTAACATGAGAAAGCTTAGATCACTTTAAAAGTGTAGGCAAATGGAAAATTATTTGTTTACTTTTCAGTTTCAGAACAATCTCTCCTCTCCCTTAGCTTTCCTGACAGATGTGTATTCAGGTTTCAATTAGCCATTCAGATAATGAGTTGCATATTTACACAAATCTCATGGTAAAACTCAATTTATGAACATAACACATGTATAAAGACTAGAAATGAAAAATAGGCACATATAGAGCCTACAAATGAAAGATATCAGGTGAAACAGGCCTGTTACTTGTCGACGGACATTTAAACTGCTACTGAGCATTTTCAAAGCCAATAGAACATGCATAGTCCAGTCGCCCCTTATCCTCTAGAGTTTGAATTTATAAAAAAAAAAAAAATCATTCTTCTCTTGAAATAGAACTGCTTCCAACAACCTTAGAGTTCTCTCAGTGTTCATCTTTATGGTTCTTATAATTCAGTCACTGATGATCAAAAAACAAGACTCAGAAAACACACAAGAGATTTAATTCATTGAGTTCTAAATTCCTAGAAATAAACAGAAATAATTACACGTTCAGAATAAATTGAGCTGTAACCATGCATTAGTGACCAACTTCTCCATAATGCTGCATCAAGAATGGCTGGCTTATGGAAATGCCCAATGCTGGAAGGAAGGAAAAAATGAGGCTGCCTCTTCCCCAAAACCCTGTAGAACAGTCTGCAAAAAGGAACTTACACAAATCAGAGAACATGGAGACATAATGTCCTAAAGGCACACTATCTCACTTTTTAGTCCTTACATTAAACCACATTCAGGTAGAATCCCCACAGTTCCGGATATGAAATAATCCATTTTAGGGTTTTTTTTACAGCAAAACTAAAGGCAATGACTTTATTATATGCATGAAACTACAAAGTCACCTACCATTCAAGGGCAAGAGTAAATATTCAACTAATGAAAAGATACCTGAAATTCACCTTTATTTTGGAATTAGCTTCTTGTACTCTTTTGATATCCATAAATAAACCTGAACAATGTGATTCTGGACTCCCCACCCCCAGTTCAGATATGTTTTGGTTGACTGACACTGTACAGTGGTCTAGCACCTATTCCAATCTGAATACACAAAGACTGCAAGAGTTTTTCTGAAATTCCTGAAATAACAACACACGAGGTAATACAGTTTTTAGGAAAGCATAGCGAAAGTGATTCTGTGTAAAAATAATAACGGTACCATACCATATATGAATAATAATATTTAAAATATTTATTTTTTAAAAAGGGCTACCACAATGCATAGATATTGTATTCCTTAAAACAAACAAACAAACAAACAAACCCAAACACCAAAGAACAAGCAAACACACTGAAAACTGACTAAATTAAAATGAAATCTTTGGTCCTGCAGTTTTGGTTCATTTTTTTTAAAAAAATCCTTAATATTATACATAGGCAAATTCCCTGTGACTTCAGCATTCTAAAGATAAATAGGACTTTTCATGTGAATAAATTTAAACAAAACAATTTAGAGAAGAACTTTTTCTTTAGGATGCAAAGTATTTTGATTTATTCAAATATAAAAAAACACATTTCATCTGCATCTGCTATTTGTTTTTCATTTTCTACAGAATAAACTTAAAAGAAAAATCAGACTTGCAGTAAAACAGCAAGAATCTGAACTTAGAATAAGTCCATTTAGGCAAAGTTACTGAGATAGAAAATACAGCAAAGTCAACTAAACCCTGGGACATTGCTGCTTGAAAGGTGATTTGAGTGCTCACAGGGATAACAAGTACATACACAGCATGTAATAAAAAAACCTGTATCCTTCATAAAACTGACTACCTGACAGAACTCATTCAGTACTAGAACAATCTCAGCCAAGACTCTACAGCTATTATTGATAACAAAATCTTTCCAACAGCAATCATACACAACCTTCCACACAAACGTCGCAGCACAGACCATTCATGGTACAAACAGAAGGCAAAAGATAAGACAGCTACTTTAACCATTTCCTTCAAGCTGATGAAAAATAGGAAGTTCATAACAAACAGAAGACTGAGAACAGAAGCCTAAGTCTTCTCAAGAAGCTAAAGACAGTAGGACATCATGGCTCTCTTTTTATGAAACTAAAACTCTGACTTCTCTTCAAGCATAAATCAAACTTGAGAAAGGTAGTCCTTGCTTTTACAGTTTGGGTCAGGGGTAAAAAAAAAAAACCAAAACAAAAACCAAATAAAGAAACAAAAAAGCAAACCTGCAGCAAATTGCTGCAGGTCCCACCCACCTGCAGCAATCTCCAAGCAGAACGACCCACATAACACCCCTCAACTGTGGAACAGTTTTTATAAACTCTAATTGATAAGCAACAGGATTTCCAATTTTTCCAACTTATCAGTTGACTGTTAACATAGAAGTTGTGAATGATCTGAGAACTGAAGCTCAGAAATTTCTGTTACCATATTATATACTTAGTATACTTATACTATTCCTATATAAGGAATAAAGAAACCAACTTGATTCATGTAATTGAGTGCTTGATCAAAATTATACATGCATTTAATACCTAAACAAATTGTACCAAAAGGCAGCAAATATTTTTAAATAACATTGAAAAGACTTAATAAAACACTATGGCTTGTAACATAAAGCTTCAAACACCTAATTGAGCTTCTGTAGTACATGTGGCTGCAACTCTAAACTACAGATTTTCCTTGCAACTGCATGGTTAGGCAGAAGCAAAGTCTTTACTGAAAACAGGTAGAGAAAGGCCATTTACATGTGGTTTTGTTTAATTTATAGTAAAACTGATAAAAACCTATAAACATACATTGAATTGCCCAGCACATAAATCTCTAGTCCAGCTCCCAGAAGTGAGATTAGCAAAACTGATGTAAAGGATATTATCCTATTAAAATTTGACATGAATAACATTATTGTTTGTGATGAGCAAGCATTTGACAGTTAATTATGCAAAATTTACACTGAGCTTAATAATGAAAAAAAAAATCTGCAAATCTGACAAGTGACTACCACATTTAAATTGGATAACCCTCAGGAAACAGCTCCTTCTTTTAGAAGGTATTATAGAAAAAATTCATCTTAAACTCAAAAGTGCAACCAACAGAAACTCCATTTGAGAATAAAATATATTTGATTACATATAAACAGGAGTTTTATTATTTGTCAAGATTTGTTTTATCTAATCTTAAACAGCTGATGCATTTTAGATATCAATTGTGCAAGGGGGACTCTAGCTTTTTATACAGATACTTTGCGTAGAGTTTACAATTTTATTTACTAGAAGGGAAAAAAAAAAAAGAAAAAAGCTTTGAACAGAACATCTTCCCTACAGGCTTCTTCCTGCCTTTCAGAGATTCTAATTCCTCTTCTGTGTGTCTTAGTAAGGGCACAGTCCTTGTCCTTGCCCAATCCACACTCTTCCTATATTGCTTTAAATGGCCAGAGAGTACCTAATTGTATCAGATCATTGCTCCATAAAGAATTCCCTGGAACACAGTGGTCTCCTTTTAAACCAAAATGCAAGAGAAGCAGCACTGGGCTGGGAACAAGCCTGCAGCTGGGAGAGGACCATTAGCATGAGAAAAATTGCATGGAGCAGTACACAGACATCTCCATAATAGTGGTTCGAAGAACATCCCTCCAGGCTAATAAAACAGGTACTTGCAGTCTGCCATTGCTGGTAGGAGTACTCGAGTAGGACTAGCAGCCAGTTCTCTAGATAAACCTTTAAACCAAGTCATTCCACATCATACTTGTCCATCTCTTGATGCTTTTTTCCCTTCCATATACCTCTGCAAGGAAACTAAAAACTTACTTCCCAACTCAACCCTAACATACTCGCATTTCCCTCTATGACATGTCTCTGTTTTGCTCGGTGACCTCTGGTTCTACTTGACTTGCTCAGCATTCAGAATCCTCACAGCAGGCACAAGGAGCAGAGCCAGATGAGCTGGCAGGAGCCGCTGCTACACACAGGCAATTAACTTGCAGAAACCATTCTTAGCAGGCACTTCCCATTGTTCAGATAAGCATGTGCACACTTTTAGCTGTGAACAGCTGCCCCTGTGATGCTGCCCAGGATAACACAGTTTGGAAATCTTTGTGTGCCCAAAGACATCATTCAAGCACCTGAGCAACTTAGGACAAGTAGAGAAAATTCAGAGTTAACTCCCTGTACAGTGTATTTTCAAGCTGGTGGTTTTGTGCTAAATCTAAAAAATTATTCCATATTTTTACAAGAGAAACAAAACTTTTAAAGGTTAGTAGCTGCTCTGTTAAGTGACTCATACTATGCATATGTTATACGTTTTCCTATATTGCAGTATTATAATCTAATTATACTGAAAACTTTTTGGTAGGTATTAATGCTGTTAGCTTAACATTAGTGCTTGCAGTTCCTAATCTTCAGGTGTTCCTTTTATTTTTAGACTAAGATTTGCTAAAAGCTCAACATATTGTCTCAAGCCTTTATGGAAAAGTCAGCTGAAACTGAGCATGCTAATGACATTGACTGAACACACAGAAAGAAGTTATCTACTACTCAGCGTCATCACTGGAGGGAAGGTGACTAAGTAGCAGTTTCAGGTTTCTCTTGCAGCTTCTCTTACTGAAATGACTGTAGGTAAGCACAGAAAAAGATGCATCCTAAGATCATCTTTGAAGTGTGGGTATTTTGATTAAACAACTGTCCACTCACATGCCTGTTTACTAAGAGGTAAACTTCCAATCCCAACTCTTTCTCTACAAAGACACACTTCCCCAGGATAAAAGGCAGAAGACCATGGTCTGAATCTCCTTAGTAGGTTGTTAAGCTGGAGCACAATAGTAGGATTGTTTCATGTCAGAAATTTCAGGAGGTCTCTAGCCTAAACTCCTCCTCAAAGCAGATTCAGCTGTAAGATCAACCAGAGCTGTATTTTCTTGGAATTTGAACATCTTTAAGGACACAACCTCCCTGTGTACTTGTTCCACCATCTGACCATCCTCATGGGAAAAAAATTATGCTCATGACCATTCTACACCTCTTATTGAAAGTTATGACAGCTTTATCCCATCCTCCCACTACACACCCCTGTCAAGAACCTGTCTGTCTTCTCAGCAATATCCCTCCAGCCACTGGGGGGCTGCTGTTGGTCTCCTGCTGTGAAGTCACCTTTTCTCCAAGTTGCACAAGCTCAACTCCCTCAGCCTGTCCTTGCAGGACAAGTGCTCCAGCCCTAACAAGTGTGACAGCCTCCACTGAACTTACTTCAGTTTACAAATAGCTTTCCCATATTGAGGGCCCCAAACCTGGATGCAGTAACTAGATGGGATCAGTAAAGGGGAATGACCACTTGCCTTGATCTACTGGCTATGTGCCAGATGGCCACCTTCACTACCAGAGCCCACTGCTGGCTTACATCCTCTTTCTGTCTGCCTGTATCCCAGGGCCTTTCCCACAGAGCTGCTCCTCTCAGCTCCTTCATACCCAAATAAATTCCATACATTTATGAAATATATGAATAAAAGTACCTTCCTATGCTATAATTTTCCCTTCAGCTCAGAAAAAATTATTGGCATCTCATACCACAAAGGAAAAATAATCTTTGTGAGTCAGACACATTAGCAGATGTGGGGTTAATTTTTTTTTTTTGTCACTCTACTTTCATTCTCCTATTTGCTACAACATTATCCAAATTTCAGAGAGCATTCAAATGACTAAAATCTTCTCAGACCATCAATAGAATTAAAAGGTCGATAGATTACCTAAGGTTCCAAGACCTTGACAATCTGTTTAAAATGGTTTTCTGCATTTGCAATGACTGCACAAAACTGCAGATGTTCACGTGCTTCATGAAGAGAGCTAAAACATCTACCTTAAAATGAAGCATCTGTAGGAGAGGTCAAAGAACAATTATACAATATAAACAGTAACAAGTTACTTGAGTTTGGACAAGCATCTTCTCAAAATTTCTGCAAGATCTCGAGGATACAACAACTAGTGACAGTGTCACATGAACTCTAATCCACTTGTCTTATACCTAGGGGTGCGAAGGAGGGAATGTGGACAACTAAGCATTGTCAAGGCTCACAGCTATACTAGCCAAATTCGTAGGGACAGATCAGCAGGCCTTTGAAAAAAAAGAAAAATCACACCTCACATAATTCTAAAGTTCTTCAAAAAGATCATAGAGATACATAAGGAAGCTCAAGGTGACAGCCTATTGGGTCTCTAATGGACTTTAAATAAGATTTAACAAAACTAAGAAATAACAAGAGGCAAGATCTTCTGCATGGATAGACAGAAGATGGTATGATTCAGCATGGTTGTTCCTATAGTGGTGGGCTAAGTTTTGAAAATTATTTCAACACTTAACCATGTTACATTGCCTAACAGGACTGTTCTACACAACAGTACACAAATGGTTCATTCATTATTGCTTCACAAAGCAAATGTAACATCAGAAAATTTATTCTGATGAATTACAATTAATATTTTTATTTTAAATAATAGGAAATAGTTACTATAAATTGTATTAGCTTTCTTGAAAATACAATTTAGTACTTCTTTAATTTGGTTGGGGTATTTTCTGTCAGAGTATTACTGCAAATAGTTTCACTAGACTTCCATATCATGACAACAAAGCAGTCAACATAAAGTTTTTTGTTAGGTTTATTTAGAAAATATCTTTTGCTGCAGAAGTTTTAATAGAGCTTTGACAGAGAAACAATTATTGGCCTTTTTTGCCTTTGTTGCAGCCTCTCCACTACCCTATGAATAAATGAAAGTAAGCATTACTTAAGAAATTACTGAGATTACTGTAAGCAATTGGCTTCCCTGTCTGCAACACCACTTTGACTGTAATTGTTTAGCTAAGCTGCCGTGCATTTTACTTTGTGTAAGCGCATTGACATTTTGTGACAACTACAATTAGGCCTGCGATAGCATGCAGGAGGCAGAAAGACCAGTGCAGACATATGACAGAAACAATTACACATTATATGAAATCCTGCAGAGCAAAAAATTCCCACTTACTCCCATTCTTAAGCATTATCCTACTTGCTAAATGATATCCCTAATGCTATGCCAGCACTTTTCTCTGTCATTCTCTGTTTGTTAGTGAACCATGTAAGACAACCTGTCACTGCGTCAGTAGTTCCACTGCTGAGCCATACTAGTTGAAATGCCAGAATTTAAAAACATTTGGATTTTAAAGTTGTGAGACAAGGAAAAAAAAAAAAAAATCAATGTTACATAAAAGTCTACCATGTATCTAAACTGATTTGTCTTGGTGGAATTTCCCTGTACACAAAACAGGACTAAATAAAAGTTGTTAAAGGTGACAAGAATTTGATCATTTTCAGAACAATTTATAAAAGTACGCCTTGTAACCAAATAACAATGGTAATAATTACTCGCCCAAAGCAAAACTCCATAGGTTTCTTTCTTGCTTGTTTGGGGTTTTCAGTTTTGTTTGTTGAACTGAGTCACGTATTTTAGAAGCTGTTGTTTAACTACAGTAGGTGCATGCACCAGACAGCAGCTTCTGGCCATCACATGCAGAAACTGGGTACCTTGCTCCTGTACTGTAGAGATGCTTGAAACAAGATACTCTTTGTCCAAATTTGTGCTTTTGGTTCTCAGAGATAAACTTCTTTATTCTTGCTTTGCACAGATGGGAAGAATGTCTCCAGTGTGGGGTAACAGATTTGAAAATAAACTGCTACATCCACAGAATAAGCCACTGAAGAAAGTGTTTTTAAAACAAAGAAAGGACCTTCTTCAGTATCCTATTAGACAGAATCTAAGTCAATGCTGTAGAACACAGTCTCCTGTTCTCTAGTGTATTAAAAGAAACTAAAAACTCAATCTTCAAACTAGAGAACAATCTAGACAAACTGGAACACTTGGCACTGGGGGGAAGGAAGGGTTTCACACAACCATAACATCATTCAAACCTGACAACTTTTACTCCCACGTTTTATTCCCAAGGATGTTGATAATAAAAGTGGTAAGAGACTGCTCAAAGCAATCTGGTCTGGTCTCTCTCCAAAGTTCCAGTCTTCACTAAATGTGTGATCTAGGTGATTTAGCTAAACCATTACAAACAAAAGGGGCAAGGAAATACAAGGCATATGCATTTTGAACCAAATTTTAATTTTGTTTATACTTGTTTACTGCAATTGTGTAAAGGATTTATGATTCAAACCATCTCTAAAGTGGAAAAACAGTTGAATCTGGAATATCTCATTACGCATATTGATTTTAATAAAACTTTCTGTCTTTCGAAAGTAAATGAAAGCTCTTTTCATTTCAAAAATTAAAGAGAAATATAAAGCTACCCAATACACCCACAGGGCAGGGGGGAAAAGGTATGCTGCACTATCCAAAGCCTAAACACTCAGTTTTGGAGAACATTTTATTCAATAACACAAAAATGGTAACATCAATGCATGGAAAAAAAAAAAACTATTCCTACAAAAAAATGCATATATTTCTCCAATGAACACTAAGAAAACACCACCACCATCAAAAAAACAGTAGTCCTTTCATACAGAACATAAGTTATCATGGTATGGAAAAAGTGCAAGCAATTTGAATTTTTAATCTATTAGAATACATCAACGTATTTACATCAAAATAACTTAGTGGTTCCAGGACTCTTTTTTATTTTTCAGCCCTGTTGTGACTGGTCTTCTGGAATCTGAACTGGTAGAATTGGTATGTCTTCAGTCATTTGAATTGGATTTATATGTCAGTAACTTTGAAAATATAACAACTGATGGGGTGTGAATCTTCAGTTTTTCTAATTTTTTTTTTTTTTAAATGGGTTTGGGGACTTTCTGTAAACATAAAATACACCTATCAATCACCTTCAAAAAGTTATTCTTCCTTTACATTAGAGGACAAATTTTATGTGTGAATAAATTTAGCAGTGTCTTCTCTTTTTTTATACTATACTATTATTAGATGATATAAAACCTGATTTTTCCTAATTGACTTGAAGTTGTCTAAATTCTTTCTTTTGATATAAGGTGATCTGCTCTAACTTTTAGTTTTAAAGAGTCATACATTATAGCATAAAAATTTGGAGATATAGCTCATTATCCACTTCTAACAGTATAGGCTGAAATCTACATAAAGATTCAAAATCTTCACAAAATCCCATAAAATCCAAATATAATTATTTTATTCTATTAATTTTAAAAATCATTTAGATTTGCTTTCATGAATGAAAAGACTTGACAGCGAATGGATTAGCTTCCAGGCCATCAGCTTATATAAAGAAACAGCAACAGCTGAATCACCTTTGTTTTTCCCTGGAGGTCAGAGGGCTATGGAAACACTTAGATAACAATCAGTCAAAACTACCATAATTCAGACATTTTTATCCTCCTAAAACCAAATCCTTTTTTCCACCATCCACTTGAAATAACTGCAGATTAATCGAGCTAAACCGCTCCAGTGCTCTGTGTACCAAGAGATCCTTGATTTGTGGGCTTGCTGTTTTTAAACTTTGATGGATTATTATTTCCTTCTAAAGACAGCAAGAAAACTGCATCACTTATTGCGTTTTGGGGATTAACAGGGTGTGAGAAAAAGAAGATAGTAACATAGTGAAATCGTGTGTTCATGATGTAAGAGAGATGATCTACTCATTTAACTAAATTAAGTATTTAACACAGAATGTTAAGCTCCATAAGAATTTAGTAATTTACTTTTAATAAATATGGAATTTAACTTTAGGGAAAAAAATCAAAAAACTAAAATTTCAACAGAAAAAACATTTACTTTATATGTAATATTCACTATTTCATAATTAGGCTCTTTCTTTAGTAATTTAAGTAAGCAGAACTCAGTAGGAAAAGACTTCCTTTCTGGCAGACAACCCCAGCTTATCCTGAAAACCTTACAGTTCAACCAACTACTTCAGAATCACATCAGTACTTCCTGGCTACTTGATACACACACTGAGACAGTCCTTTTCTTTTAGTCCTCTGGCAAGCTTTCCTCTTGAGCATATGAATGTCTACATAAATATTTTTTTCTTTATGACAGGTACGTTTTACAGCAAGAATAGCAGTGTATCATATTCTATTCATAAACTTGTTCTGAAACAAGTTTGTACAAAAACAAATCTGGAAATGACTTCTTATAGTTTATTTCTGGTTATTAAAAGTCAAAATAATAATACAGGTGATCTACTAGAGACCATTCATCGTAAAATAATCTGCCATTTGCCAGAAATCAAATTCTTCTTGTTTTATAAAAATTATCTCGTTTCATGCATTTATTAAATAAGCTCTGTAGAAATTGGAAATAATGCCTTGTTTTTAATTAAAAAAGTATACAGCAAAAAAAAGCAGCCCACAATGAACAGAAAACACATTTAAGGTTACAAATATATATATTGAGAACTCCTTGGACTTATTGCAAGTGATACTCTTCTCACATCTTTTCTTATGAAGGAATAAATATCAAGATTCTTGAAAATAGTATCTACATCTGGATGCTTCTGAGGAAACTTTTTTCTTTTGTTAGCACTCAATATAGAGTGGGAATTATGCTGATGAAACCAACTCATTTTAAAATTACTAAGTAAATATAACTGCAGACATAAGACACAGATGCTCACGGTTCTTTAATGTCATCCAAACACTAAATAAATATTGTATTTGAAATTTTATTAAAAATAATAGTTCCCATGTAGCAAAATACTAAGGTACAGGTAGTAGTGCTAGATTATAAATAAATAATATAAAATTTAAAAATCATCAGCGATTTAAAGCTATGCCAAGGTTAGAAACATTTGTTTCAAACATGCTACAAAACAGACAAGATGCTCTGATTAAAGACAGTATTTTAAAATAAGAAGACATGAAGAAATATCCTCTATGCATAGTCTGTTTAAAAAGGAAGAGAAGAAATTTATTTTTCACTTATTTCACTACTGTGTTATTATTACATAAAATCTTCTCTCTGTGCAGCCTATATTAAAGAACTAAGCAGACCATGCAATTAAATAAACAAATATCAAATGCCTAAACTGCATTATGCACAAACTGGAAATGGACATTGTCTTTTCAACAGCTACTGAATTACCCTTTCCTTTCTTTCTGATATCTAGCAATATTCATTAATTTCCTCAGACCTACCATTTTACTTTCTCTGCCTCTATGTACCAGTTTAATTCAAGAGTCAGCATGAGCAATATTGCAAGACAAGGATTTTTACTTTTTTCACTAATCGAAGATCTTGTATTTACCTTCTGCAAGCATGTCTGGCACATCTGCTTGATATCTAGGCCCCACTCTGATTTCTCCCTTGTCTGCTAAAAGCGTTTTCAGTGATGGATCATATACCAGTGAATAAAAAAAAGTATCCTAAAAAAGAAGACACGTTTGCAACAGCATAATACTCTTTAAAACTGAGGTTTTAATATTTCCTTTTGGAAATTTGCACACTTTACAGAACCCAGGTCTGGCATTTTTACATAACACAGATGTTTCATGAGTGTTTTTAAAAGGGTAATCAAAGCTTCTGTCTTTGCTGGGACTTATTTCAGAACTGAGCAATAATGAAAAGATTCATACACAAAAATATATCAATGGAAAAAAAAATGTTAACTTCTTTCTGAATTTAACATGTTTCCACTCATAAGTACCTCTACTATATTGACTTCACATGATAAATTAGTCTCCAAACCCATTAAACACTGTGTAAACCTTCTCAGACATAAAAATAGGTATTGGCAAATCTGGTACAGTATCTAAAGTACAGTGTAAGTCCTGTTTTCAGAAACATTTTTACCAATTATCAGTGGGTTTGGTGTAGAAATTGAAAAATAAAGACATCCTAATTTCAGTTTAAAACCACTGTCTGCCTGATGTTATATCAAGACACTCCAAAGAAAAATATGTTTATTCTGAAGGCATTTTGCACTATATTTTGCAATTATCTTTCAAGTTCTTGGGGTATTTTCTTCCCTTCTGGTAAAGCTAGGCATCCTAAGTACTTTCCACAGGAAATGAAAGTTGAGGAAATACTTTCCAAGTATTAAAAAGGAAAAAAAAGCCATGTGGATTCTCCCTTAAGTATCTGCTACAGGAAAACATCTGTATATTTTTCTTCTGTAAGATACCACATAAATTACTTCAAATTAATTATTTTCTAAATACAAACATATTTTTTCAGAGTGTCAATTAAGATTTTATCCAATTTTTTTTTAAATCAGTGTTTTCAACAACAAAATTTTTCTAACCTATCCTTCAAGAAAAGATTTTCAAAGTACTGTTTCCCCATTTGTTAAAAATACAGCTGTAAAAGACCAAACCCATTACAATATTTACCCAAACAGAAATCATATATTACCTCTTTCTCCAGGTATGACAGCACAGATTCTGTCTCATTCAGAAGTGCAACACTGCATTTTCCCCTACACAAACATAAGGAAGAATGATTATTTTGTAAAAAGTTCAAATTTTTATTAAGGAAAAAGTTATTTACAAGGAAATGATCTAGATATACTTCAAACTATTATGCTAAAAATATAAAAATATTATAAAATATAAAAATGAACACTATCATACTTTAAAGATATCAAAATAAACAGCAAAACAACCGAATAAATGGCTGTACTGACCCACATTCAAATACATTGGAATTCCACCAAACTGGGAAATAGTTTCAGGAATGGAGAAGCAAAGAAGGTGAAGAGGTACTATGGCAAACAGTAAATACACATTCAATTAATAAAGAGGTCTGCATCAATGAAACATCACCTCAAAGTGACTTAAGTCCCCTAAGTTTGGTGCCTAATTTGAAAACAACCCAAACTAGAAAGAATATAAGGTTTTACCAGTGTCCTGTAAAAATAAAGTGCTTTTCTCTTATGAATGGAATTGTTTCTGATAATGAATCGTGGAACTCTATTGATTTCTTCTATGACCACATTAAAATGCTGATGACTACATTTCTGCGCAGGCTCCTGTTATTCAGTAGCAGTACAGACCTGCCCATGTGTAACACCTGTAGTTAAAGCAATGGGAGTTTGACCCCATTACCCCCACCCCTTTCTCATCTCCTTCTCCCCTAACATTGCCTTGGCCTCTAATTCCTCTGTCTCCATCTTCTCTGTAAATAATCTGCAGAATTATTTTTAACAAATGGTATTTTAAAGAAACACACATGGATGTGGATGAAAAATGTTAAGTGTGCTGAATCATCTTGTTAGCAACTGGCATTTTTATGTTATCATTTACAACCAAACTACCATTATATATACATAATTATAATATATACTTATTACCCTTTACATACAGCACCTTGTATTTCATGCACCTAACCTTCAGTTTAGTTGGTATTTACCAGGAAGTTCCAGTGGCATTACACATATGGCTATAGGACCTCTGCCCAGAACACTCATCTCCCATCTTCTTCTGTCATGGAACAGACCAGCATACAAATATAAAAAGAATAATTGTTTGCAGAGATCTTTTTGATTTTAAGATAACACCAAAGAAGGTATCGTAAAAACCTGTCTGTTCTTGTCAGTGGATGCCAACTGCTAAAGTCAACCAGAAATACTGAATGCCAGCGGCCAAGGCCTGATCATTAGGCGAACATACCCAGCTAATGTTTTATTCATTGCCACTGCACATCTTGAGAAAGGGAGTTAATCTACATATGAAGACTGCAGTATGTAACCTCCTGAATTTCTCTTCGTTGTCATACCTGTCAGAAGAACTACACCACCAAAGAGAAATGGTGGAAAGATGAGCGAGAAAAATCTGAGTACAATACACAAGAGTAAAGGAAAAGACTCCTGTAGTAGGAAACCTTTTCTATGCTCCACCAGGTCTTTGAAGGTTTCTTTGAAACTTTTGGCCTTGATAGTTCCAGAACATTCGCTTCTAAAAATTCATTATATGTTGTACCATGAAGTCAGTTTGCCAACTTTATTTTAATGTTCTGTTGGGAGCAAAGGGCTAAAGAGGAGTTTACCTTTCCAGCCTGCTTCTATTCCATACACCTCCAGAATGCTCTCTCTTCAATACAGCCTACCCATATTTAACTCCAATTACTGCAGAAGCATTCATTGCTTCACTGCCATCACAACTGCAGGAGCATTTTATTGACTGACCTCAGATTTTGTTGCTGGTAACCGAAAAAATTCATTTTATTTCATTAAGAGATGAGCTTAATACCCCCAGCATGTTCTTTAAGGGAGTGAATTTCTACTTGATGCTACATTTCTTTGAACAACATATTAACCATGTCATGGCTGGAGTCACACAGAGGTAACATTTTGTATGTGTATATGACCTCTCACATGCAGAGACTAGAGTCTCCAAAAAGATAACACTAGACATACAGTAGTAGATACCACATTAAACAAAAACAAACAAACCACCAAAATGTCCCACATTTGGAAAGAGGTAAATTACAGAATTTTTTTCTGATTTTGACTCTATATATTAAAGTTATCAGTTTCTATAATGTAGAAACCTGTAATACTTAATACAAATGTTTTGGAATCTTTACAAAATGAATAAAAGGCTACTGTTTATATATCTCCTCTCTTTTTTCCCCCCAATCAGAGGAAAATCTTATCTGTCTAGTTGTAAATGGTCTACTGGGTTGAACCAAGCATCCAGTTCATTATATTGTCTCCAGCATCTCTCAATCATGGATGCTGAGGAAATTACTTAAGTGAATATCGATTTGCAGTGATGTCCCTTAATATTCTCCAACCACCACCGCACTTTTCACCCTTTCTTCCAGTACTAATAATCAAAATGCCCTGGAGAAAAAGTTAACGTCATTTAAACCACATTACAACAGGACTTGGGAGTTATTTCTCTAAGGCATATATTTGAAAACCCAGAGCTTCTCCACATTTAAATATAAAATATTTTCCTCCTCGCAGTGTTCTGGAACTTCCTTTATTAATGTTTTTAAACAATTACAGATAACTGGGACAGATGGAGCTATATTAAATAAATAATCAGTGTAACAGGATAAAATCTGACTGTTCTAAACTAGACACAGAAAAGAAAGGGGGAGCTAGCTACCTATGAAAACAAATGAAAGAGAATGTACACTGCATTTACCAGATTATAAAATCAGTTACATAGTGAAATAAAATTATACTCTTTTTGCAAAAACAGTAGGATTTCTGAAAGATTTGAGTATTATTTAGACTGGTAGTGTACAATGCCATAGTTTCACTGTTCTATTGGAGTCTCTTGCCTGAAATATTAAATTATGCAGCATTTGAGAAATAAAAAAAAAAAAACCCTATAAGAGGAGAGCTGTCTACTGATTTTTCACATAAGACACCTTCTTCTTATGCAACTGATTCTCTGCTTTAAGCTGTATTCCTCCACCAAGTAGCATTCTTGACTTTACTGGTATCATCTGGATGAATTACTAGTAAATAGCATCAGAAGGCCTCAGAAGTGATGTTAAGATGACATGTCTGGTTTTGACCTCTTTCTCAAATTAAAAATATTCAGAAAATTTTTTACTTCCTACAGATTTAGGCAAAATTTATCTTGTATGAATGCTGAGGGAAAATTTCAGCAACCTCAGCAATGCACAAATAACAGTAAACAACAGAAATAAGTTAGCTTGTATGTTTTCACTTACAATTTAATTCTGATGAGACTAAGTTGTGCCTTCAGAATTCTTTCTGCTCTTAGATGTACTTCATATTTAAACTGGTCACAAAAAAAAGTTATTCCATTGAGCTGACAACAATGCCAACAAAACTGTTGCTGGTTGATTTAATGTTATTAAATCAGCCAGCAACAAAAAGTAATTTAGAGGTTTTGCACTAATAAAAGAGGACAACAAAGTTTGCCTATATATATGCTCATGGTATTACCAGCCTCTATCCTACAAACCACTCAGGATTCAATTGCTTCTCTTGTCCTAGTAACCAGAGCCACAACTCATAACTTTTTTCTTTAAAACATTAATCATGTGAAAGTTCTTTTCATATGCTACACCTTCCTTCACTCTCATTTGTTAGGAGCTCTTGTCTGCTTATCAATTTTTTTTCGTCTGTTTCAGGTGACACCAACCATGGGTTGACAATTCCTGAACATTTACAGTCATGAGCTAAGGGATGCCTGATAAGCTATTTCTCCGTGCCTACGATGTACTTCCGTACCGCAGGGAAGCCCTTCTGTTCCAATACATAAATGAGACCACACAGTCTCCCCAAAAAATTGACTTTGGAAAAAGTGCCTTAATGATTTTGTAGGAAAGGATTTCTTCAAAAGCCTTGGAAAGAAAGTCAGGACCATACAGTCCCAAAACCAAAATACAAATCATCTACAACCAAAACTGCAAAGCACAGAGGTGCTAACATGAAGATTATAAGGAAAGGGTAAGACATTCTGATCACTGTGGTAGATAGAAGTCTCAGTGCAGTGAACATAAGGATTTGTTTCCAACCCTCCTCCATGTTTTTGGGACTATTTTTCACGGAGGGCAGGAGGTGCTGTTCACTGTGGAACAAAGAAAAGGAGAATAAAAATAAATTCTAAAAAGTAAATGGCAGCTTTGTGAGACCCTCATAGGTAACACTTTCTTGGGCAATTCAATAAGGAGTCAATGGAAATCAACACTCCATGTGAGATGTCATTTAGTATGCGAGTCCTGAAGGAGAGATTTCAAGGACAGTAAGCAGAGACAGAACCTAATAAACCTTGAAAACTAAAGACAAAAATGTGCCACATTTCAGTGAGATCCAATAGAGAAATGAAAAAGATGTAGGAACATATTTCAGAAAAGACTGTGACAACAATCAGTATTTAAAACAGAGAAGTACAAGACTGGCCTTACTAATCTATTCCAATGAAGATAAAAGATGAAGATAACAAGCTCAAGAATTTAAGTAGCTTGAAAATAGTTGTACCAAGGCTATTATACAAGACAATGTTATGAAAAGATTTCAATATAGCCTGTTTAAATAACCTAGAGTAAAGTACCAAACTGTCCAGAAAATACACTTAAATGATTTCTTTTTTGCACTGTCTGGGTAATTGTTCTGTAATGAGTTCTTCCTTAAAGTAATCAGAAATATAGATTAAAGTCTTTACCAAATTTTTAAAAAGCTGATGCAAGCACTTGTATTTTAAAACTATCAAAATTACTCAAAATAACAGCAACTGTTTCATCTTTTGAAGTCCCTGTTTGTTTCAGCACAGCCCTAACTTTTAAACCAGTGGAAATGTCTACAATTGCTGTTCTGCTGTTCTTGCAGACTATTTCTTTATGTTTTCATCAGATGAGTAAGACAGCTCACAACATATAAATCTTAGATTTTTTGGAACAGGAGGTATGCAAAAAAAAAAAAAAAAATTACAGAAAGAAACATAACACTTGCTGCTTGTCAACCAGCACAAATCATAGCACTGGAAAAGGCAATGTCATGGGAACAGTATCATGCCATGCAAGTCTCCTACTGAATGACATTGATGCAGTACAAGAATTCTCAGAACTCATTGCTCTGGGTTCCCACCAAGTCAATGAAACTTGATACGCACTGGTTGTTCAGATACAAGCGGAAGAAAGAAAAAAGCATATGCAAGCTTGCCCCCACAGACTTGGAAATAACAATTAATTGCCCTCCTGAATATGACAGAATTACATTGGGCAATTTTGTACAGATATACAATTGTATCTTGATGATCTGCACCAAGAAATGTTAGTCTCTCAGCTGAGATTTGGAACACAGAAGCATGAGTCACTAACTAGACAGTCTGAAAATAAAATATCAGGAAAGAATATTAGGAAATATTACGCTTGTGAGAAAAATCTGATTTGATTTTAGCATATGCTGTTACTTCTGTGACAATCAGAGATTAAACTAAAAAGAAGATGCATACGGAAGAGGGATAGAAAGAAGCACATGCAGGAGTAGAACTTGGGAGTAACCTCTCCCACATTCAGCATGAAGCAAAAAGAGGCATAACAAAAGGTACAGATATTGAGTAAAGGAGGAGATAGCTACCTTCAATAACAAAGGTTTTCATGAACTGTCTTAAATGAGAAAGTGTTTTAAAGATTTCCAATCAAACATCCCTTTACAAGCAGACTAAATTGCAATGACGATCACCAAACAACAGAGTAGGAACTGTGGAGTCCAAAGAGCTTCTACTAATTATATCGAATTGATTCCCCAGTTATGGGAAGCCAGTGCTAAGAGTACTTGTGTATTTTACTTTGGAACACAGTTTAAGGGGCACAAAATGATGCCAACAGGTACATACCAATGTCTTTATAGCAAATTTCGAGCTCTCAAGATAACAAAGACATTAACAACTGGGGAGTAAGCTATTGCATAACACATAAGAAAATAACAGCATCGTCAGAGTGATTTAAATCTGCAACAGATCCTTAACTACAATTTGACGTTTAAAATATTCAATCAATACCTAGAATTGACAAAAAATATTTGCATTGTATTGGTTCATACTTAATTGCCTCTGTTCATTTACAGGGCCATTTCAAACATGAGGAAAAAAAAACCAACTAACAGAAACCATCTGATTGGTGACTGCTACTGGGATCTGTGTCTGACAAAATGATACCAGTCTCCTAAAGAGTACAAGATTGTGTATCTCTGGCCACAAGATAAACCAATAAACTTGATATTACCTGATTAACACACTCTTGATCAAATAAAACTAAAAACAGAATGAACAGCGAATTGTTTTATGCACATCTAAATGAACTAGATGCCTGGCATCTAAACATATGCATAGATCATACAGATGGCCCAGGGTTTTTACAATACAAGTGGGTTTTAGTCAAAAAATTCAGAGTTTTAATCTTGATTAGAGCTGGAGTACTGATTTTGAGCACTCCAAATTGGTAGGATTTGCAGACAGTCTCTTGGAGAAATTGTGCACAACTGACATGGATTGAAAAGTAATTAAAAGGTAAATATTTTCTTTGTGTGGGCACAGTAAAACTACATATTTCAACATCTCAAAACAAGCATAACTGTATATGTGTACCTTCTATACACTATTGTAGGAAACTCATGTCATTGATATTTTTTCTTTAGGGATTAATTCATGTCAAAAAGTAAAAAGGTTACATTTTAGCACAGCAGCGCTGATGCACATAAATTGAACAAAAACAGAGAAGTTTTTAAGCTGGTTAAGAATGATTTTTCATACAATCAGGAAACCACTCAGGTTGGAAAAGATCTTTAAGATCACCAAGTCCATTAGAGGGTCCCCCAGGTCAGAACCAATGCAAATCACTCCGTGCAACTGAACTTAAAACTTTTGCATCTTATGAAAGGCTCATGCTTTGCAATTGTATCACCACAGGGAAATATATACTGATTTTCAGGTATTTAAGTAAGAGTCTTCCACAATAAACACACTTTTTCTTACACTGTTACTAGTACTGATTGTTGACCACATCTGAAAACAGGATTCTGGTCTAGACTGAATTTTCATCTTAGTTCCTTTCAGACTATTTCTAATTCTATTGGAAAAGAAAAAAAAGGAAAAAAAAAAGTCAGATATGCTTCAAAGTCCCTGTGCCCCAAACAAACTCAATCCAGAATGGAAGAAGATTTTGCTCAGCAATCCAAATGATCAGGTAAGCACATGTCTATGCAAAGCAAATTCACTCCTTATCCAGTTTGATTTATGCCAGAAAATAAAATCAGGCTTATAAGGCTCATCTGACCTATCTGTCTTGAGCTTCAGATCATTTGTTGCGTTTTAGTAAAGGAATCCCACATTCAGAAAAAAACTACTTCTCTACACCTTAGTAGTTTGAGGTATCAATATTAGTGAGTCCTGATGAGATGACGAAGAAGAAATAACAGCAAAAAAGAAAGTTGCCTGACAAAACTGAGTCATTTACAACACATTTAAAAAGCATCACACTCTTACAGTTTGTAAGCACAGCATGTTCTTACGAACTACACATTCTCATGCTGCTTTTTTTGAGATGTCTACAAAGTGGTGCCCATCAAAGTTACTTTAATCTACCCAGGAGCAAGGGTATTATTTAAAAAGCAAAAAAACCCCAGAAACCCCAAAATAAAACACACCAAAAAAAAAAAAAAATCACCAACCAACCAAACCCAAAAAAACCCAGACACTGTGTTCTAGACTGCATTACAGATCCCAATAATGTCAAAAGAGGGAAACAAAGATTCTTATAGCTTGATACTTTGGAAGTTTAAGTCCACTTTTTTTGTATTCTTACACATAAGAATATGCAGAGGTTCCAACTTTCTTAATAAAAATTAAAGAACTCTTCTCATGATCAGACTATTTGGACACTCTAGTGTCACATATGCACAGGCATTCTGAAACAATATTCACATTCTCCACAATCATATTAATCAGTTTTTAAAAAAATTACCTTATGCAATCACAATCTTTAAAGGGCTCATGAAGTCCTTTCTGTGTTGGAACAGAAGCAATAAACCATGCCAAGAGCATCTTAAGACAGTTTGGAGGTTTCTTTTTTGTCTTTTGTTTGTTAGTTTTTTAAATAAATAGTATGTATGATTGATTTCAGAATCAAAGGTCAGAAAGTTTATCTGAATTAAAGGTCATAGGTATAGAGAAAATTTGAATTTGCTGCTTATGTCAAGCAACAAATATAATCCTCTAAGAGCATAAGAGATACTTAGTCTATGCAAGGGCAATTTGAATAAAAATCCCCCATTAAATATTAGGGTGTAGATTTACTAGTTATTTGAACAATCCCCATAATGACAAACATCCACATAATGCACAGGTATCATATGCAGCGATGTTGAGTCCAGAAATCAAGTTCAGCAAGAATTTCAGCATTGTGCCCAAGAAAAGCAAAAACGTACTCAGTGCAAACAGTCTCTAAGAAGAAAAAAGAAAAAGCAGAGTGGTGCAAACACACATAATTAGCAACTGATAACACTTTAAAGATTACGGTAAATTATCCGTCACTTGAAAATTTTTCAACCAAGCATGGACTTCTCTCTGCAACATACAATTTAATGCAAGAACAAACACTTGGGATCACATCAATAGTCCCTGCACATAATTGTGTAGCCTGAATCAGATAAAAGAGCAATGGAAGAGGTCATTACAATACCACTCTTTTTGGTCCTAGGATAGGACTCTTAAAAGCCTATATTCTAACTTACCAGAAATGTTGTTGAAAGAAGTAATTCAGTAAATTAAATTTAGCAAATTTAATTTTTATTTCCTTAAGATTAATATTTGTAACCCCACTGTAACTCAGCAAGGCTTTTGACAAACTATTAGCTTATTCTTTAACCCTAACAAAAACCCAGACAATTGTATCAACTAAATTACCAATATAAGAGCAACTAAATATAATTATATAATAATAATAATAATAATTATATTTGAAATCCTCTTTCCTGTTTACAGATGGCCACCAGTCTGAAACTCTTCTCCATTCTCAAGCTGGTTTGACTGCCCTGGCACCCAACCACCTCTAGGCCCCCCAGGGGGGACAATTTCAAACCATGACAGTCAAATAGGCTGTATATGAGCCTTTTTGTTTTGCATAAATTCAAAAAGAAATATATTTTTTAAAATTTTTAGGTGGGTGGGGATTGTTCTTGCAGTATAAAGCAGCCCAAAAGATTGCCTGATTTTATTATGATATCTGAGAATGTTTGGACTATGTATGCTTTCCAAACACTTAAAAGTATTATAATAAAAATAATAATAATTAACCAACATAAAAAAACCCACAACCCCAAGACTGAAACACAGTTATTAGCAAACAAGAACTAAGCAAAGATACTGAAAATGGTAAGATGAACTCTGATGGATAAATAAATTCTTCTACACAACTCATATAAGTATTAAATTTAAGAGCAGTTACAAAGGATCTCAGAAGTTAATGTAAATCTTTCATAACAATCTAAACATGTTTAACACCTTTTAACTCTTGAGAGCTTAAGAATAAAAAGTAAATTTAAAGCCCATGTCAGAAGTCAGATAACTCAGTGTATCTCCAACAAGATAACTATATGCAGATTTTTACACAAAGGACCCATTTTTACCATGTGCTAAGTTTTATGATGAATTTTACAACACTGGCAAACAATTACAACTTTCTGACAACTTTCACCATTTTCCCCCCCAGGACCTTCTCATGCCTTTCCAAAATGCTGTACTTGGTAACGCTCAAATCTCTGAAATGCCAAGTTAAAGTACAGAGCACTGGCTCAACTCAGCCCCTCTCTGGGACTGGCATTGCTTATAGGAGCCACCTGCACAAATCCTGGGAGTATTCACCACATGACACTAGTGAAGGAGAGTGGCTCAGTGAGTCTGGCTGGCAGCATAACTGTTACAAGGACATGCGGGGATTACACAGCCTGGTAAAACTGCATCTGTAACATGCAGGGATCAGGAAGGAAGGAGATAATCCACTGGAGGGGTGTTAACTGACCTCACACATTTGAGTAGACAGGAGAGGCAACAGTTTCACTTATAACTTGACAAGTAGGCACCAAGGTAGCAAATCCTGTCTTTGATCCCCAAACCAGTGCATCAGCTTGTACTCTACCCCACACCATGACTCCAGACCAGTGCTGCACTGATCTAGACAATTGCACTTTCTTAAACACATTCCATGGTAAGAACACTGTCCACAAGGCAGTATTGCCATGTTTAATTACTACTACACTACCTGCTTCTAATTATTTTCTAAATCTGGATTTTTCTTCTATGTCAAAACTAATGCCACTCCCTAAAGTTACTGAAATGGCATAGTGACACCTAATGTAAAGGGGAAACAAGATGAAGTCTGAAAAGTCCCAGTATTTCTAACAAAACAAATTACTATCAAAAGAGTTACATATAATGCATATAGCAAAATAAAAAGTATCAGAATAAGGAATGAAACTGTATTTCAGTAATTCAAGAGCAAACAAATTACATCAGAATTATTCAAAGCTCAGAGTTGCAGACCAAAGAGCTTCAGAGTTAGACAAACACACTAAAGAAATCTAACCTACTAAAATAACATCAGGTAACTCAACTGTTAAGTAACAGTACCAGGTATATATACATGAGACATCACCATATTTGTAATCATGAACTAGAACAAAAGTAACCTCAGTGACAGAGTTTTTTTGAGAGGTGGAGGTATAATTTCCTCTACTGTACAGTTTGAAAAATGTAAAAAGAGCAAAGTTAAGAAAAGAAGAAAGACAAAATGAAAGCAGGAAAACTGTATTAATAAAAATTAAATAAAACCATACCAGGTAAAATACTTTTATTCCCCTAAATTGCAACACAAAGGCAACCAGACTCAGGTTTTTTTTTTTCTTGGCTGAAGATGTCGGTAAAATTTCCAAGATCTGTAGCTGCAAAACCCCTCCTCCATTCTCTTAAAATCACCTTTGGCTTTTCCCTCTTCCTTCCAAAGGGACTGATTTTTTAGTGTTCTTACTCTTGAGAGAACTGATTTCCAACCACCAGTCTCTATAACACTATACCATTTATTTTCTCCTGTAAATCCAATTGTTCCTTTCTAGGGGCTAAAACTGCAGGTGCCAAGACCAAAGGCCCGACATGGATCTATGCAGACTTTTATTGCACAAGTATCTGCTTGCTTTCTGTATGGAGACAATTGGCTTGGTAGCCCAGTGACAGTCAGAGAATGTCATCCACCCTGACTTCAATAAGGCCTGCACTGTGTTCCAGTGTCCTTTAACCAGACTGGAAACATATGGATCAGGTAAGTAGACAATAAGGCTGGAAAAAAACTAGCTGGACCCTCAGTGTAATGAGTGATACTAAGTCCAGCTGGCAGTTGGGGCCACCCCCGAGTTTCTGACCCTGGGACCAACAGTTTAATATCTTTAATAACCTGAATACACTTTTAACAAGTCTGCAGATTATATTAAACTGCATTTGTTCACTCTTAAGGTATAAGAACTAAACAGAGAAATTCCACTGCTCTGTTCCATTACCTAATAAAAAGATGGATAACTAAGATGGAGCCAGGCTTCTTTCAGAGAAGCACAGTGATAGGACACAAGGTAGCAGACTTGCAATAAGTGAAATCCCAAATCGATGACTGGGAAAAAAATTTCACCACAACAGTCATCAAACTGTTCACAGAGAGGCTGCAAAATCTGCATCCTTGAATATTCTTGAGTACTGATGGGAGACAGAGGAGTACCACCTTCACAATATTTCTACAATATTTACTGGAAAAGTTAACTGATAAAAGTTATGAAAACTACTGAGAATCACAGAATGTGAACATTAGTAAGTTAAAAAGCTAAATAAGAAATACTTTGCAGCGTATTTTCCTTCTTGTTTCCTTTTAAAACAGAGTTAAGATTGTTAAAACACCATTAGTCTACATCAAGCTTGTTCCAGAATTCATCTCGTAAAGGTCTTAGTAACTCGTGACAGTACAGCCCTACAACATTCATCTGTTCTGAAAAGTAGATGCAAGTCATCACTCTGCATTTGCCTGCTGTGTTGTGCAGCATGTACTATGAATTCACATGTTTTTTTGCCTTCTTTGTGAAGCATATACTGGAGAACCTCTACTGCATTTGCTCCCTGAGTTGTGAGGTGAAAAGACATTTACAATACTTCTATGTAATCTTCCCTCTGCAAAGAGAATACCTTATTTCAATATCTAAATGTCAAAGTAAGGAAAAGAAACTGCACAGGATTATTATCTCCATGCTATAGTTGGAGCAGCAGAGATTTGACAGTTATACGACTTTCTCAAAGTCAGAACAAGTATCTGAATCAAGCATGGGAAACTAAGACAAAAATTTCCAGCTTGCAGGTTTCGTGTTGTCAGTGAGAGAGATAAGCAACACATTTGCCAATAAGAGAGAAAATACATATACATATAAAGTGTTTCTCCTATTGGATAATATATACTTCTTTTTGGTGGTTTCTAGACATTTATGGCCTGAAATAGCTGATGGGAGTTGGATGTAATGAGAAAATGAAAATTCCTTCAGAATGCAACGTAAGAAACCTTGTTTCACACTTAGCTACACTCCCCCTTGTCACTGTGCTCTTTTCCATTTCTAGGTTCATTATTCCCCTGTACCAACACACACACACAAAAAAAAATATCTTTCTTGACTACTAAAGCAGAGATGACATGAGTATTTGCATCAGTTACAGATAGAAGTCAACAAATCCTTTTTGAGCTTTGGCAAGCTTCCTTCTACTTTAGCATTAGGGCAATTTAAAACGATACTTGAAATGCTTTTGCAACATTTAGCCAAAGAATCATGACTTCTTCACAGTTACTGAAGTAAACTGAGGTAATTTTACTTTAAAGTGTGTGCAGCCCTAAAATGCAGATTCGATCATTGAGCCACTGTCTCCTTTCCAAACCCATCTCCAATTTCCCTGGCCAGACAAAATGGTCAAAGTTCCTTTGGTCAGCAGATTAAAAAAAGAACTCATCCAAAGTAGTTACAGACTGATTTTATACCGAATTATCAACTGTTGCTCTAATTGACAAGCCAGAGCTCTGAGACTCTCGTCTCTTCTAAGGCTCAAACATCAAGTAACAGAAGGAGAAACCAAAGGTGCTTGTAAAGCAGTTCACAGGACAATCTGACACAACTCAGGTAAGATCAATTATACCCTTCTGCAAGGCAAAGGTTGACGTGTTCAGGCAGGTGGGCTACTGGCAGGCAACCCATCCCAGCAGAACACGCAGAGAAATGGTATCTACTACTTCTTACCTGATATGTGTTGCCGGAAGGGACTCATACTGGCGAGAAAGGAAAAGCTCTCTGTGCTTCAACTGATGCTTCTGTTTATCAGTCAAATCAACCTCAATTGTAGTTTCAGACTCTTCTTCAACTTCTTCTGCAGAGAAGCAGAGCGTAGGTCGAAATTAACTCTGTTGCATAACATCATTGCAGCCATTTCACTTGACATCCCCCCCACCCCTTAGCAACCTCCTTTAGTATTTCAAAGAAAAGATGAGTTTAACAAGACTACAGTTTATGTAACTTGACAGAATATTAAGTATTTTGAATTATACACTTCTACTTTAACTCTTTAAAAATTATGCTCCTCTCCTACTGTACTACGCATTGATGTCTTTCACATAGCTTCAAAACAATCCTGATATTACTCATTCTTTTTTCATCTTCTTTCATCAGTTTTTTCTTTCTTGCTTGTTGACCAGTTCTGGTTTTCATTTTCTGTTGCCAATATTATTATTACTAAAACTTTTACAGAAGTCCTCAGGAAAAGCATATTTTCTATGAACAGAAATTTACTAAATACAGTTGCAGTCTAAGACTGCAAAATCACAGTCTAAGAAAACTGAAAAAGCCTACTGTCTTCCACTATGTTAACCTTATTAGATACCAATAATAAATGCAGTGTATTTTCACATTTAAGTAGGATTTAAAATTATTTCTATTTTAAGCAAGATAGGAAGAAATAAAAGCAGATACTAGAAGGAGTCACACAGAGAGTTAAAGAGCAACGTTCACAGTGCTTGCTAACATATTTGAGCCTTGCTAACAATGACAGGTTCTTCAAAACAGCTACCCTGGGATCTCAGTGGCTGAAATTTGCTTTCCCAGTGGTTTCTTTGGACATGGGGAACTTGAATCTGTACTTCCTCTAGCATTCCAGAAAGGGTAAAAAGTGTCTCTGAATAATGGGTGCAAAAACATAGACCCTTTAATAACTTCTCTAAGATTTGGTAATTTTCTACCTAGCAAATTATCCATCATCTGCAAAACCAAGTGTACTTTACAAAATACTTCCCAGAAACTAAACAACAGAACCTCAGAATGAGGTAGTATTTCATGTAGCTACCTACAACAGATGACATCATCCGCTCTACCAATAATAACCATTTTTACAACCAACCTACAGACACTATTTCAAAATGAAGCCTGCCTGCATCCTCATGGCAACCACAGTTCTCTCCAAATGCAACACTACTATTTTTTTAATCATGTCTGTGTGTAGTTCATTCCAATTCTAATAGTTCTTTCCACAAAAGTGATATAACAACACACCGTGATATAACCAACTTCTTCAAATTCAGTTCCATTTACTTTAAGCCTATCTTGCTGTAGACACCCCCATACCCCTCCTTTTCTTGGTATGTTTTGTGGAGAGATGGAACAAGAAAAACAAAGTAGAAAACAATAATCCTCCAAGTCTCATGGACAGCCCACAGCCTCACCTGACACATGCACAGGTTCACATCAGACCAAAACTCAGTTCAGAATTATTCTGGCATCTACAGTACTGACAATAAAGAAAGCTTAAAAAATACTCAAAAAAATTCTATGCTAAGGCAAAGCATTTTTTTTTAATAAGGCAAGTAATTACATAAAAAAAAAAATTAGAATTTAATGCTAAAAGGTTATGTTTGTACTGGTTTGGGCTGGGATGGAGTTAATTTTCTTCAGTGGCAGTATAGGGTTGTGTTTTGGACTTGTGCTGAAAACAGTGTTGATAACCTAGAGATGTTTTTGTTACTGCTGAGCAGGGCTTACAAAGAGCCAAGGGCTTTTCTGCTCCTCATACCACCCCACCAGCAATGAGGCTGAGGAGGCACAAGAAACTAGGAAGCGACACAGTCAGGACAACTGACCCCAACTGACCAAAGGGATATCCCATATTATATGTCATCATGCTCATATAACACTGGAGGGGAAGGAAGAGGGAAGGGGGGACATTTGGAGTGATGATGTTTTGTCTTCCCAAGTCACCCTTATGCATGATAAAGCCCAGCTGTCCTGGAGATGGCTGAACCCCTGCCTGCCCATGGGAAGTGGTGAATTAATTCCTTGTTTTGCTTTGTTTGCTAATCCCAGTTCTCTTCCCCATCCCATCAGGAGTAGTGAGCGAACAGTTGTGTTCTGTTTAGTTGCCGGTTGGGGTTAAACCAAACCAATGTTTCCTGCAATCAATTTCAATAACTGTTTATTACAGTAAGTGACCATTACAAGCTACATTTGTATTTCAAAGCTCAAGTATGAATATTTCTTCTGGTTGTCCTCATTTTAGTGTTTTTCTAAATAATTTAGGCATCCAAACACAAGTGTCTGGGACCATATTAGCTTAACATTTTGAAAACACCTGACTGCAGGTAAAGCACAAAACACAGGACAATATGGGTTGGTTTAAAGTGATTGCAAGAATCCAGAGATGATATTCCAGAGAGTTTAAAATGGCTTTAGACACCTATGCTCATATCAATATCTCCCTCAGTGTAAGAATTTAAATTAAAAAAAAAATAATTAAAAAAACCTTTTAATCATATTTATTGCACTAATCTTACATAAGATTTGAAAATGTTAATTTAAGAGCCTAAAGCTGAAAGTCTCTTACATCCACCTCCTAAAAGACTCCAAACCTAAACATGAAACAAGGTAACTCTTTCTGTTGTATTTTTAGAAATAAAGCATATGTTTTACTCATGATGATCTGACAAGCTCAGTACTAAGTAGAACAAACTATGGCTGGACACAGAACAGTTCCATCCACTCAACACAATTTACCATCAGGATAATTTTACAACTTTCTTCTTTAGCATTATAATATAAAAACAACTCTAACAGTAGGATTAGCATTTAGTAAAACAAGTAATAGTTTGTCCTAGCAGTCACACAAATCTGTACAAGGAAAAACTGGAGAGCACAAAGAAGTAAGAAAGCTGAATTTGCTTGATGGTATTACAAAGAATTTTGCATCTGAAGAACCTTCAGACAGTTGCTTTTGAACTAGGTTTTTGCACAGATCAGGTCTTAACACTATCAGAAGGGAAGTGGTGACAAACTTGCAGTAGTTTGAGAGATCTCTTCATGGTTTTGACTTGATTTGCAGTACATATGAAATTCAACTTGCCATTCAAGGAGAGATTATTCCTATCAAAAGGAGTGACATGTAGAGGTACCTAAAGGAAACCATAAAGTATCACCAAGACAAGTACATTTCAGCACTTGGGGAGAGAAATAAGCAATGACTCAGAGCGAACAAATATTTTAATGAAGCAATATGATGACATACACAGGCCTCGTTCTTCCACAACTAGAGAGAAAAAAAAATAAATTTAAAATTGTTCAATTGAATAATGTTTTGAAAGTCCTAGGTATGCCTACAAAGATGAGTATAATCAGTTTTTGAAAATGACACAATATCCTTTAGGACTTGAGCTTTGTTTAAGAAAATGCTTTTTTGTAGTACTTTCCCTGGTTTACAACAAATATTTCATTATTTAAAAAAAAAAAAATCACAGAGAGCAGAAGCAGGCATCTCCAGTGACTATTAAAATCTTTTGGTCTATTTATTATACATTGGCTTTCTAACATCAATTGTAAATACTTAATTTGACCTTGAAAACCAGAGTCATCCAGTGATACTTTCAGTGGCAGTGCTGCAGACTTTCTGTTTTCCCTCTGATATAAATAAGACTTAACTGACTCAGTCAAGCAATGGATACTGGGAAGAAAGTGTAATCTTCACTCATTTTACATATGCATTGCCACTTCTAAAAACATGTGTTTTTTTCCTCTTCCATTTAATTTCTGGAATTCGCTGCTAGAAAATGGTGGTATATTAGGGAGCATGAGAAGAGACAACTGTCCATGCCACCTAAACTTTGTATAGTGTCTCTGTTTATAGTTATGTGATGACTGAAGCTTGCCACTAGAAAGAACAGCTTATTTTTACAACTAAATGAAAATAAACTGAGGGCAAGTCTCTAGAAATACAATACTCCTATTTAATACAAAATTGTTTTAAAATAACTTAAAAAAATAAATCCTGAAAGACATTTAAAGGTTTAAATGCAACTTCAACAACTGTATGGTTAACCATCAGCTGGCAAATAAGGTAAATTCCTCTGACATACTATTCTTCCTTTAATAAGTAAAAATAACCCACCATGTGCTCCCCTTGCCCACTGCAACAGAAAATAAGAGATTAGTTTAAACACCGAAGACTATCTTCAGGAAGGAGGTGTAAATCTTCACTGTTTAACAAAACGAGAAAGTTCTCCCTCTACTGCCACCAAATTGCTGACAGTGTTCTTTCCAGTTAGAGGTTGAATCACAAAATCAGTCAGGAAGGGACCACAGCGAGTCATCTGGTCCAACCTCCCTTCTCAAGCAGGATCATTCCAGAGCACAAATCCACAGTACTGGAATCTGGAAATTCAACCAAGAATCATAGAAACACAGAGTAATTCAGGCTGGAAGGGGCCTCAGGAGGTCTAGTACAAACTATTCCTCAAAGTAGGTTCAGCTGTGAGGTCAGTCCAGGTTACTCAGCATTTTATTCAGCTGGTCTTGAAATTCTCTGAAGAAAGAAACCACATAACCTCTCCAGCACCCAGTCATGGGAAAAAAACTTTTCCTTATATCTAATCTGAATCACTCCTGTTTCAATTTAATCACTGCCAAGAGTCAATTCCATCTTCTCTATAACTTCCACATAGGCACTGGGAGTTCACCTCTTCTCCAAGCTGAACAAGCTCAATTCCTGCTGCCACTCCTAGCAGGGCACATCATGGTGGGTTTTGCTGAAAGTGCTGCAATTTATCAGCAACTTCCCCGTATTGTGGACCTAAAACCTAGATGTGATGCAAGGAGTGCTGAATAATCAGGGATAATCACTTGTCTTGATCTACTGGCTATGTGCCTGGTGATACAGTCCAGGATGCTGTTGGCCAACTCCCTTCGTTGCCAGGGATTTGCTGTCTGCCAGCACCCTCAGGGCCTTTCCTGCAGAGCTGTTCCCCTAAGCCCCTCTGTTCCCTATATATCTGCCAAGAGCTTTTCCTTCCCAGGTGCAAGACTTGGCATTTGTCCCTGCTGAATATCTTTATGTTCTTGAGGGACCACTCCTCCTGTCTTCTAGGAATCCCTGAATACCAGCCATTCCCCTGAGGTAGCCTATCACCTGGTCATCCCCCCTCCCTGTGTTGTGTCACCTGCAAACATGATGAGAGTGCACCACACTGCCTGCTCCAGTTACTGATAAAGACAGGTTCCCATATAGATCCCCATGGGATTCCACACACAGTGTGAACCATTAACCACCACCCTCTGACTCAGGCCATGCAATTAGTTTTTTATTCACCTGGTTGTCCCTTAATCCAGATCAATTGCAATTACTTGGCCTGGTAGGCCTACCAAGAATGCTAGTGCTGGCACAAAAGAAAAAAGCAGGAACAGGCGACAAACTGGGAAGATGTAATGCAAAAAAAACAAGACCACTCCTTTCAACAGCAGCAAGGACTGACACTGAATTAAAATGGCAGAATACCCAAACCTATGGTGCATTAACTTTCTATGTCTTAAACTTAATTGCTTCCAATGCTGAAACCATACTTCAGCTTAGATGCATCCAGCTTATGCAAGCTTAGAAGGAGAGATTTAAATCAACACCCCATCTGTAGAGTTACAGCAGTTTCACCAGGTTTGTTAAAATACCTTTAACAAGGTATTTTATCACAATGTATTAGATCAGAATTTCAAGTTCAAAAAATGCCACTAAGCCTCACTTTCAGAAATTATTCTAATTTTTTTTCCTTTCCTGTATACCTTTTTCTTTTACACTCAGCACAAAAACTATACACATCATAGGTATCAACAACATATTTTTAAGCCTACAGATAAAAAGCTGAGAATGCTGAAGAGCAGCAAGTTTACCATACATCAAAGGAAAGGTGGCTGTTTTAGTCTCTTTTAAGTTTAGCTGCTTGTGCAAAAACATCGAGTGCACATTTGGTAGTTAGATGCTACAGCAGTAAGAATTATAAAAATAGATTTTGGGGGAGAGGAGTAAATCTATTTACTGCCAAATTGAGTACAACATATAAACATTAAGTCTAACCATCTGAACAATTCTATTCAGACTGTGAATGAAGAGCTCTCTTAGGTGAGCAGTTCGCCAATTTGCTCATCTGCGTGAGGCTTCTTGCTACGTTTCATTGTTCTAACTTAGTTGTGAGAGTTAACCCCCTAGTGCTGCAGTGAAGACATTTAATCAACTTTGTGAGCTAAACAATGCATGGTTACACTATCAATTTGACTGAGGAAGCATTTCCCAAAGCCAAATCAATCAGCTTTACTTACATCATGTCTGTTAGTACAATGTTCAGATGGCTGTTTGAATATATAACATCAGTTTGATATTTTCTGTTTCTTTCAGATAGGATAAGAAATTCAAAGCACAGTTTCCATGGATTACAAGCAATTTAGATAGCATGTTACTATCTAAAGGATGAATCTGAGCAATTCTACAGGTAGGAAAAAAACCAGACTGATCACTCATGTACAGGAAAGAGGTCTACTTTTCATTCCCGCTGGATAGCACAGATATGCAGGTGGCCTCTAAGGGGTTATCCAGTTTTCTTACACAATTATCCAAGTGATCCTCCCACACTACCTCATCATTATTTTTCTAAAGGATGTCATAAAACACAGAAATAACTACTGCGCAACCCTTAAGAACTAACATGCCACACTCTCCAATAAAAAATTATTACTAAAATCACACAAAATATTTTTTTGGGTACTCCCAAGTAGCACGTTACAATAATAACAAATCCCAGGACAGCAGTGGGCAATCATCTCGAGTTTATCACAGGCCTGTAGCAAAATTATTTAATGAAAACTATCACAGTGTTCATTACCACAAAACTCCACCTTCCAAAACTTGATGGGTGAGTTTTTTGGATAACTGGTTTTGGAGATTTTTCAGAGCAAGAAGCTTGTGGGTGGAAAGCAGGGAAGGATTACCTTCGTAAGTAGTATGAATCATGATGCGCTACATTAATAAATAGATCCTAATAAAGTAAATGTAAAATGAATGAATGCAAGAGCAAGCACAATTGTTTTTTAACCCTATTAATTCAGCACTGCTAACTAGTTTATGACAATACTACAGAACAGAAGGGTCCCATAGAAGCACAAAAACAATGACATGCAGGCAATGGTGAAAAAACAGGCAATTCTGTATCATAAACCTAAACTAGATTTTTCCTTTTTACCTGTTTTCTGTATGACCTATTCAAATGCAAATTCTTCCAAATAAGAAAATATCCTGTTACAGAGCCCAAGATGCGTTTGGTCATGTATATACCTGTATAAGCTGCACCAAGCTGCTGCAGGATGTGGGAAGCAACAGTCCTGTGCCATGTTTCTTTAAGCAGTTCATTCGTGGCAGCAAGCAGCAGACTTAAAATTGTGCCACAGACACTGCCATTTGCAATATGATGAATGTTTTCAATGTCCAATAACTGGTACCCAGCTCATCAGCTGAATCAGAAGTCAATTAGTAGTTTTTCCAAGGTGTACATATGTTTAGAGCTATGTGGGAAAGAAAGCAGAAAATTTTAGTTCTATCCTCAAATCCAGGCTGGCAAATCACCCACGAACAAAAGCGCACATGGCAAATCTGACACTGCCCAAGAAATAATTTTTAAATTCATCACCTGGCTCACGAAATACAAAGGCTATGTGTAACAATGCCACGTAACCTGCATGAATAACCATCACACCTGATTTTAAGAAAAGGGAGATATGTATCTTCCATTTTCACGAGACAGATGCTATTAACAACTTTTCCCATCGCTTAGATTTTCACCATTTCCATGTGAAACTCGTGCTCATATCTTGTTAAAACAAGATTGTCTTTCCTTCAGCACAGGCAACAGGTCTGTTTGGTCTAGTTGGTTAACAAGTTCCATAGTTGCCTCTCCTTAAGAAAATGTAGTGTAAATATTTAAAAATTAATAAATATATCATGTAGACAGCTAAACACACAAAAAAACTTATGTTTTCTGTAAGAACCCGAAGTTCAGATTTAAGATCGACAGTGACATTTTCTTTCAGTGTGACAATAATCACCGTTTCAGAGATCTAAACTGCTTTTCTAACATTCAATTCACATCCTCAAAAGCCAGTAAACAACTTTTCAAAATTTGTTGGCAGAGATGAAAAGGCACAGATTGTACAAGCACTTTCCTACCCCTACTCAGAATGGCATATGATTCTGTTTATAAAATATAAATTATTTCTCTTCTACAGTATCTCCTTACAGAAGGGCTGAATTTCCTTTGATTTTTTGCAGAAAGAAAAGAATTAGGGAGAAAATAAAAAGAAAGAAAAGAGAAAAAAAGGATTTGTATATCCTGTTCTTGAGTAAACTTAATCAAGATACATTAAAGCTCTATGTACAGCATTTGGAAATGAGAAGAATATCATTCAAGATAATGCCTGCTCAATGACAACACGATAAGAAAGTTTTTCTGTCTATAGACCTGACAAGACAAGCAGGAAGAGGAGCTCATTCACTCTAATGGCCTGTGTAAGACTTGAAAGATAACTTTTTTCCATCTCTGTTAGAGATTTACCTTCCAGCATACATTATTTCCTTGATGCCTTTACAGTATATCAAGTACAAATATACTGAGATTATAATTTACAGGAACTATACATATAAACAGAGAAAAGTGTAAAGAGGTATGAATATATGTATTACTTTAAATTATTAAAACCTTTTAATTTATTAATTGCGATGCCAGGGGAAAAATAAGCAAACAAAGCAGCATAGGAATAAACATCACATTGTATTAAGTAGTCAAATTTTAATATATGTGCCATTCTCATATTTTTTAAAATAAATGGAAATAAAGGTCAACTAAACAAATTAAGTTTTTCTTCTATGCTCAGTACTTTTCTTTGTAGACAACACGGTCAAATACCATGTTCTTTTGCATCAAGTCAAATATCAAAAATCATCACTTATTCACCTCATACATGGTAAATGTCCAGTATTCTGATTCTGGATTTTTTCCCCTTCTATCAAGAAAAAAAATTAAAAACAGAAAAGAAAAGGGAGGCCATTATGAAAGTATATGAAGCTAGTTCCCCTTTGAAGGTAAATACAAATATAAAAGCTTTCCATATATCGAAACCATTTTTCTTGTATGATACCTAGCAACTGATCCCTTGGCCTCTTAAGGGCCTACTGAGAATTAACAGCATCAGGATTTCGCTCCTGACAGCAGCATCACTCAAAGGATATGGCCTAAAGGAACTGTCACACAGCAAAGGGCCACAGTACCCTGTAGGACTAGGTTACAGGTCACTGACTCTGCCAACACTAACGATTGCTACACTGGTTTAAGTCAAAACAAGGCTGTACTTTTAACAGAGGAAACTGAAACATGATTCCCTTCAGTGTTGTGTGTCACTGTCACAATCCCTCACAAATGAAAATTTAAGTCTATCATTCAACATATCAAAAAAGGGAAGCTAGCTAATTTAGTTGTGCTGGTTTTTGATAGATGTTTAACGTGTTGTACAAGTAGAAAAGGCACATGTACTTACATAACCCTTGGATGTATGCACACATAGTGCTCTATGCATAGGCCAGCAACTATGCAACCTGCACAGAGAACTCATCCTATGTACTGTAATAAATTTTCAAACAGGTTTTGGATTCAGACAGTAGCTGACAGTCAAAATGACCTACTTAGCTCCTCAAAGTCTTTTAGGAGTTTTGTAAATGTAGAACAGGCTTTTACTGAGAAAAAACTGTGCCTTTTACCACTCAAACTTGTTTTGCTCATGGGAGTGATGAATTCCACATTATACAAAATCCCTCTGCAAAGATCAGAATCATTCGTGTAGCATATCAAAATCATAATCAAAGCAGGTTCACACTACAAATCTTCACTTGGTCAGAGTGTTACAAACAGTAGCTGAGGTGAAAAACAAAAGTATTGATCAAACAGACAAATCACACTGCCAAATAGCATAGCCATTCCAGTCACCCATTCCATGTGGTTCAAGGCATGTCAAACTCAACATATATGGTAACTTTGAGTCCTGTTACTTATGCAAGCTACCTTTAGCAGAGGTTACAGACAAACCACACTAGTACTTTACATATTAATCCAATCTGCTACTTCTACCTAGTTCATAATAGCTCATGCCATACATATATATACACTCAGCACCGCATCAATCAGCTTGGGTAGGACGTGCTACACTCCTTCTCACACAGTGCCTCGCTCCACCTCTACCATCATGTGTGCAGTTACATGTGTGTGTGATTATCACCAAGGGCAACTACTGCAGACTTCACTCCACTGCATGATACAGACATTCAAGAATTAGTGCTGCTAAGTCTTTAAATCTGACCTGATTCCTGATTCATACATTTAATTGCCACTGCATGATGGGAAAGAAAAGTCTTTCTATATTAATAGTGAGTTTACATCATTAAGATTTATAAATTATATAAACTACTGATTCAGTTAGACTATCAGAGAACTCTTTGAAGATGTAAAATGCATCTCTAATTGGAGTTTTACAGATAGAGATAACCTAGCAATGTTTTTGTAGTCTAAAATTTATGCCTCAGGTGATTTGGTACAGTGTGGGTGCACTGGGGAGAAAGTGCGAAAAGTCAGAAAAAAAAAGAAGTAAAACCATGCGAGATTATGGAAATCTAGGAGGTGTGAAACATCCTATTTATGAAACAAAAAATTATGATCAATAATGTCAATTTAAATGTTACAAGTATTTTGGAGGTACCGAGAAAACGGTGTAGAATCAGTGGCCCGCAAAATTAACAAACAGAGGAGGCAAGAAAGTTAACAGCTGAGAGACAGTAGTTAAATGTTTTCCAAAAATCAAAAGAAACCCCAAAAAAGTACAGTAATACCGACACATGTATTTAAACTTGACCATAAGGAAATTAATCCTAAGGAACACAGGGAAACAGGACAACGCAAGATGCTTTAGCATTTTCCTGTGAATACTGTCTCCTTCTAAAAACTCAAATGTGAAGAATTTATTTTGGTAGGAGAACTCAAAAAAATACCACCTTTTGTACCCCACTGAGTTCCTCCACACCAAGGGAACATATTAAAAAATGATTTCAGTACTTAAGTAATAAAATAAAAGCTCTATTTCAGATACTTATTAAACAGGTTTAAGCATAAACATGAACTGATATTTTGCAGATTTCCACTCTTCACAGCAAATTCACAGAATTAATCCAGATTTTGGGTCTAGTTTGTTTCTACATGCAGAAAAACTGGCAGCAACGTATTCAAGTCTTTTAAGTTATCTGTTCAGAAAATAAGATTTTTGAGTTTTAAAAAAATTCATCTACATATGGCTTCCCAAAACTATATGTTTATTCTTAAGAGGTGAAAAGATGAAACTAGTAGTTACTCCCTAGCTAGCTCATGCAAAAATTCAGATGCAATTCCATAAGAGCTAAAAACTCCTAAAATTATGAACTTAGTTGGAAATCCACTCACTTCATTAAGAGAAGATCATTAAAATTCACACCCTAACAAGACATTCTGCACAAAAGGAAGAGTCTGAAGGGCCACAGCAGTTAATAATTCCACAAGATACTTGGAGCTGACAGTAAACTTCTTAATGAGACAATATAACTACTAATTCTAAAATGCCAGTCATGAAAAGAAGACTCAGATATTGTCAGAAGCAAAAAGGTCCTCATTACTGCTTCTTTATTGCTTTCACTGTTGAGGGGAAAAAAAAAAAAAACATTCACAAGTATACAGTTCTTGCACAAAAATCAAGTGACCAAACCATAATTTATGAGACTACCCAAAGCACCTTTGAAAAGGATAATAGGGAGCCTTGAGACAAGTTTCTCCTTGGTGACAAGAAAGTAGTTTTGTACAAGGCTTGCTGTATTTCAGTAAGTTCTGAATTTTCTCCCCCTCTCCAAATAAATTATAAATGATGGCATTATCTTGGGTAAACGAAGAAAAACTTCATATTCCACTGTCTCAGGAGACCAAAGAGGTCATGATGTCTTCCTCACAAAAAAAAAAAAAAAAAAAAAGCTTACTCCTCAAGCTCATTTCTAGTGAAAGTGATAGTTAGACTAATATATTCATACCTTAGCATAAAAGCTACTCTGTCACTGATTAAAGAATTTGTTATCTGTATCATCCTTAAACGGTCCTCTTAGGGTGTGTCTCTCCCACATCACAGACTTCAGGATTGCCAGAATCAACATAACACATCTGAATTTGCTAGAGCTTAGTTTACATGCCTCTATTAGTTGACTCATTAGCATTCAACAGCAAGAGTGCAATTGGAACTCATACTAGTAAACTTTCCTGACTTCCTTCCCTTACTATATTTGGGGTTGTCTTTCTTTACCACCCCATCTTCAAAACAAACCCAAGTCTTCTAATGGCTTGCTCAGGTATAGACTTTTGAAAGACCTCTTTTCCTCAAAGAAAAGGGACTAAGTATCTAAAGGTCCACCACTACAATAGGTCAACACTAATTTTCTCCAAATTCTTGGGGACTCACAGGGAAGGGGTGGGGGTGTGTGTGGACAGAGATGACAGAGCCAGAAACATTGAGCTGCAAACAAAACACTAGTTTATATTTACAGAAGCGTTGAGATTAATAAGGTAGTATCACACTAAACCAGTTACACAAGTCTGCTCACCTACTCTTCAGGTATATCTAGTAGCCAAGCCTTCTTCCTTCAGTACACTTCAAGAGATTCTCCTGTATTTGATTCCCAACTCTGTCTTTCCATTCCTTAACTCCCTTCCCTCCCTAACATTCAGAAAAATAGTATCCTTCATCACAGGGTAATATCAACATATCTCTTTTCTTAACAGCAAGCAAGAGAGGCTGCCTCACCAAGTGCAGTGAAAAAAATTAATTGTAACCAACAGAAAACCTTCCAAAAGCCAGTAAATTCCATGGAAGAGTCACTTACACACTACTGTAAGAGACAAATCAATTAAACTCTTGAGCTCTAAAGACAATTTTTTTTTTTTGGCACCCACATGACCACAAGCGAGACCCAAAAAGTTTTGTTTCTGTTTTATTTGTATCAAGACCAGTGCAATACAATTATCATCTTTTCATTCAAAGGACCACCTGCTCAGCAGGCAGCTCTTTAAGCTTCAACTCCCTTGAAATGGTAACTGAGAACTCTCTATGCCTTAGAGCATCCTTTTCTGTAGGATGGATGTCAACCTCTACAAGCACCACCAGCAAAGCAAGCTGAACTATCTTAATTCATCCTGTGGAAGTTGTACATAGGATTGAACAGTACAAGCATTCACTATGAGGTTGCTTTTTGTTGGGTGGTTGTTTTTTTTTGAGGGAAACTATGAATTATTTCAACATTTGAAATTATGAAGGTGGAGAAAACAGATCTTACATATGCAGTGGAAGAGTTAACATTCATCTCTCACATTAATTTCACTAAAGGTGCTTCTAACTGAACATAGGCTGTAGAGATAACAGGTACCAAGGGAACTAACGGGTTAAAAAAGGACAATTTAAAGTTTTAAACAAAATCTCCGGTCAAAACTTACTTTTTATGCCAAGACATTATATGACTTGAGCTAAGTGAAAGGAAAAGTCATCTTATAGTGATTTTTCAGAAAACTTATTGTGATTAAAGAAACATGATATCCTTTCTAAATAACTGTTTAGTTTGATGCACAAGAACGACTATGATGAAAAAGAATCATGACCAAATAAAAAATATCCACGAAGTTTCTGGTTGTGTTACAATCTGATTGAATGAAAATAGTCCAGTAATATTAGTTTATAAATGTTTTGAATTACACTGACTCAAATATGTGACAAGATAAAAGAATACCAAACAACACAAAGTGCTTTAAACAAATTATTACGGAGTTCTTTACTGAACCCCAAGATCTCCACACACATAATTTTTTTCATACAAGTTTCTAAGTTTTATTTCTTTGATTGGTGAAGAGGGCAAGAAAAACTCATGTTTTTTTCTGGAACTGAGCATTAAGAATACCACCATGCAACAGCAACCATATATTAAAAACCCTGATGACACACGAAAGGAATTTACATTTCAGTTTTGTGTATCTTTGGGAACATTAGTGAGTAACCTGCTAAACCCTACTGCTCAAGTTAAGCTATTTTCTTGCTATCCTCTATGCTACCTGCTAGTCTGTTGCTCTACTGAAATAAAATGCTTCTCAAAAATCAGATGGAAAATTAACAGCTTCATTCTCTTGGATGTATCTGGAGTGTTGGCAAGTAACAGACAATATGCAAAATATTCCTCCCCTCAAATACAGAGCATCTTTACATGACAATGCAGAGCTCAACAGCAGCTAAACTGCTCTGCAAAATCAAGCCATTTTCAGAAATGCTGGAATATTCTTGATACTATATAGAAAATCAACTCCTAGTATTTGTAAGGCACTTTGAGATCTTTTAAAAGGAGCTATAAAAATATATTGGTATATTAAATATTTTCCACCAACTTTAATAAGAAATTATAATAAGAGCATTACTTTACAGATCAGTTAACTGAAGTACAAAGTGAATACTTGATTTGTGTCTGCTCACAACACGTTAATGTCATACCAAGGTCAGAACTGAGTACAGACTCCAACTGTTCAACACTTCACAATATGGTTTAGAGGGCTTGGTAGTGTTTGGTCAGAGGTTGGACTTGATGATCTTGGAGGTCTTTTCCAACCCTAATGATTCTATAACCAGGAACCACTAGCATAATTTTTCCTTTCCTCTTGGATATCTACTGGCTACAAAAGTTCTGTAGCAGAAACACCATTTTGCAAAGCAGTATGACATGAAACATGATTGATCAAGAGCAAAAGAATAAGAGAAGACCTAAAAAAGTGCAACTACAAGAAGTAAAGTCAATAAGTGACCTCTACAAAGACCAAGTGAGATTGAAGAAAAGATTTTTTACTTCAGCTTCTGTAATCTAGAAAAATCTCATTTTACCTTTGATCTTTCAGTCACTGGAACCAGCAAGTCTCAGATTTTCTTTTTTAACTGTGTCCTATGTAATTCATAAAGAGCATCAACTTTGTTAATGAGAAAAAAATACATTCTGCATAGGCTTTCTCACAGGCCCAAAAATATTCTTGGCATTTAGTCAGCAGCTCAGCACACCTAAGTCAAAGCAAACTCTCTTAATAAATTAAGGGACAAAGGTCTCCAAAAACAGTAATTTTTTTTTTCCCTCACCGGATGGTTGACAGGCAAAAACTGGCTGAGGAGCTGCAATAAGACAATAACTTCACATAGTATTACATGATAGCACACGGTCAGATAAAGAACTTACAATGGAAAGAACTGTAAAAAACGGTATCATGCACTTGGGTCACCCTACTCAGTTTCAAGAAAGAAATAGTTCATAAACCTCACATGTGGTGTGATTCTTGGGGTGGTCCTGTGCAGGGCCAGGAGTTGGACTCGATTACCTTGTGTGTCCCTTCCAACTTAGGATATTCTACAATCTATGATAAATCTATTACAAAAGAAGGAAATACAGAACTTGAGCCCTTCACTGTAACCCCAAACCAGTGCTGGTACACAGTGAATACAGTCTCCCCTCCACAGCTATTAAAACCTTGCCCTAAAATACCTACATTAATTCCACTTTATCTAAAGAAACATCTGCATTTTATAGATTTAGCTACAGTTGGCAATTTCTCAATCACACCATTTGGTTAGGAAACATGTCTGTGCCACCCCTTTATGTTTGCTTCATCCATTTTAATGAGCTGAGTGTTTCTGTCCCACCTCTCCAAGTTCATTCACTCATGTACTTCAGTATCTGTGGCAATAGCTCTGCCTGCCATCTTCTGTTCTTCTCTCATCCTTCTTTTCCCTATGAAGTAAGCCTTACTCTTATGGTCAGTTCTTTCATTCCAAGAAAGGAATGGCTCCCCCGCAGTGACCCTATGGTCGTAACTACAACCTAAGAGCTGGAGAGTGTTAACACTACAAAAGAAATCTCCTTCTCAGTGCAGGAGGCTGCACAGGATCAAGAAGTTGAGTATTTTGGTTTGTCTTTCAAGTTGGCCTTAACATAAATTCCATTTTATAGTAACAGAAATCAAAGGGGGTAAAATATAAAGTCCTCAAGTGACCCTTAAACATTCCAAACCCCTGGACTTCAGTGGCTACAGTCAGCTTCTAGAACTATTCCCAGATCTAGACTGATGTCATAGATGATGCCAGTAGACAAATAAAAATTTCCTTAATTAAGTTCCACCAGAAACACCAGAGAAAAAAGGAAGGCAATACAATTTTCTCACAGATTAGTGACATTCTTTAAAAATCAAAGAAACTCCTCTGTACCTGAGTATCTTAGGATGGCCTAAGGAAAACTCAATTTCCCCCCCTCCTTTTGGAAGACAACCTTAAAAAAAAAACAAAAACAAAAACAAAAACAAACAAAAAAAGCTCTAAACCACAGAAAGAGTAAACTGACTCTACCAGTGATAGTCAGAGATCAACTTCATTCCATTTTTCCCAAACATTCTTTCAAATAGCTTTGAAGTTTTTTCAAGTTACTGAAAATTTCTTCTTAAAAATCCAAAATATTTTCTTAAAAAGCTATTTTCTTCTTTCATTAAATGGGACAAAAAAAAACCAATCCCCCCCGACAAAGTCTTGAGAAGTGAGTAACTCAGGACATTTTTCTCTATCATAAAGAAAAAAAAAGAATTGCTAACAATATAAAATATCATTAGAAAAGATCAAGCAGATCTTATACTTAAAAGACTTCTCTAGACAGGTACACAGGATAAATCAGTGACTGAACCAGCATTTGCATTCCTTAAGAAACTCGTATCTTTTAGCATTTATTTTTTACCAAGCCAGGTAGAAGTGTTGTAGCATCAACATGTTTAGTTACACTGAACATTTCCAAAACATTCAATTCATAAATATACAAATATTTTGTTTACACACGTCATATTTTTAAACAGAACACTGTGGTATTCCAGAATCAAAGCATTTAAATTGATTTGACATTTAACTACATCTGCTGTATGAGTTGTACAAAGATATAAGCTATGTTCTGCCCCCTGTAACTGTAACAAGTATCTGGGAAGATTACTTAGTAGAACAGATTCCATAGATTGGTCAGGAAAAAAACCATTGCGTCCAGAGAAAACATCCACAGAGAAACTTAATTCATAAGAACACTGGGTTAGATGACTTATAACCTGTGAGACAGAGGCATTCTAAGGATACTTATTGAACCAGCTGGAAGCTATATTTCTATTTTCTTGCTAGAAAACAGCAAGAGAATCTCAGAGAACACACGATAGAAGATTCCATGGTACTTCTAGTGACACCAACAAACTCCTAGTATGCTATAGTAGAAGAGCAACGGACCGTCAACAAGTCCTTTATATCAAAGTGCTGACAAAATGGCAAACTCACAAAGGAAATAGAAAAATCTTATTCACTTTTCCAGATCAAATGATGCCCACAGGACTAACACACCCTTTTTCTAAACAATAAGCCGACAAAAGAAAAAGAAATGTACAAGATTCATGTTTTAAAAATTAAACTACAAAAAAAAAAAGTGCATTTCCAGTAAAATCGTTATCCTTCTAATCCTTTCTTGCCCTCTCCATTAGAAAAGAAAAACAAAAAAATTAGCTGGAAAGTTTACTGAAGCTCACCAAAAGCTCTGTATTTCTATACAATTCAAATGGAAAAACTCAATAGACTGTAATGACTGCAGGAGGTGATGACCATAAAACAGGTCACCAATAACTATAAAGTGTTCCCAACCATATTAGAAAAACATTAAATCATTCCGTTAGAACACGATGTATTTTCTTTCTTTAAAACCCAAGCTAGTACTACGTACTCAAATCACCTCCACTTCTCTAGGATCAATGAAAGAATAAAACAAAAGCCAAAAGTTGACTATTTCTCTTTACTAAACATACCTGTATGAGCAAGATTACCAGAATCTGACATTAAACAAATTGTAAGGTATTTTTTAAAGTGCCTAATTACTCCATCATATATCTGCACACAGAAGTTGGCATTAGGTAATGTCTTTCAAGAGAACCATCCTGATGAATTAGAGATTTATAATCCCTACATAACTTATTCACCAATTAATTTTGAAAACTCAAGTATCATTTATAAGCAAAATGTTATTTAACAGTACATGGGAAGAAATCTTCTGGATGTTGACATACTTCAAACTTCAGTTACTTACAAAAATGGCTGCAGTATTTTACAAATAAATTCTGCAAAATTGTTTTCTCAAACATCTCAGATTTTATGTCCTGCTTTTGTCTTCAGAATTACATTTTTCACTATAAAATTATGGAACAATATTGTATTTCACTTGTAAACCAAATGGCAGCTACTAAAAAAAATTAGGTTCATGACAAAAATGGGGCTTTCTTCACCTATTAGCACTTCTTTTCCTGAAAAAAAACCAACTCAATTATATGATGCTTAATACTACTTTTCTGACTAATATATACATTTAGCATAAAAGCACATAATAGCTATTTTACAATCTCCAGTGATATATTTCATTCTTTGCATTATGCAATACATGTTTATGTCTAACTCAAAAAAGCCAAATCAAATCCTTACAAATGCTCTTAAGCTTAAACTGACTTACAACCAAGCACTACTTTTGACATGAAAAAAAAAAAGAAATACAGCTGTATCTTCCAGCTAAAGAAATATATTCTTTTTATATACTTTTTTTTTCAAATGAACAGTTTCAGTCACACTAATACAGCTTAACTTAATTCTCAGAAGCAATTGCTAGGAGCAGGGTCAGTATCAGATAATGCTAAGCACCTAACTGGATATTAATTATTGCCTAATATAAATATATATTTCACATGCCAAAGAAATGCAATTTTAAGCAGCTGTAGAAATCAAACAGGCTGTGATAGAAAGAAAAAATGCCCTACACAATCTACTTACTAGCATGCTTATCTGCAAGCATTATAAGGCTGTTAGAAATATCTCTTCGCCTGTAAAAACACACCACTTTTGCTTCCACGTTTCCATTGGCAGTCTACAAAAGAAAGATAAATCAAGTCAGAATGTATCCCTTCTCAGCCGAGTAATACAAATTAAATGCTCTCTGCTTGGGATTTTCCCTCATATCAGTAGTTCTCACATGATTAGTCAGGCTGAAATGAACAGAATTACACCAATAACTAAAAACTTCCTGACAGAGGCCAGTACCAATTTCAGATCAGACAACAGGATTAACTATAATTATTTAGTCCTCAGAATTTATATATTATTCAGCTGTTCAGAGGTGTAATGCCAGTATCATGCTAACATAAGAATCCTTAAGAAATATTAGAAGCTTGTGAACAGTTCTTTGCAAGACAGTTTTAGATAGAAATGTAAATTTCAAAGTACTCTGGTGTTCTGTTTCAAAATCACATTGAATGTAACATGGTTTATTTGAAAAAGTCACTACAGTCCTTTAGCCTGATAATGTAAAGAATTTACTAATATTTGAAGAACTGTACCCTCTTTCTCATTATGAAAAGCATAAAATTAGTTTATTACCTTCAGTTACTTATTTAAAACTGAAAAGTATAATGTTTTAATTAAGTTTCTTACAAAAAAAAACAACCAAACAAAAAAAAACCCCAAGCCTCTTATCCCTGGTAGAACAGTAACCAAACCATTTAATTATATATTTGCATAACATCACGTTTGCTCAATACCTTTAACACATGAAAGCAAAACATTCACATTTAAGACAGCTGGACTACATCCTCCAAACTGTCTTGGGGGTTGGGAGAGAAATCAATACATGACTCTGCTCTACCCTGCATGGGCAAGATTAAATTATAGCAGTGCAGTTTAAAGATAATAAACATTACATTCAGGACATGATTGGGATCACTTCAATTACTGTAAATAAAAAAATATTCTTCTCCAATAAAAGTCCAGAGTGATTTGCCATGCACAGGTTCAGTGGATGTCGTGTTGGACAGCATTAACAGGTAATGTGGTTGATGTCTGCTATGGAATAGTTTTATGTTCCATTAATAATAAGAAAACCATTTGCAGATCACCAATTTTTTTAATTTACTTTCTAACCACCAGGAGAAAAAAAGGATATATTTTTCATTATTTACATCAGGAAGGGCATTTTGATTAGTAACTTTTGATGTAATGCATCAGTAAGTTTGGAGGGAACAGTAAAAATATTCCATGCTAACAAATAAAATAAAATAAAATAAAAATCTCACACTGTTCTTAGTAGTATAACAGAGAAGAAAAATAATCATGCTTTCCCCAGGATGACAGTGTAGAAAGCCTCCATTCTTCAGGAAAATACACCCAGGATGAAGACAAAGAATACAGTCTATACCTCTATTCAAAAGCCCATCCTTCATTCACAGCTGCCAATGCACAGAGCAATAAACAGCCACAGAAGTCACATATTCTGTTATATGATCACTGCAAAGTCTCACTGATACCTTCCAGCTCTTTTACACGTATATCTAAAAGCAGACACATGACATGATCACTGTCATTCCAGACGGATTCACAGTGTCATCATCATCCAGAGAATTCGTTTGAAAATTTTTATAGCAGAGTAATCCTGTTCACCAGGAAGGATCAGCTGGGTGTTTCCTTAGATAACAGGGCAGCATGACAGGATATCACACAGCAAGATTTCAGTAGCTGAAACATACGCAACACACATAGCAAATCTCAAAGAAGAAAAAAAAAACAAACACCAACAACACAAACAAACGAAACACACAAACAAACCAGAAAATCCTACCACAATAAAAATCCTATGGGATGGAAATAATTCTCAGTTTTTGACAAGTGCACTGATTGTTGTCAAAGCTTAAGAAAGAATTTTAGATATTTGTGTACCTTGTTAAGTTCTTCAATTCTTCTAATGAGATATGGATTGCTGGAAGAATTTTCAAAATAAACATAATCTGCAATGAAAAGAAAAGTCAAAGTTGCTGAAATACCAAAAAACAATACGCAAAAGTATATCATTATTGGTGCAAAACTTTTATTCTAAACCTAGAAGCCTTTAAAGGGCTGAGATGTCTTCAAGAATGTTAAGACAGTGAAGTATTTCTACGCTGAGATTTAACATAATTTGTTCCTAAATTCTGGTTATAAATGTACTACACAGGCTTTAACAATCATACTGGGAAAAAAGTTAAATGCCTAGTGCTGAAGCTTACATTGTAATTCAGTAATCCACACACTTCATAAATCTTGATACAGAAGCGGCAGTTTCTCGTAATCGATTAGGGAAGATTTAAGAATTGAGTACTTTAGTGAGTTTCTATATTACAGAGATAGATATTTCTGTACAATTGCCACCTCACATTTATTATCACATGCTCTGGCAGTACGGTTGTCCAAATGACTAATGTACGTTTTACGATCCTTGCTTTTGTTGTCATATCTGTAAGTAAGACGTAAACTATATTAAGCAGCAATAACCAGGAGATTAGTAAGGATCTTCCAGGACAAAATCTCTTCCAGCATCATTCATATAAAAATATTTGCATAGAGTGCATGGAAGTTTACTCATATCCTGAAAGCGGTTCCCATGTAACATGCAAAGAATTAACATGCAGCACATTTCCTTTGAAAATTTTCTGCAAACTTGTTTTTGTCAAATGAAAAAGTACCCATCAAATGCCAACCACACTTTAAATTTGATATTGGACTTCGTGCACCATGCACCTCGCAGACTTTACTTTTAAAAATTAGAGGAGGAACCATAGTGATGTAAAAAACTCTTCTGCAATGCTTCAACACTGCATTACAATGCAACAGAGCTTCAGGTAGCTCCCGTACCTCTAATGAAAGAATATGATCTCTGGATGTTGTTCACAATTACTTATTAGGATTACAACGAAAAAAATGAGAATTGATGACCTTAGAGGCAAATTCTGTTACCTTCTCAGAGAAAGATTACTTTCATGAGTAAAGGCTGATGGGACTACAATTTAAATGCCCTAATGAGGGAGCAGGCAGATGGAAGATTTATGGACATATCAGCACATCTCAAAACATCAGCAGAAAGAGATTTAAACTACTATCACCCCTCATTTCCACGCATCTTCAGTCTCAGTTCTGGCTGTCGAGAGACCAAGACGATAAAGCCATTTCTGGGTACGCAACATTGCACACCTAACTTGAGCGGTGCACCTGAGCCACAGCGCTCGGCACACTGCCACGTTCGAAACTTATCCGTGTCAATTTCGATAGGCTGGGGGTGGGCAGGCAAATGTTCGCCCTGTTGTTCTCCGCCTAAATGCCCACCCCCAACCCCCCCGGCCTTCGCCCTGTGCCAAGCAGTCACGTATCAGCGCACTTCTCAGGGGTCACGTTGGTGAGCGGGGAAGCTGACAGAAATCTCCCGGCTACACAGCCGGATTAATTATTTATCCCCGGCACACCAAGGAAGGCGCGGAGAAACTCTGCGGCCGGAGGGAGGGCGCGGGGGCCGGGGAGCGGCGCGGAGGGAAGCGTCCCCCGGCGTGGGCGCCGCCCGCCCTCCCGCACCGCCCGGGCCCTCCAGGCCGCGCCGGGACAGGGCCGGGGACACACGGCCCCGGCGGGCGGCCCCTCGCCCAGGCCCGACGGGCGGCCCCTCCGCTGCCCGCCGGGGAAGGAGGCGAGGCGCGAAGGGCGGCCGTGCCCGGCCCGCGGTGCGGGGGCTGTGAGCCGGCGGCGCCGCTCCCCCCATCCCCGCGGAGGGCGGCGCTGCCCTTCTCCTCGGCGGCGGGGGCCGGGCTCCCACCCGGCACACGGGGCTGGCGGGGGAGGAACCTGAGTCCTCCCCCCCGCCCCGCGGAGGGCCCGGCGGCCCCTTTGCCGGGACCGGCTGCCGCCTCCCGCCGCCCTAAGCCGGGCCCGGCCGCCCCGCTGGGGGCCGCGGCACCCGAGTGGCCGGGGCGCCGCTCTCCGCCCGGCAGCGGCGCGGGGGGCTCGGGCCGGGCGCCGCCGTGTCCCCACATACCTCCCACTCGGTACATGTTGGCCGCCATGTCTGCGCTCTGCGCCGCCCTCCTCCTCCTCCCGCCGCCTCTGCCGGGCCGGGCTGGGCAAGGAGGGAGCGGCTCCCGCCGCCGCCCCCCCGCGCCGCGCTCGCCCCCTCCCTGCGCCGCCACCCCTCCGCGCCCGGCGCAGGACACAGCGCCCCACGGGGCCGCGGC